>NC_080539.1:225560795-225880081 GCF_028640845.1 Ahaetulla prasina | reverse complement strand
TTTTGAAGGCCTTGCTATGAGCTAAATCTTAACTATGTTCCAAAATGACATCAGAAGCATGGTCAACTTTGCTGACAGAACTAAATCTGATAGTAGTTGGGAGAGGAACGCACAATCTAAGGATGGCCCCCAAGAACATTTTGTTTTTATTGATCTAGAAACAGAAAATTCTCTGTTTTTCCAGGATGCAGAACTGGAAGCTGTCATTTAGGCCAGCCAATCCACCCTTCTGCTCAGCATAGGAATTCAAATGATAATGAACCTGGGAAGAACAGAATCAGAAGGGACTTGGGACAACATGGGACCTGCAACCTTAAATTGCTAATTGGAGCAAAGACCCACCCCCACCCCAAAAGGATATACAACATGAATGGTCCACTGTGTAGTTAGAATAGAATAGAATAGAATAGAATAGAATAGAATAGAATAGAATAGAATAGAATAGAATAGAATAGAATTGAATTTTTTATTGGCCAAGTGTGATTGGACACACAAGGAATTTGTCTTAGTGCATATGCTCTCAGTGGTCATAAAAGAAGAGATACGTTCATCAAGAATCATAAGGTACAAAATGATAATCATAGGATACAAATAAGCAATCAGGAAACAACATCAATATAAATCGTAAGCTCTTCTCACTAAATCAATATAACCTGTAGAAACACACCGGTGATATTGAAAGTACATTTTGCTAATACGATCTGAAATCCAAATACTTACCAGCCTTGCTTGGCGAAAATAAAGCTATCATCACAAGAACAGGAACAATCATAAGTCCATTTATCATTGTAGATCTAAAAAAAAGAGGGGGAAAAGCAAGAATCTGCTTTAAAAATAAAATCACAACTAAGCATACTCTAGCCGAGTACCAATTGTATTTGATAGTTCTGCACTGTTCAATCAACAAGCATGAGCACTTTCCCAACTACATTTAACAATCGCTTGACTAACATGAAGGGTTTGTTAAGAGGCTAGATTCCGGAATGGCAAAAAATACAACTTTGTAAGAGCAGCCAAATGTCTACAAAATAATGCGTTTACAAATATGAAACCCTCTTGCAAATTTGAGACGGTGGGCTTTCCAAGCCATTCCTACCAGCAGCTAATGTAAACAGAGGTGTAGGTAGACTCTGTCTGTATGCCTTTAGTTAGCATTGACTCCTGAAAACTGTCTTAACAAATCCCCACAGTTTTCTTGGCAAAATTTGGGAAATGATTGCCATTGCCTTCATCCTAAGGCTGAGTGAGAGTGACTGGCTCAAAGTTACTCAGCTAGCCCAAAGTCACTCAGAACTGAGGATCTTCCAATTTCAAATCCTGGTAACTTAACCATTTTACCAAAGTGGCTCCTATGGACAGGCTTAGTTGTAATATTTGGATTCCACAGCAAAGGCTGATATCCAAATCCAGAGCTAAAGCATTGCATCCAATATCAAAGGAGGAGGAATCTTAACAAACAGGGATGTTGTTGTACAAAGGCTGTTCCCCACACTAATCTTACAGGTGTGAGGTGCATGTTTCTTACCAGACCAACTTTACCTTTAGAAAATTACATAGCAGAGCACTGCGAGTAGCAGCAAAAATACTCATTTTTTAAAAAGACAAAATGATCCGTTCTGGTTTGGCCTGTTTTCTGCCCCCTTTTTAACACTAGGGAGTCTAATCTACTCACCCCACTGGAGTCAGCAGTAACATTCCTATCAGACCATAAAGTAACAGTTTGCAATTTCATGCTGACTGGAAGTTGGCCCACTGTGATATCTCCTGTCAATGAACTGGGCTTGTTGTATAATTACCGCATTTGGGGTTCAAATTGGCAAGCTAGGTCCATAATTACAGTAACTATTCACTGGGAATCAAGCAGGCATGTTGATTACAGTACATTCCAAGGTTTTGGAATCCATCAAAATATCAGGAATATTTTGGACAAAGGGGAAAAGAAGAGGACTTTGACCAACTTGGACATACTAAATTGTTTTATGTTGTAATTTTCTAGGCCTTTTTTTAAAGTTTAATCTTAGATCACATTTTGAACCTACATTAATAGGTTTTTTTAAGGAAAAAGAATGTGTAACTTTTTTAGTGCGAGGTACCCAGAATCTTCTTAAATATAGGTCAGTGGTGGTGAACCTTTTACTCACTGAGCGCCAATGGTACATGCTTCACTTATGTGTGGCTCCCCCTGTGTACTGCATGGGCAACCGCATCATCTGCGCATGCGTTCGGCTTTCATGCAGCTCCCCCATGCGTTGCGTGTGCAATTGCACCATCTGTGCATGTGTGTGGCTTTCGTGTCCACAATACACATGCACGAACACCATCTGCGCATGCGCGCGCTGCACGCAGGTACTTGCACACGCATGTGCAAACGCGCATGCATGCACAAGAGAGCTCCAAAGACCAGCTGAGTCTCTGGAATTGTGCCTATGCGCACCGAAGGCCCGAACACCAGCTGGGGCGTGCACGCATATACAGCTGCAGGTGAGTTGGGCAACAGCTCGCGTGCCCAGAAAGATGGCTCTGCATGCCACCTTGGGCACACATGCCATAGGTTCTCCATCACAGATATAGGAGGTCTTTGACTTACAATAGTTTGTTTAGTGACCATTTGAAGTTACAACAGCACTGAAAAAAAGTAACCATTTTTCACACTTACAACCAGGGGAGAAATCCAGCAGGTTCTGGAGAACCAGTAGCGGAAATTTTGAGTAGTTTGGAGAACCGGCAAATACCACTTCTGGCTGGTCCCAGAGTGGGGTGCGAATGGAGATTTTGCAATATCCTTCCCCTGGAGTGGGGTGGAAATGGAGATTTTGCAGTATCCTTCCCCTGCCATGCCCACCAAGCCACGCCCTCAGAACTGGTAGTTTAAAAAATGGATTTCACCACTGCTTACAATCATTGCAGTCTCTCATGGTCATGTAATCAAAATTCAGATGCTTGGCAACTGACTCATATTTATGACGGTTGCAGTGTCCCAGGTTCATGTGATCACCATTTGCGACCTTCTGACCACAAAGTCAACAGGGAAACCTGATTCATTTAACAAGTGTGTTGCAACTTAATAACTGCAGTGATTCACTTAAAGACTATTACAAGAAAGTTCGTAAAATGGGGCAAAACTCACTAAAGAAACGTCCCACTTGGCAACAGAAATTTTGGCTCCATTGTGGACTATCTGTATGCTCTAAAAAGGAGAGGTGGGGAAGGGGCAAAAGGAAGGGAAAATCATATTACCAAATTCCAATTGTGCAATAGGAGATTTAATTCATAGATGCTTTGGGCTGAATGTATTCTAGCTAATTATACGCCATTTGAATATTTTGCTGAAATGCTTCATATATGATTATCACTGTGAACCAAATGTACGTTAACTCATGGTAGCTTTTATGCACCCAGCAAAATACGAAACAGGTCTTCAGTGCTAGGTTAACTGCACAGACCTTGCAGGAACAAAGCAAAAGGAAAGAACAATTTGCAGCCTTGAGCCTGCCAAAAATACAGATTTTGTATTCATTTTATCAGGAAGCTATTCTATTGATCAAGACAAGCTGTTTAAATGATACCCTTAGGGAGGCAAATGTCAAGCACTTCTTGATATATAATGCTTAAGAAGAAATAAGAGCCCAGCTCTCTACTACACTAAAGTGTCTAGCATACGCCAACGAACTGTTTAGGCAGTTGAAGTCGTGCCAAGAAACTTTTGGAAGGGATGTCAAGATTTCTTGCCTGCTACCATTTTGCTCAGAGAACATAGGATATGCTGCTAGCCTTTATATTCAAGCAAGGTAGAAATAGACCTTATAAGAAAGCCTATTAATTTTGAAAACACACATGAGCTCCACAGGTGCCAAGAATGTTAGTCAAGAAGTCAAGTTTCACTGCTGCCTTTCACCTAGATAAACATGAAACAACTAGGAGGATAATTATTAAGCAAAAAAAAAAAAAGATCATCAAAACCTAGAAAACACAACCCTCTGGGTCAATGAAAACTGAGCTTTTTTCTGGGGGGAAGAAGACAACCTAGAGTGCACTGGAATGAAGAAATGGCTTGAATCCAAGACATGTTTTAGAAGTTGTACTAAGACACATTCTGGAAGGATAATACACATTCTGGAAAGATAATTGGGGTTTCAGTGCATTAAGTATCTAGTGTTTTATTCCCTTAAATCCCACAAAAAATCTTCCCCCAATTTCTACAACGTTTTTAGTGCACCTTGGAGGTTTGGAGGCTTCTATAGCCACAGGAGGAATGCTGCCTATGACTCCCAAGCTATTCCTTATAGGGCAGTTCTATCCTATTTTGTTTTCAACTTTGTGTTATATATTTTCCTCTAAAATGTATGTCGACAGCATTATCTAAACCAGGAGTCTTCAACCTTGGCAACTTTAAGACCTGTGGACGTCAACTCCCAGAATTCCTTAGCCAGCTTTGCTCTGGGAGTTGAAGTCCACAAGTCTTAAAGTTGGCAAGGTTGGAGACCCCTGGTCTAACCTACTGTCAACATAATTACCTTATTTAACCCCTAAATATGAAAGAACGTTACTATGCAGTTAAGATAACCCAGACTAGACCCTAAACTGCACCATGTATGACATCAAGTCGCACCATGTGTGGCATCTTCATTAACCTCTCACAATCTTGATTTTATTATGTGGATTAGTTAATCGTTTTAACTGGTTTTTATATTTGGTTTTAAGGGTTGGTTTGTTGTATGCCACCCAGAGTCATCTTATGTGAGATGGATGACCATATACAGTACATTTGTTAAAATAAATAAGCTGACAAGAATTTATTGAACTTTTATATACACAATATGTCCTTTTGGAAGAAAGAACAGTAGCATCTACACATATCTACTGTTACCATTATCATCATCTTCCCTCAGCAAAACTTACAGATAATCCACAATATCACCTGAAACGCTAATATCCAGTTTAGGATATTAGGTTGACTCTGGGTGGCATCTAGTATGTCACCCAGAGTCAAACAATAAAGTGGCATACAACAATATTGCCTCTAAGGTTGTAAATTCTAGCACAAATCTTAACACAATTGAGTAACAACAATTGTTGTCTCAGGAAGAGATGCTGGCTTGGACCTAGTATTTTAGTCCTGACTAGAAGGCACTTGTGAGCTAATCGTACCTAATGTTGTGCTAGACAGCAGTGTTCTCCAAACACCCATACTCCACAATACATCACTACTACATACAATTTTGATTAAATTTATGTAGAATTACTAATCCACTATACCTTAAATTCTTGTGTTTATTTAAGCATGCAAGGTGGAGGTGTTTTTTGCAAAGGCTATTTCCAAGATTAAATTTAATTGCTATTAATTGCTGCATTACCTATTAATTGGTCTTTTATCTACATTAGAAAAGCAATTCAGACAGGTCAGCAAGGAAGCCATACTACCTTTGCCAAATAGAACACCTTTTTTTTAAAGGCGTTGTTTATTCATTATATTGGATCATATAATCACACCAAGCAAATGGTTCCAGAGTTATGCAAACATTCTTTTAATATTTTAGAGACTAGTAAAATGAATGTTAATATAAACTGTTATAGACCGAAGTGTCCTTGACCTGAACTTTCTGAATTTCCTGTAAAGCTGTCCATTATTTTGCATTGCTAATGACATCTATATTAGATACAGTCAGACCATTAGATGATGCGAACCCTAGCCTACAAAAGGTTATGCTATCAGTCTTTAAGGTGCCACTAGGCTTTCTGCTCCCTTTTACAGCACTGCTAATCGGACCTTTTGCAACGATGAGCAAGAACAGTATAAAATTGCTGCTCTTAAAAGCCCTTTGCAAAATGCTACAGAATAACTTTCCATAGATGGACTTACCAGAGAGAAAATAGCCACATGAAATTCATCTGCTTCATCTTTTATCCCCGAGAATAATCACAATATAGAGCCTATTATTATTAAAAAGAACCCATTCTGCATATTTAAGATGAAGCAATTAACATTCATTTAACACTGTCTTTAAAGACTGAGGAATTAATAATGCTTCTTTAAAAAAACTGCATATTTTGTTTTTTATTCCATGTATGACATAAATCACAATCTCAGATGAGTGAAGATTTTTTTAAAAAAAAATGTGATTAATAAAATGTGAACCAAGACTTTTGTTTAATTATATTGTCTTTTCGCTAAATACAAATATATACTGACAGAATCCTTTACTCTAAAGATATTGCTGTTACAAGACAATGAATGGATTATCCCCTTAATAAGTATGCTTAACATATATTTATTTCAAAAATAATACTTAATAAGCATAAGGGCATTAGATGATGCCTGTATCTTTGATTCTAGGGGTGGCTGGTCTGTGGAAGAGAAACTCTCCCCAGAAAAATCTTACAGCCTTCTGAAGTGTTCTCATGTTACCAATCATTTGTCCACCATGGTTCAAGACCCCTGCATGCTTGTGACTTTATAGGTAACTATAGATAAGTCAAAAAAGCTAATTGACACTCCACATTTACGCCAAGAATGTACACAGGCATAGGTAACCTGCAATATTTAAGCCAGCATTGTGTGTACATTAGCTAGTAGAGCATTCCTCAACCTGGTGCCTTTCAGATGTATTGTTTTACTACCTGGGGACGGTCACAGCTGTGACCCAACATGTCAAGACAGCACCAGGTCAGGAAAAGCTATTTTAGTGCAACAAAGGAAATGCCACAACGATGCATTCCTGTCTTAGGAGAGAAAGGAGATGCCTCCTTGAACAAAGGCGCAGGGGAAATTTGATAGTTTCTAATCAATTCTATTTCCAGATAGGCTTCAGTTCAATGCTCGCGGAGTTGTAATAGTACAACTGGATACTCAGGAAAACCAACTGAAGAGGACGGAACAAAAATGTAGACGTTTCTCCTTTTCATTGGATTTATGGAATGGGGAGGGAATACTCTTAACTTCAGATTTCCCCCCAAACTGCTGAAGGACATATTTGATTCTACAGAGGTCTGCACCATTTTGTTAATTATAACACTCTAATGCTTTTAACAAGAGCCCTTGTTTCATGCACAACTCATGCTTCTTAAAATCTATGTGGCCAGAATTCTTTACACCCTCCAAAACAAAAGCACACGCACAGCAATAGAAACAGCCAACCTGGAAAAGAGCAAATGAGTTTTTCTGCAATAAATACCAGCATTATCAGTACCGTTATTAAAGTGAAGAATTTAACAGGCTGCTTTCCTTGCAAGACTAGCTAATGCTTCTTGGTCTTCCTCCCTCTGTGTGAACAATTTAGACGCATCAATAATTTGTTAAGCCAAGCATTCGCACATGGTGGAATGCAGATATTCATGCCTTGGGTGCTGATGGCTCGGGCATATTTAAGCCAAGAAATAGTCTGTTGAAGATATGCCCCAGATGTTTTCTTCTTGGCCAAGAGAGCATTTCAGGGCTCCGACCCTCAGATTTCTAATGCTCGCAGGCTGTAACACAACAAACTTAAAGCACAGAGATCCTGGCAGGCTATAATAAGGGCAAGGCAGCTTTTCTACTGACACAAGTCAGTGTTTATCAGGTGCCATGACATCCTTTAACCTGAGACACTCTTGAGTTCTGGCAGAATAGCTGCTCCATAAATGAAGGACATGCTATTTTAGCCGGCAGAATACTTAAAATGTGTTAACAATGTGTTGCATTCACACTTACAGAAGGACTGCTGCCATAAATAGAAACCTGAGTAATTCTAGCCGGTAGAATTTCTACACACATACAAACACCCATTCCAAGGAATTACCAGTTACAATTTCTGCACCCTGAGTGTTTAGGGGAGATTGTAATATCTTACACCCTATATTCTGGCTGTCAAAAAGAAAAAAGAAGACGGAGAATGCAACACAGCACAAGCGACAGCACTTCAGGGACGCTGGCTGACGTTTGAAAAAGAAAACTGGGGTCAAAGTGAGTTATAACTTAGATGGGATCCTACTAAGAAGTTCCTAGGAACAGTTTATACTTGGAAACTGAAGGAGTGACAAACCTATGCGGTACTGTGGCCAAAAGGCTTACCTGGATATATTATGTAGTCACTGGGGGTTGTGCTCAACTTGAAGAAGCCTCGAGTTGATGCATGCAATTGCTGCAATCCCACCCTTTCTTTCCAATTTCCCCAATGCTATCCCACTGGAGAAACTGATAGAGTTTACTTACACTTCAGCTGAGAAGTTTTACCTTATTGCTAAAGGCGGAGAGGGAAAAGGGGGTGGGTGGGGATGGATAATTTGCAGCGTGACTCAGATGCACAGCTGTTCATTAAATATGTTCACCACAAAATACAAATGTGTGCAGGGAAAGGCAGTATAATGTCTTGGGAGACAACAAGCGAGCTAATTGTAGAAGAATAGTAAAGGGAGGAGGGAAGCCAGTTTAAAAAGGTTGCAGCATATCCCCAGAGAGTAGGCCATCTGCAAATATGATAGACTAAGCCAAGAACACATTTAGAAATCTAAATGCTGCAATGCAGCCTCTGTGTGTGCTACTTCACTCTTCTCCAGCACCTGAAAATAAAGTGTTCTTTTTTCGGTTTATTTGCTAAGAAAACTCTTTTTTCTTTTTTTTTCTTTTTTTTGGTCTCAACCAGGAAAAACAAAACAAAAAGACCCTGGGACGTAGAACGGGAACATTCTATCTAAAAGGCACATTCTCACGCTAAGGGGCATTTGGTTATTTACTCTTGAAAGTCTTTCACATGTACAGCTTTCTCTAGTTGCCCTTAAAATTCACGACACTTTACATGAAATCTCTAGGGAGCCCTAATGTTGTTAACTTCTGCCACATCACAAGATTAAACAGCAAGTTTAATCATTCTCCTCCTGTAACTTTCCTGTCACAACAAGCACAGTATATAAAGTGCTAGAAAAGAGCAGCCATGAATGCTACTTTCTAGAACAGAGGAAAGGCTGCTCTGGGATTACAACGCAGATGAGCCTGCCTGATGTACTATGTGTGGGATATTTATTTGATCAGTGACTGAATAAAATAGAACACAAATAATCTAATTACAGCAGAAAGAGGGGAGAAAACCAACAAAGCACCCAGGGAACCAACAGGCAAATGAACCAGGTATGAGGATGTCAGTCATGTGCAGTATAGTCAATTGTTTGTGCACAGTCTGTTGTGGTTCACCAACAGCCTGCAGAGCTAACAATGGAGTCAGACAGTGATGAGGTTGAGGAAGAACATGGGTCAGTCCTGGAGGCTGAGAAAGGCCCGGATGAGGACTCTGCATCGGAGGCAGAGATGGGGCCAGGGCCATCGGGGAGTGATGTGTGGACCCTGGAGCCTCCAGAGGCTGACAGTAGGAGGAACAGGAGGAGCCTATTCCTAATATTTATTTGTTTGTTTGTTTGTTTGTTTGTTTGTTTGTTTGTTTGTTTGCATTTATATCCCGCCCTTCTCTGAAGACTCAGGGCGGCTTACACTATGTCAGGCAATAGTCTTCATCCATTTGTATACTATATACAAAGTCAACTTATTGCCCCCCAACAATCTGGGTCCTCATTTTACCTACCTTATAAAGGATGGAAGGCTGAGTCAACCTTGGGCCTGGTGGGACTTGAACCTGCAATATTGCAGGCAGTTGCTGTTAATAACAGGCTGCATTAGTCTGTTGAGCCACCAGAGGCCCATGAGATATATACACACATGATAATACACACATGAGAAGAGCTGCCAGAAGGCAAGAGCAGCTAAAGCAAAGAGCATGACTCGGGAGTAGGGCCAAGAGATGATTGGCCCCTCCCATAAGGCTTAAAAGACCATCAACGGTGTTTGGGCTCTTTGTCGGAAAACAACATTGCTAGCTTTACTCCTTGTCTTGCTGCATTTATTTCTTGTTGGCGTCTTCTGCTTTTGAACTTTTGCCAAGAAAAGCCTTTGGCAGTTTGCCTAATTAGACCAAGGTTGGTGATAAGACGGAAGAACTGTGTTATGAAGAATTTGCTTTGATTTAGTTTGGACAACGCTGAAAATGAGTTAATTCTCAGCTGTTCTAATAAAGTCTGTTTGGTTTTGAACTGATTGCGTTTACTACTACCTACTTGGGCCCGAGTGACAACACATTCATAGCAGCAATAGGGAACTTTGCTGCCTTTAAGGGTGATAACAGTTTTCTTGTTTGATAAGAGAAAAATGACAAGAAATTCCTCAGGATAATTTAGTTGTCTCTAGTAAGAAATGGAAGTTGAGTCTTCCTCAAATACCATTGTAAAAGGAGCAATGCCTCAACATGAACTACCAACATAAGAAGAGGTTTCGTTGTTGATGTGCTGAATGTACTCTGTAAAAGCACAGAGGATATACTATTATATCTGGCTCAGAAGAAGAAACTTTGCTGGGTTGGAATGATGAGTGAGTTGATGCAGTTGGCTGGTTTCCACCTTACACAGTTAAACCAAGTTTGGACAAAATTTGGAATGGATCCTCTTTCATTCTGAGGTTCAATGACTAAAAGCCTTTCTTTAATAAATCTCCTAGCCTGAGTGAAATCCAAAGAGAGACCATATTATAGAAGTTTTTAATGCAAGAGGACTCAAACTAATCTGAAAGAAGAGATGGAATCAATTCAGCTGGTAAATAACAGCATTTAAGTCTGTAATATTAGATTAATAACCATGCTCTAATGTCAACTCTTGTCTGACCAATTCTGTCTCAGAATCACATTAGATATACATTTTGGGGCATACTAAGTGTAAGGTTAACACTGACCATGGACAAGAGGTTTATTTAGTGAATGCTACACAACAAACACAACCCAGCCACAAGCATTTTGATAGCTGTCTCCTTTCTCTCCATAGCCCAGCAACCTTTGTGATACTGGTCAACCAGCACTTCTTTTTGATGTTTGTTGACTACAATTGGGGGGGGGGGAATTCTTCAGTAAACTTGTCAGGTATAGGACAATGCCCAGGCCAGAAGGTTAAATTGGTTCTTTTGAAAAAGAACCTGGGACTGAAAAACCAAGGAGGAGGAGCAGAGACATTGTAGGAGAAGAAATTCTTAATGTTGTGTTTGCTCTTTAGCCAACTCATTTTCCCAGAAGAAAAGCGATTGCTCAATTGTACTGTAAGCTTGCAATTTGTCCACATGGCGGCACTGAGCTGGACCGCACATAATGGATACAAGATTGTGGTTACAGCAGTCTTCCTTACGTACAATTAACTTTTTTGGTTTGAGTCCTGACAAATGAAAATGTGGTTGAGAATTCTGTATATGAAGGACCTTTGTTCTATGTGGAAGCAAGTGGGCCAAGTAAAAATGAAAAGTCCTGATACCAGATACCAAGCAGGAGAAGTACTACAAGAAACAAAATGGTAGTCATTGGTGAAGTAGGGATCAAAGTCCTCCAAAAGTCCAATCAATTCTATATAATCCTATTATACAATGGTATACAAAATTTGCAAAAAACATTGATTTCTCATTGCTGATCTGGATGAAATAAAGCACATTTTTGCACAGGCTGAATCCAAGCAAAGAAGCCACTAATAATAACAACATTTCATCAAGGTTTCTAACTTTCCTCCTATAAGGAATGGGGAAGACTTTTCAAAGTGAGGTTACTCTATCATAAAAGTAAACTCAGCCCAACTTTTATATCCTTCTGCATTCTGCATCAGGATTACCTTTAATAAAAAGACAAAAAACTAGAATCAATCTAAAGTGATAGAACCTGAAAGTATTGAACTTTCCTGTAATATAAGGAATCCTTTGACACTCCATCAAAAGCTTTCAAAACACCCAGCTATTTTACTTCCAACAAAACCTATCAGCCTGGACTTAGTGAAAGCAAGCAGACACCAAGGGATAAAAATGCCTAACACATATGACTGTAAGAATACTCTCCAATATATCTGTTACACATATGCTTAAAATATAAAAATATTGAGCCTTTGGTCGTTCAATTTCTGCACAATATCCCCAAGTTTCTGGAGGTAATTTTTTTTTCCTGGGAAAAACAGAAAGAGTGGAGAAATATGTAAGCTTGTTTTAAAACTGCTCTATAAAATAATTTGGCTCTGTCCTGTTAGTTTCTCAGTAGGCTTAGAGGCAAATATATATACAAGAGAAGAAAAAGGAATACTGTATTAGTAATACGTGTGACTATCATCACCTGTATTCCTATGCAACGTTACCCTAATTTTGTTGTTTTAACTAGGCTTCAGTACTTTTGCAAACTCTTTGGATAAACTGAAATGTACTAAATGTTCCTAGAAGGAGCACATACATGCAATAGATAAGGAAATTTCTGTAATTTCTGCTGATATCCATCCACTAATTGCATTCGCTATTGCATGAATCTGTCCTGCATTCACTATTGCATGAATCTGTCCTGTATCAGGAATGCTGCTCAACACAAGATCTTTTCTTAGGACAATGGGAACATAATAAATTCCATAATAAATTCCTTGGAGATATTTTATACCACTTTGTAGTTCAGTTACCCACATTAAGTCAATGGGAAAGCAAATCTTAACTGGCTAGCTCCATGCCTTTATTTTGCCATGAAATATAGGTAAAGTAACCCAAATAACTGTTAGGTTCTGCTGTCTAGTTATAAGATTCTCTAACAGCTTGGCCATAAATCTAAGGCAGGACTTTAGAGGAAAACATTGGCTTTTTGCAAGCTGTAATAATAAAAGTCAAGGATTACGCTGGGGAAAAAATGGGACTAAAATTCAATATAAAGAATATCAAACTAATGACACAGATACAACAGTCTTAGAACTGACAATGCAGATGTCAAAACAAGAGGATAGTATCTGCCTTTTAGGCTCAACCATCAATAATAAAGAAACAAGCATTCAAGAAATATGCTGCAGATTAGCAATAGGTAAAGCAGCTATGACGGCTTTGGGGAAGATATCCATATGCCATGATGTCTTTATACTTATAAAAATCAGAATCGTATAAGCCATGTATCCCCTATGACACTGTATGGAAGTGAAAGTTGGACTTTGAAGAAGTAAGCTAGGAAGGATATTGAACCTTGGCGTTATAAAAAGAATATCGTGTCCAGTCCAGAAAACAAATAGATCACTGAAAAATATCAGTCTAGGGATCTAATACCAGGTACAAATGACTAGGCTCAAATTATCATACTTTGGACACATTATTCAACTACCTAGCTCTGTGAAGAAGCTTTAATGCTGGGAAAGGTGAAAGGAAAAAGAGGAAGAGGATGTAGCAAGGTAGCTAGACTCAATTACAGTAACACTAATTGCACCCTTGGAGGACTTGAAAGTTCAGATTAGGTTATGCTGTTGCTAGGAACTGACAATTTGATAGCACACAATCAATCTATGACCAAATCTGGGTTCCCCAAAAAACTATTTTCTTCTATTCTCTCAGGAGGCTTCCCAGGGATTCACTTCATTTTTGCTTCTCCACCAGAAAGCACTTCGCTGGAGACACTGCCACTCCAGTGACCCGAAATAATCATTTCCCAAGGTATCATTTGCCCTTAAAGTTAACTCTTAAAACTTTTAACGTTCGGTTGTTTCAAGGTGCTTGGATCATCATGAAACAGTGCTCCTCGAAGATTTCATTCACATCTTTTTCAACTGGAAAATTCAAAAGTGAAGCTATTTCAAGATTCTAGAACACTTTTGATTAGCAACCCTCAGGGATTCCTCTTCCCTCTCACTATTAAGGGACAGGAGAAACACAGGTAATTGTTCTATAGGAATATGCGTATATGCAAACAGGAGAGGGGTATCTGTGCAAATGCGCTGGGAAGCTTACATACCAACAGCGGGCTGTGGCTTTTCTTGCTGCCAACACAGAGACTTCAACAAGCTTGGTCAGGTTCCCATTTATCCACTAAGCCATAAAATGTATCCCACCCCTGTAATAGATAAGAAACCATAGATGCTTACAGGTTTAAATCAGATTAAAGACCCTTTACCGAAGGAGCTTTTGGAGCTCTGCCCCTGAAATTGTCACAAGGCTCTAATCAGCCTCACGATGTTGATAGGGGTGACCTAAAGGACAACTTTAACTGCATGTTCAGGAAAAAAAGAAAAGAGGCCCTACAAGAAGGAACATTAGGAAGCCATGAAGTTGAAATAAAGCCCAGGTTTGCCCAGAGAAGAAGCACATATTAAATCCTAAACTTTGGTCAATTATTATTTATAAAGTTGTTGTTGTTGTTAGTTGCGAAGTCTGGTCCTACCCATCATGATCCCATGGACAAGGTTCCTCCAGGCCTTCCTGTCCTCTACCATTCCCTGGAGTCCATTTAAGCTCACACCGACTGCTTCAGTGACTCCATCCAGCCACCTCATTCTCTATCGTCCCGTTCTTCTTTTGCCCTCAATCTTTCCCAGCAAACTGACTGGTTTGATCACCTTGCAGTCCAAGGGACTCACAGGAGTTTTCTCCAGCACCTACAACTACCGCTATTTGTTGCTAAATCATCAAGAAGTATTGCAGAGGGAACATTTTTACAAAGATACAAAAAGTAACCAAACACACATTAATTCTTCCTTAGGACAGAACCATCTCCTGCTCAATGTTTTAAAACAAAAGTCTCCAACCTTGGCAACTTTAAGACTTGTGGACTTCAACTCCCAGAATTCCTCATTCTGGGAGTTGAAGTCCATAGGTCTTAAAAGTTGCTAAGATTGGACCCGCTTGGTCCACAGCAATGCTTCTGGCTGGCGTACCTTGGATGTCCGGAGGGCTCTTCATATTTATCTCAAACAAACAGCGGGGTTGAGAGGTATGGAATCGTTTATCTCCTTTCTACCAGCATTTTTAGGTTGCAGGGTCAACAGAAGTGAGGAAATCGCCCTTCCTGACACCAGCGAGAATTGATTGAAAAGACTGTATTTTGAACCGTTTGTATAGGTTCAGCCTTTTAAGGTTGAGAATTGGTCTCCATCCACCCGAGGACATGGGAACGACAAACAAGAGAGAGTAGAACCCTTGCCCAATCTGATCCTCCGGTACCCTCTGGATGGCTCTGATGTCTATTAGGTGTTGTATAGCCGTATCCATGAGGGCCTTCTTAATCATATCTTTAGAGACTGAGAAGCATATGAAGAACCTCAGGGTGAGAAATTCTATGGATAGACCCGATTGTACAGTATCCCTAACCCAGGTGTCCGATATAATTTCCTCTCATCAATCGGCAAATAGAGCTAGTCTGTCCCCGATAGGAAGGTTGGAAATGCAGTTATTGGTGGCATCAGAATGAACAACTTCCTCCCCCTCAAAAGGCCTCTGGTGGCTCAGCAGACTAAGTCTGTCTGTCTGTCTGTTATTAGAACACAGCAGCCTGCAATTACTGCAGGTTCAAGTCCCACCAGGCCCAAGGTTGACTCAGCCTTCCATCCTTTATAAGGTAGGTAAAATGAGGACCCAGATTGTTGGGGGCAATAAGTTGACTTTGTATATAAATATACAAATGGATGAAGACTATTGCTTAACATAGTGTAAGCCGCCCTGAGTCTTCGGAGAAGGGCGGGATATAAATGCAAAATAATAAATAAATAAATAAATAAATAAAAAAAGGGCCGTTTACTTGAGACGGTTCTACCTCAAGGCAGCCTGTGGGAAAACAGGGAGTAGCCGAAATCACTCTTTCATTGAGAGGTAGGTAAGATTTTATGCTTGTTTATTGTCTCAACAAGTAACGGGTCCAATGCTGGCCTAAATAATTTGTCCCCCGCAAAGGGGGCAGTTGGAAGGCGCCACTTGTGACGGGCGTCCACCTGCCAATGCCTCAGCCAGAGCACGCAACACGCTGCCACCGCAGGTTATGGAGGCAAAGTAGGCAGAATTCAGCTGAAAATTGGACCACTGCAATGATTTTATTCAAATCTTGTTGTAGTCTGGTATCATCAGTAGGCAACTTGTCCTGGAGCTAGTGGAGCCAAAGTAACGTAGCTTGGTTAAAGAACGACACCGTAGTGGCAGCTCGAATTGCTCATGAAGCCCTTGGTGGGCCCATTGGAGGGACTGGTCAGACCTTCATTACTCAGGATGTAAGCCTTCTTCTGGCTCCCCTGGAATGGTGGAATTAGGTAATAAGGCGGCAATCAGCATGTCCACAGAAGGAACCTGGAGGAGAGCTGACAACTCCGCAATGTTGAAAAATGCCTGTTGGTAGAAGAAGGGAGTGGGGCTGACTCAGGAGTAGCCCATTGCCATCAGACGACATTAAGAAACAGGTAGAAGGAGGGGGTGGTGACTGGGCAAGCCTGACTAATTGTATATAACTGTACATTGGATGAGTTGTTTGACATGATTGTAAAAATAAATCTTTTTTATGGAAAAAAAAAAAAGAAACAGGTAAGGTGCAAGAACAACGTCCACCGCCTCGTTAGGTTCTGAAAAAAGTGAGTCCGATAGTTCATGGGAACCCTATGGGAGATCCCCGTCCGGGGGTGGGGGGGAACCCAAGTGCACCACATTCATAGCCTTAAAACAATGATTTGAAGATGGCAGGCAGAAAAAGACCCGTAAAGGCCAGCTGTTCAGGTATCAAACCCTCTGTTGTAACTCCGAAAGGTCCTGTTCCCTTGCTCAACTTCCTCAGGAAACGATGACCAGCTCCCATGAGAAGGAGCAGGGGAACCCGGGTCTCGAACGGAATGAAGGTCCTCCGGACAAGGATCGATATGCGAGTCTGACGCAACTGACACCTCAGAGAATGCCCAACTGGGCAGTTGGAAACTGGCCAAAAGGCCCTGCTGTATGGCCCTGGAAACAATGTCCTGAAAATTGTCTGGTAAGGAAAAACCCCGATCCAATGTAGGACCGAAAATGGTGGCCGGAGGTAATACCATGGTCTGAGGAGGTCGGTTTGGGTCCCAGGTGGAAGCTGTGCCACTGGCAGAATGCTCTGAGAGGCAGCCGGAGACCCCCACAGTCCGGTCATGGGAAGAGACAATGGGCAGTCCCAGAGAGAGACCTGGTCTGGGGCTGTGATCTTTTGCAGGCCAGATCCCTGCACCTTTCATCCTGTGCCATCCCTGCACCATCATTGCTGTGGTGGCCAGTCTTGTGGTGAGACCAGGAGCCTTGTCGGTCTATGGACGTAGCCACCAAGACATTAGTCCTAGAGGGCCCTGGGCGGGCGTCTAAAGGGTCCATGTCAGCCATGTTGGCTGCTTCAGCTTTTCTGTCTCTCTTAGACTTGCACAGTACTTTAGGCATTGTCATGTGATAACGCCTCAATATATCAGTTAACACTAAGGCCAAGGGCCTTAAACGCCAGCTCTGCTCTCAGACCGCTACAATTCCCTCTAAGGGTGTGCGGCTATTACAGGGCTGTATATGAGAATGGCCATCCAAGCTGCTGCAGTGCCGCCAATTTGTATGAGTCCCTGCTGATTCAAATCCCGTAGGAGCCCGTCTTCTGCTAATTACAGTCCTGCTGCTAAGGTTAATTAAAGAGATGAGGATCACTCATTGATGTAGCTCCGTTTAGCAGGGCGCTGCATCGCCAATCAATAGTGCGAGGCTCCAAAATGGCGATCCGACTGTTAATGGAGCATGAAGCTTCTGATAATGGTGGTGCTGTTGATAGCAGAATACAAGGCTCCTGATAATAGCGTTCAAATGTTTGTGAAGCGTGAAGCTCCTGAAATGAGCAGCTTGGCTGAAAATGGAGCGCTAGACTCCTGAAAGCAGCGTCTTGGCTAGTAATGGAGTGCTAGACTCCTGAAAGTGACAGCTCGGCTGAAATAGAGCGCGAAGCTCCTGATTATGTAGGTCGCCCATTAATGGCGGCTTGACTGAGAAGGGAGTGCGCAGATCCTGACCGGTCAATCCCTGAATTGCTGAGGAATTCCAATTGGTGCTGCTAAGCTGAGGGAAGTGTAGGGCTGTCGCCCGAAAGGCAGGAAGGTGAAAGGGAGTCCTAAGCTCTTTCTCGAGTATGATAAACGTCAGGCGGCTGCTGAAGGTATTGAACAAAATGGCTGCCCGGCCAACCCGTTTGGGAGCACGAAGCTCCACTAAGCCACTTCCAAACCAAGGGGGAGCGCAAAGCTCCTGAAAGCCTATCCCAGCTCCCACGGGAGTAGGAAGCTCCACCACTACTCCGGAACGCCTGCAGTTCAACGGAGAGCACAGGTAGAATCCGTAATGGGAAGGAACTGCCAAGGAGCTGGGAACCCCTTAACCATGGCCGAGCCAAAGCTCTGCCACTGGGAAAGGAACAGCAACTCAATCCAGATCAGGAGTCAGCTGCTTTTATTCACAAATGCTGACAATTTGAAATCAGAAGAAATTCTCGATGGGATGGAGAAGTAGACAGGAATGTTGAAGAGAAACTATCTGACACGTCTGTCCAGTCTGAAGGACTGAATCAAAAGCTGGAAGGCCCTAGCAACAGGGGTGGGACTTAACAACTTTGACAGACTCAGTCCTTCAACTGAACAGACGAGTACAACCCATTCCTGGCTGCTGTCTCCACCACTATGGAGAAGGGAAAGGGGAAGGAAAGGAAAAAGGAGAAAGGGGAAAGAAAAGAAAATGCCAAAAAATAATGCATTCCGTGCATCATCATGTTAAACTGATTTTTTATCTACTTAGAAGGTTGCATCTGATAAAATGTTTATAATTAAACAAAAATAAAAGCTTGAAATGAAAAATTGAAAACAATGGGGTACATCCAACATTTTACTATACAACTTGAACAGCTGGACTTTCCCTTGATCCTTTAACTCTTCTCTACCATGACCTCTTAAGTTTCTTCTTAATCTAAAGAGTATTTTTCCAGCAGATTATGGATGCAATGAAATACATACCTGATGCAATGCTTCCATGTAAATATCCTGTGGCAAGCAGATTTTATTTATTTTTATTTATTTATGTATGACTGACACACTATAATGTTTACTTAATGAAGTTTCCATTCTATATATACTTACTTGAGAATAAATCCCAGGACTGAACTGCGAGCCATATAACCCATTTCAGCAAAATCTGATTGAAGGTCTGCACGTCAAAATTTATGAAGATTCCTTCTGCCCAGTTTGGGGGGCAATTTCTGTTGCAGGATATTACTTCTTGCCATGAAGTAAAACTTCTGTTTTTCTGCAGCAAAGGCAAAAATAATATATAACTTGATCAATATTGTTCCCGAGAACAAATTGTTTCCTTTTACAAATAAAAGAGCTGTGTTTTAAATAAATAAATAAAGAGTACCATAAGCTATGTATGTCTCTTGAACTACTTTATTTGACTTCTCTATTTTTTTTAAGTTGTGAAAAGCCAAAGTGGTCACCAGAATTCCTTCCATTATCCCTCTTATACGAAGGGATACCTGTGTACATGCAAGCCTGTTTACAGCTTATTGCTATCATCATGAGCTCTTCCACCAGTGCCCTTTGCAACACAGATTCAGCAGAAAACGAGACAAGACAGAATTTGTTCTGCAATTAAGCTCAGACTGCAGAATTTTCTCTTCTCCAAAGAGAGGTTAGGCTGAAAGTTACCTCTGTCAGCCACCTTCAGATCTGTCCCATCACGTTTGAATGCTTGTCATTCGCCAGACATTGAAAATGGGTGGGACCAGAACCCAAAGTGAATCTGCAAAGTTTAAGGACTCTCCGCCCACCATTTTGCTTCACAAAAGGCAAAGAAATAAAAAAAACCTAGCAACCTTTCCTTCACAAAACGCAGCACAAATGCTGGTTTTGTTCATTCTGAAAGTCGCAGATGCAGATAGTAGGTGACATGTGGTTCCCAAGCTGCTCTTTTTGAACTCATATTTTAGAGAAAGAATCAGCAATCCACCGGCCCCATATGGCCCAATTTCATTTTTTTGCAATCAAGGAAGCCCCCGCCTCCCAAGTTTGTACTGCCAAAATTTAGAGGAGAACCTCCATTTTTCAACAGGCTGATTATTGCCTTGTTTCTTTCATTGCCATTGAAAGATTAAACACAGAAGTTTTTGTAAGCCTCTGCTGGAATTAACCAATCGACCTAGAGTCGTGATGGTGAATTCCCATACCATGATTCCCATGCAAAGCCATCTTGCTGGGCACGTGCACCGTTGCCCATTGCTGTTCCTGGTTTTGGCGTGCTGGCCAACTGGACTTCATGCACGCGGGAGCGCCAGAAACCAGAAGCCAGGCAGCACCGCCCACCTGGTCTTTCAGTTTCTGATGTGCATGCTGGCTGGTGCACATGCATGTGCTGGAAACCGGAAGATCACATGTACACCGGGCTGCTCTTCTGGTTTCCGGCATTCCTGCATGCATGAAGACCAGCTGACTGGCACACTGGAACCCGTAACAGCAACGGGCAACGGCTCACGTGCCCAGAAAGATGGCTATCTCGCATTAGCAAGCTGGTCTTTGCACGCGCAGCATGCCAAAAACTGGAAGACCAGGGGGCCGGTGTGCACTGAAAACTGGAAGAGCAGTCGCCCAGCGCACTGGGCAGCTCCTCTTCCTGTTTCCAGCATGAACATGCGGGTGCACTCCCGTTTCGGCACTTGGTGCCGAAAAGGTTCGCCAACACTGACCTAGAGTTTTTAAAAAAAATAACCAGAATGACAAACTAACAAACCCCTACAAAACTGCTTCAGCCCAACTGATTTCACTACATCACTGATCTCACTACATCACTGATTTCACTACATCACTACATCTTCTTGCTGCTAATGAAGTTCAAAGCATTCTGAAAGTGCAGCTTGATTAAGGAAGGGGGGAGGGAATTCTTACCAAGTCTTTTTCATCCTTGGTTGGTGTCAAAAAGCTTAGCATTTTATTTCATTATTTTTCTTTTTTAAAAAAAATATGGTGTTTTTATATCTTTGAGTTGCCATGTGCGAGGAGGCGGTAATATAAATTTTCTAAATAAAATAAAATAAATGGCTGGAACTTAAAATAGAGACCAAAATTCTAATACCTGAATTATAAGTAAGGTTAGTTGAAAGAATATGATGGGAAAAAACCAATCGCAAGCCATTTCTCGGGTGGAGAATATACTAGCCCCTCTTTAATAGTCTCTAGGAAATTGAAGACACTCAACTAAGTATGACAGATAAATGACAACTAAAGTATTGATACAGATGTAAAAAATGGGCAATACATGGCACCTTTAGAAGGCTCTCCAAAATATTTCAGTTGATATATTTAATTGAATAAAAAAATTCACATTCAATTTAATATGGCAACTGAGATATTTTGGAGAGGCTTCCACTGATGCTGTATATTGCCCATATTTTATATCCATATTGATGTTTAATATAAATATAAAGATCAAAAGATCAAAATATGTTTTGATCTTAATCTCTTGGTGTCGATTGATTTTCTGGTTAAACTGTAATTTTAAATGTATAATTATGTGCCAACAACTCTCAGCAACCACATAGATATCATATAGATCAATGATGGCTAACCATTTCTGGACGAAGTGCCTAAAGTGTGCACCTGACCCCCCAAAATGCAACACGCGCACAGCCCTCGCACATATGCCCCCCCCCGCATGCACAAACACCCCAAAGACCAGCTGACCGATGGGAGGTGCCCACACATGCACAGCAGAGCTGAACTGGGGTAACTGCTCGCATGTCATCAGAGAAGGCACTGTGTGCCACCTCTGGCATGCGTGCCATAGATTCGCCATCACAGATATAGATGCTTCAATTTTTCCTTATACTGTATGTGCCATTATGAGTGGTCAGACTGCAAGGAGATATAAATCAGTAAGTATTTCTACATGGATTTTGTCCATGAAGTTATTAGCTCTATTCAAGGTAGACTTTCAAAAACTTTTGAACAACAGCAAATCCTAATTACTTAAGTTTTAAGTAAATAAATGTTTTAGTTGTCATTTTAGTCTTGATTAGATCTAGGAACACATAACAAAAAGCAGCTCCTCTTCTCTATGTTTTTATTGCAGTTATTTTTATTGAGATTTTATTGAATTCCTTGGTTTTTGACTATGGAACAATGCATACAATTATGAAAATAAAATGAACAAATTCTATTTCTAAATAGAAAATCCTGGTGCTATCTAAGCAGAGTACTTCAACAGATACAACTTAAAATTGGCAGCAGCCGAAATTCTTCTTTAAAAAGACATGAAATCTTATCACTTGAGTAAAATATGACGTCATCCCATAAATCAATGTGTGCTTTTTCATTTCCCTTTTATCTTAGAACTGTAGAAGCTTTTGGAAAAACCAATAAAAATATGTTTTTTCCTCCATTACGAAGGAAATTGTCTTGTAATTTTGCAAGGAAACAACCCTGAACCAGCGTTCAAAAAACAGAAAGTTCATTGCCAGTTCTGATAATTTCTTTCCACATTTCAAAATTACTTGGGAAATCTTATTCCTCAGACAAAAGGAAGAAAACAAAGACAACTTGCAGTTTTTCTGCTTCAAAAACAAAACAAAACAGGCAATACTGTCCCTAAAAGACAGTAAACAGGCTGCTCAAATTTTTTAACACTTCCCTACAGAATGCTTATTCACAAGTTCAGACTACAAGCAGTCAACAACTTAGTATATTTATTATAGTTCAAAGTTAGGATGGCCTTGGAAAAAGTGATTTATCACCTGTGCTCACACTTAATACCATCACATCACCTTCATGGTCCCATGGTCCCAATTTGAGGGCTTGCAACCAGCTTGCATTTACAACCGGTTTCAGCATCCTGTTGTGACCTGATCACAATGGGCAACCATTTTGCTGATTTTCACAATTTTGCTGATTTTGCACAATGGGCGTTTTTTGCAATGGGCAAAAAACGCCCATTGAGGAAACTGAATTCATTTAACAACTGCATGATTTGCTTAATGACCATGACGGTTCTCTTAATGACTACCATAAACATTGTTGCAATTTTGGGTCCGACTTGACTTACAGCCATGTAACTTATGATGCAAATTCTGGCCTCAGTTGCGATTGTAATTCGTGACCTACCTACTGTGTTTCCCTGAAAATAAGACCCTGTCTTATATTTGTTTGAACCCCGAAATAAGCGCTTGGCCTTATTATTTTGAGGCACGTGGAGCAAGACGGGGTTTCTCTTGCCGTCTTATCTGATTTCCAGCTCTGTCTCCCTAACCCTAACCAGATAAAACGGCGGGGACCGACTGTGTATGTGTTTAAATATTTTTGGGGAGAGCTTATTTTTGGGGGAGGGTTATTTTAGCGCATGCGCTCAAAAGCCCAATTGGGCTTATTACCAGGGGATGTCTTATTTTCAGGGAAACAGGGTATACAGTAATAAGAAAACCTACCAGCATCTTCATGCCTCACTCAGAATTTTTCATTTAATGTTAATAAACAAGTCCCCGCAAAAGAAAATATAGTTCATAACATTTTATTACACGTGCTCAGTTATGTCCATTTGCTCAGCACCCAAAGTTCTGGCAGTGGACCTATAACCAGTTCTCTAACCCAGGGGTCCCCAGCCTATTCTCAACCGGGCTGTGTGAATGGTGGGCCGCCATGGACAAGCAGCAGGCTGGTGCACACATACACGAGTGGCAGGGTAGAACACTCATGCTGCCCGGTTTCCCCCTCCCCCCCGAAGCTGGGCCACCAAGTCAAAAAAGTTGGGGACCGCTGCTCTAGCATAATAGCATCCCCCCACAATACACGTTATTGATTCTCAGCTCAAGATTATGGTATTGCAAGGAGCTGTGGAGACATGATCATCATTCCTAGCCAAGCAAAGTCAATGTGGAAGCCAGCAGGGAAGGTCACAAGTCGCTTCAATAAGTCATTCCTGCTCTTTCTCCCACTCAAACATGGCTTCACTGACCCTGCCCCAGTCTCTCCCATCCCTAGCAGCACTCCCTATCGCTCCCTGCTTTAAAACTGCATCACTTAGCGACAGCAATCCCAATCCCAATTTATGATGTAACCTGAGGCGTATCTGTATATTAAACATTTGCAAAATGGAGTTCGAGATAATATACAATACAGCTCTTTCTTCACCATGTTTTCTCACAATAACTTTACAAAGCAAGTGAGAGATATGAACGCTAAGCTAGCTTACTTTGGGTGCCCACCAAACAAGATACAAAACCAATCGTCAGTATCTTTTGTTACTTCTCCATCCCCCAAATTAAGGGGGTCTAATTGGAGTTGTCACGAATTGTGCATGTTGTGGAGGAAAATTATGAGTAGAAGCAATACTGAAACAGAAACACCCACTACTTTACACCATTACCGACTCCCATCTCTAGATCTGGAGAGAAGGGAAATGTTGTGGCTCCAGCCCCCGCCCCCCGGGCCTGGCCCCCTGCTAGAGAGTGACTCAGAGAGTGAGGGGGAAGGGCCGTCAGGGCTCCCCTCCGCAGGGCCAGCCTCTCTGGCTCAGCTCCAGGAGCCAGAGGCAAGCCAGGTGGAGGAAGTAATGAGGCCTCTGTCTCCTATATCTCCCCCCGCCCAGGCAATGCTCCCAGACCCAGCTATGGACAATCAGTCCTGGTTAGATCCCAGGTTTCATAGACAAAAGAGGTGGAAACAACAGAAACAAGGGTGGGGCAGGCCTAGAAAGTGCTGAGTCACGGAGCCACACCCCACAGGCTGCTATACTACTTCGTGGCAAACAAATCAACTCAATGGAGAAAACTTGAGCTGAACTATTTGACTGAGCATTTGGCTTGGAGTGCTGTTTGTTCCTGACTTCCTGGTTGACACGCCGGCATCAAGAAAGATAAAAGAAAACCTTGGCAGACGCTCGCTGGTTTGCTGCCAGAGCTGATAGCTGCCGTGGACTAAATTACCGGCTAATTGAGTCATTTCACATGCCTCCCGAACTGAGGTGGGGGGACAGAACAGGAAACTAAACACTAAGCTTACTCCCCTTTCCTTGTTTGGGCCATCTGCCATGTGATGCTTCAGTTAAATGCACCACAAGCATGGGGATAAACTGTGATTAATCTTGGCAGAGTCCCTTAATGGTCTGGGTTCAGATGATGTTCCAAGCCTAACCCACTGTGGCATAGCAACTCTTCCAAGATCGTTTAATGGAAGTTCATAAATCTAAATACAGATCCATACTGACATATCGAAGATTATTTTGATGGCTGACCCCCAAAAAGCTAAGCAGAATTGGATTTAGTTAGCACTGGGATGAAAAGCAACCATATACTGGTAGTATCAATGCTGCAGGCATTGTGCAAAGTGGAAAGTCCAAAAGTATTCCAGAAACAGGCAATGGCAAAGCCATTTATACTGTATAGCCATTTAATTTATACTTATGTCAAGAAAACTACACAGATGTATCCATAAAATCATCAGAAGTTGAATTCAGCACGAAAGATGCTCTATTTTTCTGCTTTTTTATGAATATAATTATATACAAAAACTACAGGTAGCCCTCGTCTTATGACCACAATCGAGGCCAAAATTTCTGTTGCTAAGCGAAACATTTGTCAAGTGAATTTGCTCCATTTTATGACCTTTCTTGCCACAGTTGTTAAGTGAATCACTGAATCTGGCTTCCCCATTGACTTTCCTTGCCAGAAGATCGCAAAAGGGGATCACACAACCCTGGGACACTGTGACTGTCATAAATATGAGTCAATTGCCAAGTGTTCTGAATTTTGATCACATGACCATGGGGATGCTACAATGGCTGTAAGTGTGAAAACTGGTTATAAATCCCTTTTTTCAGTGCCATTGTAACTTTGGTCACTAAATTAACTGTTATAAGTGGAAGACTATCTGTAGTTAGAAGCTTATTCTATGACTGATTACAGGTAGTCCTCGACTTACGACCACAATTGACCCAAAATTTCTATTGCTAAGTGAGACAGTTGTTAAGTCAGTTTTGTCTCATTTTGTGACCTTTCTTGCCACAGTTGTTAAGTAAATCACTGCAGTCGTTAAGTTAATAGCACAACTGTTAAGTAAATCGGGTTTCCCCATTAACTTTCCTTGTCAGGTTGCAGAAGTAATCACATGACCCCAAGGCACTGCCACCGTCATAAATATGATTCAGTTGCCAAGCATCTGAATTTTGATCATGTGATCATGAGGATGCTAAAACGGTCATAAGTTTAAAAAATGGTTGTTAGTCACTTTTTTCAGTGCAACTGTAACTTCAGCGGTCACTAAATAAACTGTTGTAAGTTGAGAACTATCTGTAGTTAGAAACTTATTCTATGACTGATTACTGTTTTAGAGTATGCTTACTTTTATACAACTTTTACTTGTATATAGTTCGTCACACAATCAGCCAGATATTCAGACTAGATTTGGCATTTTTATCCATCTATCAAGTCCTTCCCAAGAACTGGGATAGGCTTAATGTTGATGTTTTATGGCCCTAGAGGCATCATCACAGAATATAAGCTATCCTGAGTAAAGCTGCCTTTTGCAATTGACTGGTGAATTTGTCAATGCCAATGGTAAATACCATCGGCATTGAAGTAGTGCTTCAGTTGTTTGGGGATTGCACCCAAGGCGCCTATTACTGTTGGTGCTACTATTAACACTACTACTATTACTATCATCATCATCCTAAAATCAATCCATTACAGGATGACAACTCTTCACTGAAGGTTATGGGCTGTTATCTAACATGCTAGTCCAATGCAGGCTGGTAGAAGAGGACTTCCAACTTTTGAGTCTAGTCCTGTGAAACCAACCGTTTAAAGTTACAATGGCACAGAAAAAAAAAGTGACATTACATCTGTTCCTCACACTTATGACCATCACCGCATCCCATGATCATGTGATCAAAATTTGGGTGCTTGGCAAACTGGCATGCATTTATGACGGTTGCAGTGCCCCGGGTCACATATTCACCATCTGTGATCTTCTCAATCAGCTTTTGACAAACAAAGTCAATGGATTTACTTAACTGGCTGCATGATTTCATTGAATTTCAGTGATCCGCTTAACAGCCGTGGAAAAAAGATCATAAAATTGGGCATGAGTCATTACCTTGCATGGCAATGTAAGTTCTGGACTCAATTTTGGTCATAAATCAAGGATTAGCTGTATATAGTGATAGATATAGCACTCATAACTAGTTAACTAATGGGATAGAAAAAGGTTGTACAAAAAAACTTGTGAAGTTCTTACATGCCTTCTCTTCACACCCATCACTTCTGCTTCGCAAACACAACATTAGCCTGTCCAGCTGTCACTTTTTGCTCTTGGCACTGATCTCTGCCAATATCTGGACGTATTTCCAGTGAAGAAGGCATTGTTTTATTAGCTACTTAGGCAAAGCACACACCATTAATGGAGTTTTTATCTCTCTATTTCCCTGACAAAACAGAACCAGCCAGTCTGACTCTGTTATTATCATTAAGATTTTTTTTCCCCTATTCACTATCGTGAATCCAAACAACATCTGGAATTAGAGCTATCCTCGAGAGGGAAAGGGGGAAAAAATTGCATTTGCTTAGAGGGAACAAAAATTGTATTCTTTTCCACATAAACAAATGATTAGATAAACATGTTTCCTGCTGGCTAGCTAGGTTTTTAATGAAACACTTATTTCCCTTTTAGCTCTTGATAAGAGTCTCAAAATATGCTGTCTTTTTTGTCCTCCTTTCAAAACAGAGAGATAAATATAATACTTCCTTCTTCAACACCAACATTACAGACAGAAGTGTTTGAGAGGGAGGAGTTAAAAGCCTTTGAACGCTGACTAGCATGTCAGGGAGTTTAATAAAAGGAAATTAAAGAGCCCTTTACTGAAATATTATTATTAATGTGTACCCTGGCGCCAGACATCTTTCTCATCAATGCAGCTAGTATGCATAACCCTCCTTAACAGACAGCTGTCTCCGGTGTCATTTCTATCAAAATCAAACTCAGGGCCTCTGTAGAATCAATACAGAATAGAGAAGCTATGCATGCAGCTAACCACAGTCAAGTAGAAATCGTGGGTGTATTTAACACCAATGCAGTTTTCCAAGAAAGAGCAGCCAAAGCAGGCACATATGTATAGTATAGTATGTATGTATATATGTATGTACGTATGTATGTATGAAATTTATTCGCTGCCCATCTCATTTCGAAGCAATTCTGAGCAGCTTAAAGCATAAAACTGAATTGAGAAGAGAGCAATCAGAACCATAGTATCAAGTCAGACCCACCAATTCTAGGCATGCTGTAGCCCATTCCTTATGACTTACAAGGAAGGAAGGCCTTTGTCTTTACTACAAATCCTAAACTTAGAGGAACTCCCTCTTTCAAACGAAAGCTATCTGAGACTGAGATATGAAGCACCTCAACTTCCTCCTTTTCAGAAAGAAAAATTAAAATCCTTCCTTAAGATCCACCTGAGAATTCCTCCATGGTCATTCAGCCATACCAGGACAAATCGATAAACATTTTAAGGTGCTTTAAATTGAAGCAAGTTTTGAAAGCCACTCCAGAGCAGGACATATTTTGTGATCCACTGTTAGGTATAACAGTAACACAGTTGGAAGGGACCTTGGAGGTCATCTAGTCCGACCCCCTGCTCACGCAGGTGGGAAAACCTGCAGCCTGATTTGCAGGTACCCCCATTCAGGGACAAGATCCAGCATTTAGAGCATTGTGCCGTGACCTCAACGATAGACTATGTAATCTGAATCTGTCATTGGATGTTTGAAGGTTGACTTCTATTGTCCTACCTTAGATGGAAGCTGTTTTGGAGTTAGAGAACTGCATATGAAACAATAAATTTAACCAGACAATGAATTTTCATTCTGTATACAGGTAGTCCTCAACTTACGACCACCATTGAGCCTAAATTTTCTGTGGTTAAGCAAAATATTTAAGTTAATTTTGCCCCATTTTATGACCTATCTTGCCACATTTGCTGAGTCAACCACTACCGTTATTAAGTTAGTAACACGTTTTTGTTAAACAAATCTGGCTTCCCCATTGATTTTACTTGTAAGAGGTTGTACAAGGTGACCCCATGACCCCGAAACAATGCAACTGTCATAAATACAAGTCAGTTGCCAAGTGTCTACATTTTGATCATGGGGAGGCTGCAATGGTCATAAGTGTGAAAAACTGTCGTAAGTCACTTTTTTCTGTGCCTTTGTAACTTTGAATGGTCACTAAGTGAACTGTTGTAAATCGAGAACTACTGTACAGTTTGCAGTCCTAGGCTGGATGAATCTGCCTTAGCGTTAAAATGTTACCTGCTTTTCCCCATTTGTACCACCATCTTTCTTCCAACAGGGAGGATATGATATACAATATGGTAAGCCATGATGTGGTTTCTTTGGTTTTGGACTATTGTTTATGAAGGTCATAAAACTATGGTTGATAGTTTAATACATTTTGTGACTTCAAACACTGTTCTTTATTCAGCATCAGGGTTAAGCAAAACCACAGTTTTCATATAGTAAAACTCTGCCTGTAAAATCAGTCAATGAGTAAATTAGCTTAAAGGACAGAGCAGGGCCACAGTCATCCTGTGAATTTTCTGGCTGAATAGGCATCTGACCCACTGTCACTCAAAGCCAGCACTTATCCTTGCTAATATAATGATCCAATAAGCTTTCAATGTAATCTTAAACATATTGACTTAGAAATAGACCCACCAAGTCCAATGGAATATTTTCCCAGGCAAATGGTTCAAAACTGCAGTTTTAATTTACTTAATCCCTTTTACAGGTCGTCCTCAACTTACAAGCAAAAAATTGAGCTCAACATTGCTAAGATAGTTGTTAAGTGAATTTTGCCCCACTGTACAACCTATCATGCCATGGTTGCTAAGTGAATCACTGAAGTTGCTTAGTTTGTAACATGGCTGTTAAGTGAATCTGCCTTCTCCATTGACTTTGCTTGTCAGAAAGGTTGCAAAAGCGGATCACATGACCCCGGAACACTGCAACTATCCTAAATACATGCCGGTTGTCAAATGTCTGAATTTTGATCACATGACCATGGGGATCCTACAACAGTCATAAGTGTGAAAAATGGTCGTAAGTCAGTTTTTTTAAGTTCCATTGTAGCTTCAAGCAATCATTAAACCAATGGTTGAAAGGCTGCAGTACGAACAAATGATCTGAAAACAAACTGTATTGTAACATCTATATATATAAAAGCGAAAACTACTCACGCATTAATCATGAAATCTCCAGAACCGTAAAGCCTACAAACTTGAAATTTGTCGCAAATTTGCCTATTGGCTTCTAGGTGGCTCACTAAGAAAGGATTTTTCGAAATGACCATCAGTATTTTCTGTATGATTATAACACACTCTGATGCTAATTAGATGGACGTTCTACTCCCCCTCCCAACTTGAAAATAACTCTGGAGAGAATGGAATAGCATAGGACAGGCTTCTATGGGGCAAGCCTCATCGAGAGAAGGGACTAGAAAGCCTGAGGGGGAGAAGGTATAGGATAGGAGATGTTTCTGTGGGGCAAGGCTGAGGGAGAGAAGGGGAGAGGAGGGGCTACTGTGGGGCCAGCCTGAGGGAGAGAAGGGGAGAGGCTGCTATGGAGCCAGCCTGAGGGAGAGAAGGGGATAGAGAGGAGAGGCTTCTGTGGGGCTAGCATGAGGGAGAGAAGGGGAGAGGAGAGGCCAATCGTAACTACTCATTAATTTCCAAACTCTAAGTGTCGATTTATCAAGCCCGATCACATAGTTTCGTAGCAGAGCACAGGTATTCCGCTAGTACAGTATACGTATTTCTTAGAACTCCAAGTGAACAGAAAGTACATACTGACAAGCAGGATTCAGTAACTCATCTGATGGGAAAATCTAACTCACAAAATCCTTTTTTACAGGGATCTGCAAAATGTTGAATGGGGATTAGCATTTGACATAATAGTCCTCTGTTAAAATCTTATTTAACAATTCTATAATGTTCACAAATGTAGTTCATTTGGTTCAAATTAAAATCATTTAGAGCTATTTCTTGGCTGAGAATTTTCTTTCAAAATAGACCTGTAAAATCCAACCATGCAGTTATACACAAATGTTGTTCAGAGTATTAGCGCCCAATTTAAATACTGTATTTTTTGGACTATAAGAAGCACCTAGCTTTTGGGGAGGAAAACAATGGAGAAAAAAATCTGCCTCTGCCTCCCAGCAATTTGCCTCCCTGCAGCAAACAGCCTGATCAGCTTCAGCACAGCCTGATTTAGCATGAGCAGCTGATTGGCGGTTGGATCTGCCTCTCAGAATACTGCCTAACAGCTGTTCCAGGCTGCGGGGATCCCCACCACCCATTGCTGCCACCATGTATCACTGCATCAGCGCATCCCATTTTCGACCTCCACGTGGCCTGTTTTTGGCCTGTTCTAGGTGGCGGGGATCCCTGCCGCTGCCTAGCCCCACCATCTGGAATGGGCTGAAAACACAGAGGGAATGGGGATGCACAGAGGCCGAAAATGGGATGTACAGAGGTGGTGGCGATGGGAGCAATGGGCGGTGGTGATCCCCATAGCCTGGAACAACTGATAGGCAGTATTCCAGGAGGCAGATCCAACCGCCAATCAGCTACTCGTGCTAAATCAGGCTGTGCTGAAGCTGACCAGGCTATTTGCTGCAAGGAGGCAAATTGCTGGGAGGCAGAAGCCGAAAGGTGGGGGCTGGTGGGTGGGCGAGGCTTTGGCAACATTCGCTCTATAAGACACACAGACATTTTCACCCACTTTGGTAGGGGGTAAGTGTGTCTTATACACCGAAAAATATGGTACTCTTTAACTATAACAAAGTATGGAACTCTGTAGAAGTCAGTGTTTTGAAAGTTATTATCTTATCATCTAAAGAAAGAAAAACCTGAGAAATCAATCTCTAAAACTGACCCCACGTACATAAAAAAGTATTTATTTTACTTATTCTGTCTCAACTCTACCTTTATAATACTCAAGATAGCTAACCATGTTTTAAAAGCAAAACTAAAAAAAAATTCTGAACAAAATTAATGAATTCTCCATGCCATCTTTGTACTAAAAAAACGTATTCTTCAGCATTGGAAACATGCAGCTTCGATTATCTGATCTTATTAGCAACTTATAAATGGATTGCTCATCAACATGGATTAGCGCTGGATGAAATATTTACTGAAATGCTTATATAGAATATACACACAGAGAGACACATTTTAATTTAATTTTAATTTTCATCCTGCCTTTATTTTTATAAATAAGGGGGCGAACATACTATTTTCCCATCCTCCTCCTATTTTTCCCACCATAACAATCCTATGAGGTTGGTTGGGCTGAAAGAGCGAGCGACTGGCCCAAAGTCACCCAGCTGTACTTTCAAACCTAAGGTGGAACTAGAATGCTGAGTTTCACAGTTTCTAGTCTTAATCACTTGACAAAACTGGCTCCTATCATTTATGAATATATGCCAGTGGCTCCCAACCTTTTGGGCTCCCGGGCCCAGTTCCATGGAGAGAGATTTTTCCGTGGACCTGGGCGGGTGTGGTTTTCCATGCTGCCTTCATCCTGCAGATGGGGCATTGTTGTTTGCATGACCCGCTGCGGGTCCACAGACCGGGGGTTGGGGACCCTGACATATGCCATTTTTCTTTTCCTTCTTGCTTTGTAACTTTATTTTTTTCTTTCTGCTTTCTGAATTCATTAACAAAAATAAAAATAAAATAAAAGTTTTAAAAGGCAGCTAACAGCAGCTAACAGCAGCTCGTCACAGGATAGCAAATGGTATATAGAAAATTAAAAACAACAATTAAAATGAACACTAAAATAAATTAACAGTTAAGAGTCTGGTGGAGCAGATGCCTCTTTGCAGATTTTCTGAACAGTGTATCTATATAGAAGACTGCTGTACTACAAAAATGAGCCGTGAACAATTATGGCATCTTCAAAAGTGCCACTTCTGCAGATCTAAACAGAAAAGATGAGAACTCTCTCGGACAGTTTAGATTGAATCATTTAGAGCTTCAATTCCAAGAACTTAAGTTTCTGTCAATTACCACCTAGAACAGTGTTGGCGAACCTTTTTGGCACGAAGTGCCGAAACAGGAGCACACACAGGCGCATGGGGGAGTACTGGAAATCGGAAGAGCATCTCCCCAACACGCACACATAGGAGTTCCAAAACCCGGAAGAGCAGCTTCCTGGCGCGCAGCTTTATTGGCTCTTCCAATAAAGTTAATTTAGCATCGAACATCTGAAAGTGGAGCTAAGCATCTTCTACGCAATGTTTCCTTAAGTACTTCCTATATATGCTGAAGAAAAGTTATGTCTCCCACTGAACTGGCAGTTGGAAGCGGAAAACTTCATATCACTGTGATGGCGAACCTATGGCACATGTGCCACAGGGGGCACATGGAGTCATATCTGTGGGCACGCGAGCACTGCCCTAGTTCAGCTTCAGCGCACATGCATGTGCCAGCCAGCTGATTTTTTGGGCCTTCTGGTCCCACTGGAAGTCAGAAAACGGGCCGTTTCTGGCCTTCGGAGGCCCCCTGGTGGGTGGGGAAGGCCATTTTTGTCCTCCCCAGGCTCCAAGAAAGCCTCTGGAACCTGGGGAGGGCAAAAAACAGGCCTACCATGCCCACCGGGCCATCATGTGCCAAAAGCGGGGGGAGCGCAGGAGGGGTGCCGCACGTGCATGCATGAGGGGGCAGAGTGCATTGAATTATGGGTGTGGGCATGTGCATGTGTGACACACACACCCCGAGCTCCCCCGCTTTTGGCATACAACGGCAAACTGATCCACTTTTTGGCATGCGCATGCATGTCGGTCACCTGGTCTTTTTTTTTTTAATCAAGTTTTATTGATTTTTTCCCGTCATATACATATTTTATGAACAGAATATTGACTGAATCATATCTTATACAACTTATAATATCCAAATACACTTTACATAGTTTCAATTTCTGCCAAAATATTATTTTTCCTTACTTTTTTATCTTGTCTTAATACTTCTATACCTATTATATAAACAGTATCACCATCTGCCCTTAAATCCTAATTTCTTAATATTATTCCAATTAGTTATCTTCTCTTATCCACTGTTAATCATGTATATTCTCTTTTAACTTTCATATTAGTTCCTTCTTCATCCTAATAATTTTGAGTATACTCGGGGTTGCCCTTCTACCATTCCATTTCCCTTACTTTACAACAATCTTTCTCCTTCTCCTCTTTTTCCTTTCCCTACCTTCTTCTACCCTTTTCTACTTTCTTCTTTCCTCCTCTCCTTCTCTCCTTCCCCTTCCTTTCCCCCACTCCCCCTTCCTTCCTCCCTTTCTGACCTTCTCTCCTACTCGTTTCCCCTCCTTTCTTCCTCTTCTTTTCCCTTTCATCTGTTCCTTTCTCCTTCCTCTCTTCTCCCCTCCTTCTATCCCTCTACTCCTCTTTCCATTCTCTCTCCATTGTTGTATTCATTTTATAGTCGATATTTTCCAAAATGGTATCCGAGGAACCATGATTTTTTTCTCAATTTATTAAATATGTTTCTCAAAATCCCCATCAGATTTTTTGATTATTAACAATGTATTTCATCTTATTCCATTTTTACACTGAAACCTTTTAACTTAGTTAACCTTCCACCTCTTACTTTCTTTAATTCCTAATTTCTTATTCTAAGATCAATTTATTATTTTATTTCATCATTTACTAACATTTCAATTTTATATCTTAATTTAAGTTATTTTCATAGTTAAACCAAATTACATTTCATATTACATCTGCTGATCCATTTTACAATAAACAATATATTTCATCTTGTTTGTTTCTTACATACAATTTCTACTATTAGCACAGTTCCCTTAAATTAAGCTAATTAAGTTAATAAATGCTTTATTTCCCTTCCTTTTTTCCATTATTCTTCCCCTTTTAACCATTTTCTTTTGGCCTTTCCAAAATTCCACTTCTTAATATTTTTCTCCCTTTATCTCATTCTCTTATCTTCTTCTTTTTCTTTTTATATTTATTGTATCTTTTCCCCTGAATTCTTTCTCTAATTTTTAAGACTATAATTCTCCCCATTTTTACCCAGACTTTTCCCATTTCCTTCTTTTCCCTTCTTTTTTGGGGGATATTTCCCCCATCCATTTTTTTGTCACTGTCAATCCCAGTGTAATTATCTGTCTTTTTATATTCAGTTATTTTCCCTTTAACATTGTGTTCTTGCTTCTTGTTTATATTCTTTTTTCCTTTATATATTCTAACCAGGCTTCTGCTTTTTTATTCCCCTTAAATTCCTCATACTCCCAATGCTCCATATTGTCAATTCAGAAATTGTTTTATTTTAATTTATGTTTAATTAAGATTCAAGTCCATGTAGTCTCTCTTTTTTCTCTCCAAATAATATCCAGTTCAATTATTTATCTAGTTTGTTCCAATTTAAGATTTTATTCTTTTTCACCTCCTTTCAAAGTCAAGACCCAGCTGTTTAAAAATAAACAAATACTCCTTAAAATTTCTCAAGATAGTCCAGGTCCTTGCTGTTCCTTCAATTTTCAAAGCAATCGTTATATTGCTTTCTTTCCACCAGCAGATGTCTCTCTCCAATCCACAAATTCCAAGACAACAAAGTAACATGTTTAAATCCACATAAAAATACTTTCTCTTCAATTTATTTTACTTTTATTTGTTTTTAATTTCTCCAAATTCCATTTTAACTCCAATTGTAAAATTTCCTTTCTTGTGCTTTGATATTTTAGCTTCCACTTTGTTCTTTCTTCCAATATCAAAACTATCACAAATAATTCAAATCTTCATTAAAGAGTGCTTTCCCTCTGTTTTCTTTTTCCTGTATTATTTTTAATTTCTCCAGATCCAATTTTAATTCCAAGTAGAAAGTTTTCTTTTTTGAGCTTTAGTTCTTTAACTTCCTCTTTGTTTTTCTCCCTCCAATTAAAATTCCCAAGTGTCAATTAGCTGCTTTTTTTCACTCCGGGACCTCTCTAAAGCTTTTAAAAAATTTCTTTTTACCTGTGGGTTGGCCAATCACTCACCCACAATACTCCATTCAAACATCGCTCCTGCACAAATCTTAGTCCGGTTGCCCCAGCTTCAGAGTGGTCATTTTAATGGCTGCCACAGATAGCTGTTTCCGACCCTTCAAGGAACTTGCCTGTTCCTCTTGGTCATCCGAGGCACCTCTCCTTCTTTGCCATCCCTCCAAGATGGTTCCGGTCCGAAGACCCAACAGCAGTTTGTCTGGCTAGATTTTTGTGAGGCTCATCTGAGCCTGCTGTTTTCCAGCCAGTCTCACCGCGACACTTCAGGTCCCACCCACCCACCCCCAGTCACCTGGTCTTCTAGTGCACATGCACATGTGATTACAATCTGGTCAATGCACATGCGTCCGCTGGAAACCTAAAGTCCAGCTTCCCGGCACACGCATGCATGCAAGGGAGCTGCTGGTGCACTCGCATGCACGAAGACTAGCAGGCTGGCATGCATGCGCACGCTAGAACCCAGAAGAGCAACAGGCAATGGCTGGCATGCCTGAAGAGATGGCTCTACATGCCACTTCTGGCATGCATGCCATAGGTTCACCATCACGGGCCTAGAGGTAGTCCCCGACTTACAACCACAACTGAGTCCAACATTTCTGTTGCTAAGTGAGATGACATGACCATGAAGATGCTGCAACGGTCATATCAGAAACAGTTATATGTCCCCTTTTCAGTGCCACTGTAATTTTGAACAGTTACTGAATGAATGGTTGTAAGTCGAGGAGAAGAACTGTAGTATCAACTGGTGTGAAGTAGAAATCTGTCAGTACAAACACAATGTGATCTCTGCACTTTTTCTTGACAAGAAAGCCCCTTTCCCACATCATGCACTAATCACTTTTTAGAAACACGTAAGGTATTTTACAGGATGTAACTAGGTAACTGACTAATCGTCACCAAAATACAATTGTCTTCATGAATGGCTACAACTGGCACTTAATTATGCAAACACATTGCTCACATCATTTGCAAATCCAAAAGATGAAGGAGCGAGCATTCCCCCACTGTGAACCTGCACTTTCACAAGACTGTAACCAGCTGCTGAACCTCAATTCCCTGAGGTTTAATATCCTATTTAACCCCAACATTTCCATATTGTTTGGATGTTCTCCTTCATCCAATTCATTACACAATTTAAGCAACATTCAAGGATTCTTATTTTTATTTATTTATTTATTTATAATTACATTTCTATACCGCACCATCTCCCGAAGGACTCAGGGCAGTTTACAGTCGTATTAAAATACACACACCAATACAAATATAAATATAATAAATAACAATATGTAAAAACAATTAAAATCAAATATTTAATGGCCGAATCACTAAAACGGTCAATGACCGATTTAAAACCAGTTTAAAATTTCGCTAAAATATTTCTTAGGCTAGTCCCGCTCTGTGAAATAATAAGGTCTTCAGTTCCCGTTTGAAGGCCCTGAGGTGGGGGAGTTGGCGTAACCCCGGAGGTAGCTCATTCCATAGGGCCGGTGCTGCCACAGAGAAGGCCCTCCCCCTGGGGGCCGCCAACCTACATTGTTTGGTTGACATAGGGCCGGTGCTGCCCTGAGGAGGCCCGCTCTGTGGGAGCGCACAGGTCATTGGGAGGCAATCGGTGGCAGAAGGCGGTCTCGTAAATACCCCGGTCCTAAGCCATTATTGTTCCCTTGGAATGTAATGTAATGCCCGAGAGATGCAGAACTGATGGCATTTTACTCCAAAGCTCCAAAGGACTTACCCACAGTTTTATGGAAATATTGAACAACAGAGAAATATCCTACTTGTAGTAGAATGTAGTCTGGAGTCCTAGGAGGGAGAAACTGCTTCTCAGAAGGCAAAGAGGCAGCAGAGTTTGGGATGTGTGGTAGGCTAGAAGAAGCAAAGACAACTCTCCCTAGTACTGTGATGGCGAACCGGTGGCACGCGTGCCACAGGTGGCACGCGGAGCCATATCTGTGGGCACATGAGCGTTGCCCTAGCTCAGCTCCAGTGTGCATGCATGCGCCAGCCAGCTAATTTTTGGGCCTTCTGGGCCCACCGGAAGTCAGAAAACAGGCTGTTTCCGGCCTCCAGAGGGCTCCCAGGGGGTGGGGAAGGTCGATTTTGCCCTCCCCAGGCTCCTAAAAAGCCTCTGGAGCCTGGGGAAGGCAAAAAATGGGCCTAGTAGGCCCACCGTGCTATTGTGTGCCAAGCGTGGGGGGCTCAAACACGCATGCACAGGGGGAGTGGGGCACATTGAATTATGGGTGTGGCCACGTGCACACATAACCCCCCGCGCTCACCCCGCTTTTGGCATGTGACAGCAAAAAGATCAGCCATCAGTGCCCTAGTAGTTCACAAAATATAGTTCTAGAGTTAACTAAAATGTCTATATTATGCAGATAGTTGTTTTAGTCTGGCAAGATTCTGTCTGTAGGCAAACAATAATAAAGAAGCTACCCAGAAGTACTGGTAACTCCATGTGTCATCCCTGGTTTGTGAGACGTGACAATATTAGACATTGCAGGCCAATGACCTAAGTGATCAAAAACAGTCCCCTGGTGCTGACATGGGCAGATAGGAAAAACAGTGTCCTTATGATTCAGAAGGATGACTTTATAGATGGTATTAAAAACTCCTCTTTAGTTGCTGCCAATATCCCAGTACCCCACTACTCTCCTACATGTGTCCAACAACTTCCCCTCCCTCCTGTTCCCCAATCCACTTATATTCTTGGCTTTTTTTTTCTCTTGTTCTCTCTCCATTGTATCCAGAACAACCCCATCTTGAATCATTTTAATCAACCCTTCCCTTCTTCAGAATTGTCAATCTAGTTGCAAATCTAAAAGTAACCAGGAAATGATCTGTCCAGGACAACTGTAATACAAAAGACTTTTTTTTTTACATCACCACCTTCACATGCAAAGGTTTGACCCAGTGAGAAGGCATTTTTCATACTAACAAGGCACATGGTCAAATAGCCAAAATGTTGCACCCTTTTCAGGTACATGTTTGCTGAGCTTATAGCTGGGTTCAATACTATCAAACAAGGTTGACTCAGCCTTCCATCCTTTATAAGGTAGGTAAAATGAGGACCCAGATTGTTGGGGGCAATAAGTTGACTTTGTATATAAATATACAAATAGAATGAAGACTATTGCTAACATAGTGTAAGCTGCCCTGAGTCTTCGGAGAAGGGCGGGATATAAATGTAAACAACAACAAAAAACCGCAATAGCAAGAATAGGACAAGTATTCAGGATTGTCAACCCAAACAACTTTGTTGATTTAGTTTGAATAGTTGTTTGGCTGTGTTGTGGCTCCCGCCCCCGAATCTGGCCCCATTCCCAAAAGTGCCTTGGAGCCAGGCCTGCTGCCAGAAAGTGACTCGGAGCCGGGCCTGCTGCCAGAAAGTGACTTGGACAGTGAGGGGGAAGGGCCGTCATCAGGACTTACCTCGGAAGCACCGGCCTCCCTGGCTCAGCTCCAGGAGCCAGAAGCAGGCCAAGTGAAAGAGATAACGAGGCCTCCTTCCCCTGACTCTTTCCCCCACCCCCAGGCCACGCCTGCAGACCCAGCTGACAGCAATCAGGCTTGGCTGAATCCTAGGTTTCGTAGGCAGGAGAGAAGGGAACAACAGAAGCAGGGGAGGGGCAGGCCTAGGAAGTGCTGAGTCATGGAGCCACACCCCACAGGATATAAAAGGCAGCGAGAGCTGGTGTGTCTCTTTGTATCAGGCAAATCCACTGATTGACTAGAGCTGAAGGTTGTGACTCACCAGCGTCTTGGCAGCTAATGAGGGCTCTTGGCAGACGCTGGCTCTTTTGCTGCCAGAGCGGATAAGAGCCGACTAATTAAGCCATCGTTCGGACGGAGGCGAAGAGGACAGAACAGGCTGACCATAAAAAAGGATCAGGTATAATCAGTGGTGAAATCCAAATTTGTTTACTACCGGTTCTGTGGGTGTGGCTTGGTGGGTGTGGCTTGGTGGGCATGGCAGGGGAAGGATACTAAAAAATCTCCATTCCCACCCCACTCTGGGGCCAGCCAGGGGTGGTATTTGCCAGTTCTCTGAACTACTCAAAATTTCCACTACCAGTTCTGCAGAACCTGTCAGAACCTGCTGGATTTCACCCCTCGGTCTAATCCAAATGAGCACCTTCAGATGAAGGATGTTATAGTTTGTTTTCTTACAGGAAGATCTGCCTTGCAAAATAGCCCCTCAAGGTCTGACACGTCAGAGGACAGCTAAACAATACTAAGGTTCAAAAATGGATTATGAATTTTTCATGACCTTTCCCAACATTACCTACACAGTTTTCTGCAAACAGCACAAATAATTCATGCCTATATTTGTTTTTATTTTAAAAGTCAAGTAGTTCGCGTCAAATAGATCAGGTCAAACGTTCAAATTAATACCAAAATGTTTTCTACATTGCAAAATTTATTTGGTTGCAGAAATAATTTAAAAAGTCAACAAGAATCATTGTTTCTTCTGTAAAAGGGAAGTCTTAAAAAGGAAAATAAAAAAGAGGTAGAAGACATATGTACATCTTAAAAGCAAGCCTTTGCCCCACCTCATTTCAGCCTTTCCAATCAATTCTGAGGTACCTGCCATTCACTTTTAATAGCATACGCTTAAATTCTAAATCTGCTCAAAGGATTAAACTGAATAAACATACTATAAAGAGAGCCAGGGGTTCCAGACATAATACAATTGATTGCTACAACAGACTGAAGTGGAAAGAAAGTGCACGCACAGCACAAAAAAAGTTTAGCAAATCTCTTCAGTGGCTCTATGGCTCTACACATTTTAGTTGCTCAGCAGCAGCCTCCGCAGAGCACTAGAAAGCTGTGTTGAAACTTGATCTCATGACTCATTTTTATAGCTATAATTCAGACAAGGCCTTCAGGCTTGTTCTCACCACCAATTCAGCTCTATGGAAGCAAAATTAACCAACGTCAATACAATAACATGTTTGTATTTGCAAAAAAGGATGCCTCAGCACACTTTTAAGTCTGTAGCTTCTACACTGCTCTGCACAGTTCTGCCATACAATATAGCAGTTATTAGAACCAAAGCTATGATTAAGAGAAAAGGATTAAGAGAAAAGTGGGATCCAATATTTAGTCTTAGTTTAAAACACAAAATACAGTACTGTACTCACATTTGCTACACAAAATACAGTGGTGTCAAACTCTTTTGGCCCAGGGGATGGATCCAGCCCACAGGGGTGCTTAGATCTGGCCCATGAGGCTGCCCCGGAAACAGCAAAGGACTAGCCCGTGATGCCTCTGCCAGTGAAAACGGAGCTCAGGAGAGCTGTGGGGGGTCCTCCTGAGCTCCATTTTCACTGGCAGAGGGGCAGCCGAAAACGGAGCTTGGGAGCCCATTTTCACTGGCAGAGCACTCAGGCAACCACATGAGCCCCCAATATGAGTGATGATGAACTGGCCACGCCCACCCTGGCCACGCCCACCCCACACACCCCCACTCCTGAATTCAAACACAATCCTGATGTGGCCCTCAATGAAATAGTTTGACACCCCTGCTGCAGAGGATATATTTAACTACTGTGCTGTACCTTCTCAATTATTTGGTTGCAGAAATAATTTAAAAAGTCAACAAGAATCATTGTTTCTTCTGTAAAAGGGAAGTCTTTAAAAGGAAAATAAAAAAGAGGTAGAAGACATACGTTCATCTTAAAGGCAAGCCTTTTAAGGTTCCCAATGCTGATTGCTTTAGATTTCCCTGTAAAACAATTTGGAGGTTCTTTCTGAGTAATTCAAATATATATTTAAAAATATGTTATCAAATCTGTGAGGAAGGAAAAAGAAAACAAATATGAACAAAATAAAAAAAAATCTACTCTACCCTAAGAATTCTAAAATTAACACAGAAATTTAAAAAGTTTTTTGACTTGCTATTGTCCAGGAAATAAAAAATATTTAAAACAAATCCGTGGCTACCTTTAAAAATTCTCTCTCTTTTCTAAGTAGGAGAATTGTAGATAAGTAAAATTAAACGTGACAGAATCTTGATTACACATTACAGAAAAAGACTGTCCAGGTGACCTATTTTTAACATCCTTATGTCACAGGTGGTTTGCATTTAAGTTGAAACTTTAATCTATCTCATGCTTGCATATGCTATGACCTATAAAATCTTTGAACAATTAACCAATTCAATGTTAACACTATGTGATATAAGTCAGTATCCATCTGGCCACAAAACAAACACCAACAACAATCAAATAAGCAGCCTCACCTCATTTTAGATTGTCAGGTTGCCATATCTAAACATTTTTCATCAGGTTAACATAAAAGCCCCCAAAGCATTTTCAAGAGCTTTATTAAGTTTTCTATAAATTAATCCCCGTTAGCATGGCTGCACATAACTCTTTAAATTAAGAGAAAAGGCAGTTGACAATTCATGTAGTTGATTAAAACTCACCCTGGCTTTTGGTGGGGGAGAGAGAAAACTCATTTTACTGTTCTTAGATGAAAATTTTTCCTTTTCTAAGTATGTTGATAGGAAAAAAGCTAAGTTTTTTTCGCATTTGAATGGAAGAGCAGCTCAGCTGAAATCAGCGTTTTCATTATTATTATTTTTTTTAAAAAAGCAAAGACACAACTTTTTCCACAAGTAACTCCAGCTATATTTTTACAGTTTTTTTCAATACCATTATTGTTTATATAAATAACCCAAGGCAGTGAGCATGCCTAATATTCCTTTTATTTCCTCTTTTCCCCACAACAACCATCTTGTGAGGTGAACTGGGCTGAAAAAGAGTGACTGGGTCAAAGTTACCCAGCAGGGCTCTCATGCCTAAGGCAGGACTAGAACTCACAGTCTCCTGGTTTTTAGCCTGGTGCCTTCACCATTACATTTCCTAAGACAAGCCAGATACCTGCCTTACCCTGTAGAAAAGATTCTTCCTTGCTAAATCCTGTTAATTAGCTGCATTCAGACAGACTGGTTTTCAAATCCAGTATCCCAAAACCAGCTAAGCAAACAAGATAAGTTGGGAATAATAAACAGATTATTAGTACCCAATTAGAGGTAGTAGTTTAAAAGAGAGAACAATGCACCTTTACACATAGGTAAGGGGAACAATAAAGCATTATCACAGATGCTTGTCTCTTCAATTTAAACTGCTCACATCAAATGATAAATAGTTTTCTATTTTTGTTGTCTTGTGCTAATCAAATATACCCAAATGCCACTCATCTTCTTGTCCAACTACAGTTTATCACAAATCAGCGCCTTTCAAATGTACTGGATTGGAGCTGAAACTTCATCATCCCAAAAGAGCACATACTGCATGACATAATGGATTTGGGGCAGTGGTGGGATTCAGCCGGTTCTGTCCAGATCACACAAACCGGTAGCTCCGCCCACCCACCCGGATGTAATGCGTGACTACTGTGCATGCGCAGAAGGCCATGTGCATGCGCAGAGGTGGCATGTGCGAGCGACGTGACTGCACTCTCACATTTGCGAACCGGTAGGGAAGGTAAGTGTATCCCACCTCTGATTTGGGCTTAGCATTTTATCTAAAGTCAAACATTATAGTTGATAAGCCACAGCTTATTGGATACACCCAGGTATTTTTACTTTATTCACTACCATGTTTCCCTGAAAATAAGACCCTGTCTTCTATTTTTTTGAATCCTGAAATAAGCACTTGGCCTTATTGCCTTGCGCTCAAAAGCCCAATTGGGCTTATTATCAGGGATGTCTTATTTTGGGGAAAATAGGGTAGACATAGTTAGAATTAGTATACTGTCAATCAAATCAAACTTTTCCAATCTACATTCTCAACTTAGCCAAAATTCACCTAGAAATCAAACCTAGGCTACACATACCCTATGAGGACATATTATTATTAGAGACTATTCTTGAGTATGAATATTTGGATGAAAATAATGTTTGTACAAGGAACACATCCTGAAATCTTAAGATATAAAAAAGCAAATCCAGTGACCTGCCTAGCTCACTATTCCTCCCTATTCCAGAACCAGAATAAATGTAATACAATAGAACGATCAAAAATCAGGAAAATGAGCAAATTGATTTAACTTTAAATATTTGACCGACCATACCTGTGAGTTCTCAGGGAAGAACTCATTCATTTAAGAGGTGTCAAACTGGCTGCCTGCGGGCTGAATGCATCACGCACAAGCCACGCCCACCCCAGCTCCGCAAAGGCAAAAAACCAAGGTGGATCAATGCTTTAAGAAAAATTTAAAAATCAGATTTTTAAAAATTTAAATCAGATTTATTTTAATGAAATACTTTTGGAGTAAAAATTTATCTAAAGATAGTTTTCTATTTAAGATATATTAATAATTTAGTTTATTCAGCATGAAATGGAGCTTAGTTATGTAGCATGAGGCTGTATATTCTGCAATATTGGGATTGTCAGTGAGTCAACAGCGGGTCAGAAGAGGAGCTGCTGCAGGACAAAGTTTCTCATTAAAAATTATGATTTAAATCGAGTCGATTTAAATCAAGCCTTTACTAATGATTTAAATCATGATTTAAATCAACTTGATTTAAATCAAATCCACATGATGCGATTGACTTTGACACCCATGATTCACTTGGTTAAAGGTAAAGGTTCCCCTCGCACATATGTGCTAGTCGTTCCCGAATCTAGGGGGGCAATGTTCATCTCCGTTTCAAAGCCAAACAGCCAGCGCTGTCCGAAGACGTCTCCGTGGTCATGTGGCCGGCATGACTAAATGCCAAAAGCACACGGAACACTGTTACCTTCCCACCAAAGGAGGTCCCTATTTTTCTATTTGCCTTTTTTACTTGCTTTTGAACTGCTAGGTTGGCAGAAGCTGGGACAAGTAACGGGCACTAGGCGGCACTAGGGATTCGAACCGCTGAATTGCCAACCTTTCGATCACCAAGCTCAGCTTCTTAGCCACTGAGCCACCACATCCCTTAGTGAAAAAAATCACTTGGTTAGGATTTTTTAAATGTGAAGTACATACAGCCTCAGCTGTATGTGTTAATTTGTGTAACAGAAACTGCAATCATGTGGCAACTGAAAATGGATAATGAAGCTATGACAGCCAACTATAACTCATATTTGAATAAAATTAAATATCAAAATATCTCAGGCATAGGGTGTGGAACCATCAGACCACCCAGGTACATCATGAAGTTATAAGTGTAGTTTTTTAGGGGGGGGAAACTCTACTCTCCTAAGTTCACCGTGGCTTTAGGATGCCAGGCAAGGAGACTTAAGTACAATGATGAACTGGATGTTCATTTAACTAATATAGCTTGAGTTGATACCACACAGAACATTAAAAAGTTAATTTTGAAAATGTCACATGGCCAAAAGAACTGCTTAATGGTAACAGAATTTTTAAACTATAAAAATAGCCATGAATTTCAATCAGCCTTTGAAGAGTATGCTTGGATACTACAGTGATGAATCTACTCTGCCAGTTGGGCAAATCTGGAGTCTTATGATGCTGAAAATAATCCTAGGGTAATAAGCATCTTAAAGAAATTAGATCCCACATCATTAGTTTTTAAACAATGGTAAAATGATATCATCTACAAAAATTTTAGTAATGAAAACAACAGTCCTTGGCTTTGGATGTTTCCTCGTTTTAGTATACCGTATATACTCGAGTATAAGCCGAGTTTTTCAGCACGTTTTTTGTGCTGAAAAACGTCCCCTCGGCTTATACTCGAGTCGTCTTCGGGAACCCCGCAGAGGAGGGGGTCCCGAAGGGACTCCCAGGGGAGGGACGGGGAGCGGGCCCGCCGAGGTCTCGCGGGATTTGTCGCCCCCAGGCCGGCCCCCATTCCCGTGTCTGGTGGGCGGACGGCGCAAACTTGGCGGACTGTGCATTGGCGCGGGGAAGCCCTGGTGGTGCAGTGAGAGGGCTGGGCAGGGGCCGCCAGCCTTCTCGGCTGAGGAGGAGGTTTCCCCGACGCGAGCTTCGCCGCGAGAGCCACCCAAAGGCCAGAAGAAAGGTCATTCCATCGAGTAATGGGCGAGCTCCTTCCTCTCCGCCTTACCCATGCTGTGCGAGCCCGGCTGGGCTGCAACCCCGCCGCCGCCGCTCCTTCCTCAGCCTCCCGGGGCTCGCGCTCTAGCAGCCGCCAAGCTCAGGCGGACTCGGCAGCTCCCCATCAGCACTCGCGCGGCGCGATTCGGGCAGGAGGAGTCGGGCTCGCTCTGTGGCGGTGGCGCGCTGCGCCGCCGCCACCACCGCCACGGAGCAAGCCCGACTCCTCCTGCCCGAATCGCGCCGCGGCGTGCTGATGGGGAGCTGCCGAGTCCGCCTGAGCTTGGCGGCTGCTAGAGCGCGAGCGAGGCTGAGGAAGGAGCGGCGGCGGCGGGGTTGCAGCCCAGCCGGGCTCGCAGCATGGGTAAGGCGGGAGAGGAAGGAGCCGCCCATTATCGATGGAATGACCTTTCTTCTGGCCTGGGTGGCTCAGCGGCGGCGCAGAGCGCAGCGCCATCCCGCCCGCGACCCTCAAACTCGCGTTCCGCTTTCTGGTAAATTGGAGACGCCCCGGGTGAACAAACAATGCAGCAACTCAGAGCAAGCCGGCGATTGGCCAAGCTCAACCAGTAGAAAAAAGGTTCTCCCCGTGTCGTCATTGTTGCTAGGCAGATGTTCAGGCGCAACGGAGAGAGAAGAGGAAAACCTCCTCCCTCAGCCGAGAAGGACTGCACCGCCAGGGCTTCCCCGCCAATGCATAGCCTGGCGGGAGTTACTGCAGCTCACCGGCTCCGCCCCAACTGGTGGTGTTGGGGCAGCAGCTGCCGCTTTCTAGCAAAAAGGTCGCTCGCCCAAAACTCCTCGCCTTCTCCTGGGAAGGGCTGGATGGCTAGCCAGGAAGGGTTGAATAAGCAAGCCAACCTCCCTCCCTCCCTCCCTCCTCTCCCCCGCAAGCGAAAGAGCGTTTCCCCGTTGGAAGAGAGAGAGAGAGAAAGGAGGGGCCGTTCCTCCCCTTCTTTCATTCTTTCTTCTCCCTCCGTGCTTCAGAAGCTGGGCGTGTGTGTGCGCGCCCTAGTCCCCTTCTGTTCCATGGCGCTGGAAGAGAGAGAGAGAGAAAGGAGGGGCCGTTCCTCCCCTTCTTTCATTCTTTCTTCTCCCTCCGTGCTTCACCGTGCTGGGCGACCTGGAGCAGCTGCTCTTCAGCCAGATGCTCGGTGAGTCAGCCCGTCCCTTCCTTCCGTGGGGTCTGCCTTGCTGGTGAAGGTTATTGGGGCTTTTGAGCAAGGGAGGAGGAGCGAGCACCGCCTTTCGCTGGCATTCCGGGATTTCCCTTTGTTTAGAGCTGGGAATCCTCCTTCCCCTTTTGCACTCCTCCTCCCTCCTCTCTCTCTCTCTCTCACACACACACACACACACACAGACTTCTAAAGTCGATTGGCACAATGCTAAGCAAACACAGCAGTGGGTCAAGGGTGAAGGGCTAGGAACCTGGCAGGTGAAAGGTTGAGCGACATGAAGGCAAAGACCACAATTGTTTTAAGAAAGAAGCTTTAGCAGGGAGGGGGGGATGAGAGGGTGTTTTAAGTTTTGGCAAACAGCCAGGCCAACTGTATTGGAGAAGGTCACACAACTGGCCTTAACATTTTAGCTGCTGTCTTTTTCCTCACACTTGGGTTTAATGATATTAGAGATCCTTATTGCCCTGCCAAAAAAAAAAAAAAGAGCCACCCCAACGTCTATGAAAATTAACCTTCTCTGCCAAGAGACACTGTGCAGGGTATTTTCACTATTGGTGTGCATACAGGCTTAGATTTGTGCTGGGTTCTTAGTGCTTAGAGCACTGACCTTCAGAGGCACCCTGGTCCCTTGGAAGCTAAAGGAGGACTCATTTTCATGCTTGCAGTTGTATTGTCAATTTCTGTGAGACAATGTTGTTGAAGTAACTCACTCACTCATTCATTCATTCATTCATTCCTTGTGTGTCCAATCACACTTAGCCAATAAAAATTCTATTCTATTCTATTCTATTCATTCATTCATTCATTTTATTTTGTCAAATACATATTAAATAATTATATAAATATAAGCATGAATTGAATACATAAAAGGAATACAACTAAAGGGAACATTAGGACAGGGACGGTAGGCACGCTGGTGCTCTTATGCACGCCCCTTACAGACCTCTTAGGAATGGGGTGAGGTCAATACTAGATAGTCTTTGGTTAAGGCTTTGGGGATTTTGGGAAGAGACCAGAGTCAGGTAGCACATTCAGGCATTAACAACTCTGTTACTGAAGTCACATTTTCTGCAATCTAGATTGGAGGTTCACTTTTAAGTTTGAATCTATTGTGTTCTCGTGTATTGTTGTGGTTGAAGCTGAAGTAGTCATTGATAGGAAGTACATTGTAGCAGATAATTTTATGAGCTATGCTCAGGTCATACCAAAGGTGGCGTAGTTCTAAATTTTCTAAAGCTGGGAATCCTCCTTCCCCCTTTTGCACTTTTATTGTTTTTCGTTCAAATAAATATTCATGTTATTTTACTTGGCTCTATCTTTATTTTTTACATTGACCAGTAGCTGCCTCATTTCCCACCCTCGGCTTATACTCGAGTCAATAGTTTTTCCCAGTTTTTGTGGTAAAATTAGGTGCCTCGGCTTATATTCGGATCGGCTTATACTCGAGTATATACGGTAAGTTTTAAAGGTTTCCCTCATACTGCTTAGGTATTTTAAGTGATACTGTATATTTTTAGGGTTTTTTTAAAAAATCATTTGTTATTTCAAACAAATACTGAAGATGCTCTACAGACTGGGTAACTTCATATCGAAAGAAAAGGGAAAAGGAACTAATGGAAGTTGCTTTTTAGATTCTGTAGAAGATTTTTACAGATTTCCATCCTAAGAGACAAGAGCTAGAATCCAAAGAAAACCAATTCCAGAAATGCAGCAAGATTTCCTTTCTGAAGCAGGATCTGCAATCCTGAAGCAGGCAACATATGGTATTCCTACTCGAAACATTTAATTCAAGAGTGAAAGAGCAAATAAAAGTGAGGCCTCAGTGTTTGTGCTCAGATATATGAGTCAGACATTTGTAAGCTTCTCAGTATGAAACAGCATTGAAAGCTGAGACCTGGCATTAGTTTCTTCAGAGAGGTTCTTGCTTAAAGCAGTTCCTGAAACTGCCTGTAGTAACTCTTGGTGAGAATTGAGAAAATGACTGAGAGATGAGGCCACACAACCAGTTCCTGTTAAATTTGTCATTTTCTTGACAAAGAGCAAGTCAGCCACTCCAGTATCATTTTCACCTTTTTCATATACCCATCACATCCAGAAATATAAATCATCCATCGGATCAGAAAGGTATGACACCACGAAATGGATTTCGGTACAAATTAACGTAGATACAAAACTCAGAATGTGCTTACGGGAGGGTAATAAATAAGCCATGGTTTGTTTTAGGGTATGAAACCAGTTAGAAATCATACAGTTTCGATGGAGCACTGATTGCAAGTGTGACTTCACATGATATATATAAGTAACACCTCACGGCTTACTTGCAGTTTCTTGACTTACTTGGGATTTGATTTTGTGTTCAATCCAGAAATATAAGGTAAGAGCAACTGTGAAGAAAGAACTAGGATCTAGCTAAAGTATGACTACCTTCATAGTCTGAAAAACAAATCAGAAGTGAATTAGGGCTGGTTTAACAATTCATGAGTTAGCATGATGTAAGATTGGCAAACTGCATCTTTTCAAACCAAACATTGCATTGCAATATTTCACTAGAACAACGAAACTTGTTTTAATTTCAGTTTTCCGATAAGATTTCTACTGTGCTAAATAGTCCTAGCAAATATGGACAAGTAGTTTTGTTTTGTTTAACTTTACTCCAATTTGTATAATGTTAAATGTTATTTAATTTGCCTAATCAATTAAAGAATATGTCCATACTTTTACATCAACTTCCAAGGTAATTCAAAGCTAAGGTTTGCATCCCAAAGAATAGTTCATGATTGGCTGAATTCACACAACATACTAAGTGAAAATCAAACAAACAACCGTATGTATTAACATATAGTATGAACTAAATCTAGGTGTGTCTCCTTGAGGCTACTGAAGCAATTATCAGGAATGACATAAAGCTTTCCTATAGACCGCCATACCCTAAGAGAATGTTCCTGTTCAAACTTTACAGAACTATATTCATATCACCACACCTGTGGAAGAATGGGAAAGCTGGAAACACTGGTGACAAGGCTGGCATTAATCACAACAGAAGTAGCAGATCAAGATAACTCAGAACATAGACAAATATGACAGGAAGGGTAATTTGGAGATAGAACGTGAGAACATACCTTTAGTGAGCTCATTTTTCAAATTTGGACTATCTTGTTCCATAAATTTCAACAACACAGTTTAGCTGAAATAGAACTGTGCTTCCTTAGTAAAGTACTCAAATCTGTAAGAATTGTAAGGTTTGGTTCCATTTAAGGGCTTCAGGTGTACGATAGCTCCTCTCCATTCCATGCATGAAATAGAGCTTGTCGTAATGAACTCTCATGCCATAATCAAGGATGTATTCACAAGATTACCCACATAAGTTGTCATCAACTTAAAAGCCTGAAGGAGCTACTTTCTGACAATTCAATTTCATGTATGTCAAATCCATCCACATATAAACTCACCATACGTTTTCAATGTATGCACAATAACTGTCTGAAAAATATCTTCAGAAGTAAGTAAGTCAAGGCCTTTTAATGTTTTTTTTAAAAAATGTCATTTTCTAAATTCACATTTAAGAAAGTTAAATGTTCTATTCCAAAGAAAAATAACTCTTAGAGGGCTGTATATAATTTGGCCAACTATAACTCTAAAAATTAACATATGCCAATTTACAGATGACAAGTGAAACAGTCCTCCCACACATCCAATATTTAGATGATCTGGCCACATAATAGGCAGGTATAGAGACAGTGGGAATCACATGTTCACAAGCTGATTTACAATCATTATTTGTGGTGCCAACTAACTCCTTGTGGCAGGCTTGAGGCCTCAAAAGCTCAAACTTTCAGCTCTGCCGAACAGTTACACACACACACACACCCCATATGTGTATATTAAAAAGGAGGGATAAAATGTAACCACCATTCTCTCATCACACTACTTTTGAGCACACAGACTCAGATCAGAAACCATTTGCAATAGGAAGATAGAATATCCTCTGAAAAAGTATGAATTTCAAAATTATAAAGCAACCTGAATCCAATCTACTTTGGTACACATAAACTGGATTAGAGATAAATCTCAGAGATACTCCATACACGTTTTCTAAAGGACCGAACATAAACACAACACACCCCTACTGCAACTACTCTATAACGCAAACTAAAATGAAAAGTTTGAAGAAATACAAGTTCTCATAGTCCAAATTGGAATGCATACATCAGCTTAAGTATGAAATAGACGCAAACCTTTGAACTTTCAAATATACTGGAAGCGTTAAGTGCTCTAGAATACATTCTTAGAATGCAGATTCAGCAAAAACAATTACTACATGATAAGTGCAAAGAAATCCTTCCAATGGTGATAGAATGAAGAGGCCAAATGAATCAATGATATGTAATCCCACTACAGGTAAAACAGGGAGTTTGAATGTTACAATGAAACATTTTGAAGTGTTTTTTGTGATTCCACAGAACAAAACCTGAAACATTTTAAGTGCTTTGCCACAGGGAACAATGGCAACATAAAATAAGCCTCTTATTTTTCATCACCGGGTCATAAAAGTAAGTGAAATAGCAGCCCATGCTGATTGCTGTCTACTGCTCAAACTATAACTACATTGACTAAAGGATTTTTTTAAAGGACTGTAAATATTTAAACATTCCTAGTGTAAACAAGTTGGGTATACCCTTTTATAGCCTGTCTGTACAAATAATCACAGAAATTAGCCCAGCAAAAAGAAAACATAATAGTCACTCCAGCACAACCCCAACACAATTTAACAGTAGGGGGGAAAAATTGCTATGGCCGTAACTTTCTTCCTAATGCATAGTCATTATAGCATTTCTGCATTTAGCAAATACAGACAACTTCAGACAAAGCAGTATACCCCAAATGCTTGAAAGCTTACCAGCATAGATATCCTTTCTGTAAAGCACAGATCATAACAATCTACCTGAAAAAGACACACGTACAGAGAACACACAAAAAGACTATATATAAGCCATGACCTCTAAATTCCATGTTCCAAAGACTTCCAAAATTTACCTACCTCCTACAGTAGGAGTTAACTCACCCTCACATTACCAACCTTTCTCTACTCAGCTACATTTAAATGGTAGTAACAGGTTTTTTATTGACTAATGTGGTCTTAAAAGTCTCCATAGCTTAGAAGAATTTTAAGAACAGAAGCTAACTGCAAGCTATAGGGACACTCCAGGCAATATAGAACAATATATCCCAATTTGATCTGAACTCAGGACCCAACAATTCCAGAATATGGTTGTTTTGTTCCGTGCTTGGAACCCTCAAACTAGCTGTTTTGGAATTTGAAGTCTCCATTCACACAATTCATCTTATTAGCACTAGATGACTTTCCTTTTATGTAAGCGTAACCCAAATGAAAACATGCAGTATATAAATAATATACATCTATGTGTATTTCCTTTTGTCATGTGACCTTCAACCATCGTCAAAAAACTCAGAACTTTTCTGAGCAAGTCAATTCCACCACATAAATATAAAATAAATAAATAATAAAACCCATCAACCTACAAAGTAAAAGACCCAAATTACATTCCGTAGCAACTGATTGCTACATGTAAAGGGTTTAGCAAAGGTAGCAGCTTTAGACAAACTTTTTGAAAACCACTAAGACAGGGGTGTCAAACTTGATTTCATTGAGAGCAGCATCAGGGTTGTGTTTTGACCTCGGGAGGCTGGGTGGGGGTGGCAAGCTAGATGTCACTCATGTCGTGGGTGCCTGTGATGGCCCGAGTGCTCTGCCAGCAAAAACAGAGTTCGGGAGGGTCAAAAACAGAGCTTGGGAGGGCCGCATGCAGCCCACCAGAGTTCCATTTTTGCTGGCAAAGACACCATGGGTCGGTCCTTCATTGTTTCCAAGGCAGCCCCACAGGCCAGAACTAAGTACCCTGCGGGTCAGATGTGCCCCGCGGGCCTTGAGTTTGACACCCCTGCACTAAGGGTAGAAGACAAGAATGTCCTCAGTACGCTATCAAATTTTTGTCCAGAAGCTAATGATGTTTCCACCATACACAAAATAATGCTAAGAGTAAGGAGCACTTTATATATCCTCCACCTACACACACACACACACACACACACAGTATTTATTTATTGTTTATATCAACAAAAATGTTCCCCTCACTTTCAAACTAGAACAAGAGAGATGGGAAAGAAAAAGAAACATTCAGAACTGATGGAAATTCATAACCTTTAGAATGGTCAGAATACATTTTGTTTTGGGAGGGTATGTGTGTTAGTCTTAGATCATTCTGCATATATAGATTTGAATTCTATGTGTCTAAGGATGTTCCTCTCAAATTACTTCATCCAAAATGGTGCCTTCCCAATGTATTAAGAGTCTACTACAGCAATATTGGAGAGATAGACATCTTTCCAAAGACAAACTACTTCTATTCACTTCCCGAGTAAAGGAAAAGCAATTTCCCATAAAACCAAATATGAGGTTTGTCCTAATTCATAGCAAGCCTAAATTTCTTGCCTAAATTCCTACACCCCACCATAGAGTTCAAAGGTAAGAATATTTTGCTCAGCTGAAACTTGCATTAACCAAGACTGATGGCGTGCAATCCAGGCTTTCAACATTTCCACAACTTCAAGAAAGCAGGTCAGTGTGAGACCAGTAACAAGAAGCTTAACAAAAGACTTGAAATAGACAGCTACTTGAAAACAAAACTTCCAGTTCAGAACCAGATTTAGTTATAAGCATAAATCCACATAGGTGGTAATGTTTACTAGGGCTTACTCAATTATGTACTTTCTGTAATTCTGTAGAACACACAATTCAATTCTGTAAACGTACACGTAAACTATGTCAAGTTCTCCTTCATTACGATTAGAGATTATTACTGCTCTTTAAAATGCAAAAAGAAAATTAGTGAGTCCTTCTAAAAATCAAGGTAGAGCAGAAATGCCATAATGAAGTACATACCCTGGCAGTTTTGAAGACAATTGTTATAAGACAGCATGAAGTGTGCTTGAGAAAAAGGAGCTGTTGCTTCCAAGAACACATACCACAATGTATCAGTCACTCTTTACTATGCAAATACATGGACTACTAGAAGAGGGAGAGCTTTTTTATTCCAGATGTCTGGAACATTTGGAATAACATGTAAATATGAATACACTCCCACAAATATACATGCACACACATACCCATTTTATGTTCTTCTGAAAAGGCAGATCAACTGCTAGTGGCCAATGCATAATAATTTGTGTGGTGGTGAGTGGGTGTTGTGTCTTCAGATTAGTGTTGACTCCTAGAGACTGCCTAGACAAGTCCCTGCAACTTCCTTGGCAAGATTTCAGAAGTGGCTTGCCATGGCCTCCTTCCTATTAGAGTGAGCTGGCTTTGCACCTAAGGCAGGTCTAGAATTCATGGATCTACCGGTTTCCAATCTGCTGCCTTAACCATTACATGAAACTGTTAGCTAGTATTCCAAATAGCAGTCAGGGGATGCCCCCCCCCCCGATTTACTGAATGTCCTTGTTCACATGATATAAGCAATAGTTATAACCAAAATGGGTGGATGTATAAGGGTAAAGGTTTTCCCCTGTCCAATCGTATCTGACTCTGGTGAGTGGTGGTCATCACCATTTCTTGGCTGAGGGAGCCAACATTGTACGGAAAGACTTTTCCATGATCATGTGGCCAGCATGACTATACATTGAGGTACACGGAATGTTACCTTCCCATCAAAGTGGTACCTATTAATCTGCTCACATTTGCATGCTTTCGAGCTACTAGGTGGGCAGGAGCTGAGGCAACCGGAACTCACCCAGACATGCTGCACTTGGGTCTTGAACCCAGGCTGGCAGCTTTCCAACTGAGAAGATCAACTTTAACTACTGAGCCATTGCGCCCCCTGGAATACATATCACCCACTAAACCAATCCCCAAGCATTCTACATCTTTGCACCATGTGATGTGAATGTGCGAATCCCGCTACTATGAAGCCTTCAGAACTTGAAGTTATTTCTCTTGAGATCAAAAGTATTTCAGATCTCAGTTTAAGTGAAGGAATGCTAGAAAAGGATTCTGCCAAACCTCATGTTGGCATAACTACTTCTTTAACAAGTTGAAAAGCATGTGTTTGTAGCCTGAAGACAGGCGTTCAACAAAGGGCTATTTCAACAAAAAAAGAACTTCAGAGAGTGGATTAAATGGCCTTCATAGGCTCTGCCGTTTGAAAAATCGGTCAGCCTCACATGAGAGGGTAAGCCAAGTATGCTAGTCACATTCCAACTTTTTTTTTAGGACAACTGCATATCCAGACATAGAGAAATGAGAATCCAAGCAAACAAACAACAGCCCCAACTTTTCTTCCTTTCCCCAATCCTTTATAGGCACAGACAGGTGCTGTGTAACAAGGCTTCCTTCCTTTCCATCAAAACTATCCATCACCTTTGCATTTTGTACTGCTGACTTTCCCAAACAAACCCCTCTTCCCTACAAGAGTTACAGCACAGAGGGGCGGGCTGATACTTGGCAGGGTAATGAGTAACATCTGTAACCACAGCTGCCCTGTGGGCATTCCTTCCTTTGATGCTCCTGAAGACTGCAGCCAGCCAGAGGGAGCCAAGGAAAGTTTATACAGATTCTCTTTCCTCTCTACACAGCCTCTCCTCTCACCCTCCCCACCCCACTTTCAGGGAAGGCGGCCTCCCTGAAGCGATTAAAAGATATCTCTCTTTCCCCCGCCCCCCTCCATCTCTTCATCTCCTAAGTTTTCCAAAGCCACCGCTGGAAGCAGGACATACAGATGCAGCATTAGCTTACCAGCTTGCTTTTTTTTTTTTTTTTTGGCTGGGAGAACTGTAAAGGCACGTCCGAAACGCCCATGTCTGAGAGCTGATTTTTTTTTTGTTTTTTGGAGCAACCCACACGGATTCCCTTTCCAATCGCTGTGTGCATTTTTTTTATTAAAAAAATATTTATTTATTTATTTTTTAAAAAAAGGATTCTCCGTCCAGACAAGCAAGGTGTGGGCGGGAGAGGAGACGAATTTAAGAGCAAGGTTAAATCACAAAAATAGCCCTCCCACCGTTTGGAAAGGCAGGTTGTGTCCCGAAGAGGAAGAGGGGGTGGGGAAAGCCCCTCTTTTTAAGACCCGCAGGAGGGAGAGAGAAAACTGCCCAACATTTGGAGGCGGGAGGGGAGGGGGCAGATGGCGGCCAAGAGGGCGATTTCTCTCCCAGACAGGGAGATCCACTCACCTCTCGCAATGTTAACAGACAAAGGCAAAAGCAGCCGAGCGGGCGGCGCGGGAGCTTCAGGCGCAGTTAAAGGAGGAGCAGAAACAGCAGCAGCAAGAATTTCTCCTCTGTCGATCTGCCGCAGCGGCGCCGACCACCGCTCCGCTGCAAGTTGCTGCAGCGCTTGGCGGCAGCAGCGGCGGCGGCAGGGGCCAAACCCGGAGCCCCGCGCTCTAATCACTCCCCGACCGCATCTCCCCCGCGGGCCGCCTCCCACCTCCGGCGGGATCTACGCTCTCCGGAGACGGCGGTGGCGGCGGCGGCGTCCTTAGCCAAGGCGGGAGAAGAACTTCCCGTCGAGCGGCGACGGGGAAAAGTTGGCAGAAGGGAAAGCGAGCCGAGCGCAAAGTTCCAGAGAGCAGCCGGGCGAGCCGAGACAAGGCAGACTCCGGCGGGGGGAGGAGGAGGAGGAGGAGGAGGTGGGGCTACTCAGCCGGGAATCCAGCTGCAGTGAGAGAGGGAGAGAGAGAGAGAGAGAGAGAGAGGAGGAAGTGGCTGCTCCCTCTTCTGCCAATGGGCTTCAGGAGCTGGAATGAGCCAGGCGGCAGGCGCATCATTTCCTCCCGGCTCAAATCCAGTCGCCGCCAAAGCCGCCCCGCCTCGCCCCCTGCAGGGACGAAGGGGCACCGCACCCTCCCTCCCTCCCTCCTCCGCGCGACGCGATCTGCCCTGCCTACACGTGTAGGATCGTGGGGAGAGGGTGGGTGTGCGTTCTGTTTTGCGGTGCTTTCGAGGCGGTGTGTGTGTGTGTGTGTGTGTGTGTGTCTCGCGGTCTGGTCTTTTCCACGAAGCCCCTCGTGACTGCCTTTGCGCACCCTTTGCGTTCGAGAGATCTGGGGTATATCTCTACCCACGCTTTCTCTTCTGTTTCCAGTCACGACCTGCTCCTATATTCGGGAGCGACAGACTGTCTCACTCCAAGAAAGCATCTCCTAGGACTCGGGCTTTGCCTGCCAAAGTGTGAACGTGCAACCTACTAATTCACGTGTGTTGAACAGAAGAGAGAAAAAAAAAAAAGAGTACAAGCACTCAAACCCAAACAGAAAATGGCGGGAGGTGGGGGGGGGGAGAGACTCACTCAAATGCTAGTAGAAAATCTTGTGTTAGAGCTCCAAGCACGTGTTTTTTTTTGAAAAGCAAGCGATATTAATGATTAGATGCAATTTCATCCTTGGAAAAGCATTTTCACATAATTGTCATAAAATATAAAAGAGACCCATTTTAGAAAGTATTTTATTCTACTTGTAGAAAAACCTAAAGCTGATTCACGCCAGTATTTCTTCAAAAGAAAAAAACAACAGTCCACCTTTAAGGATGAAATAGCTAAGCTAATTAAACTGACGCTTCCAAAACATTTTTTTGCTTGATTTTTTGTTACTATATTTTCATTATCATATAAAAATCCAAACCCACAATTTCTACAACAGTTGGATAGTTTTGCTCTTTTTCTAATTAAGAATAAAGCAAGAGATAAAAGGTTTATTTTAGCCAATACTTTTATCTGAATTAGCAAACTTGCCTTGAAAAGGAACAGCTGTTTTAATGTTAATGATTTTTTTTTGTCAATGAACAAGTGTTCTATTTTTCAAGGGGAAATGAATTTAATATATATGGCTGAACAAAATAATAAGCCTGGGGAAAAGTACAGACAACCATTTTCTTGTAAATACTTATGAGAAGTTGGGATGGGGTGCAGGTCGTGAAAAACAATTGGCATATTAAATGTCTTCATTTAGTCCTCCGGGGATTAAGCTATTTTAGTGGCTATCAATTTTCTTCCCTTTCTTAATACTGTAAATGACTTTTATTATAACACTTCATTTATTGTAACTCTGAAAATTGGGTGTCTTTTTTTTCTCCCATTAAATACTTCTCTACAGAATTTCATCTGGTATATGTCCTGATTTATAGTGCTATCATAGTATCATCCGTATAAATTCTTTGGATATTGTCATTGATTCAGCTATGGTGTAAAGGCAGACAGGATATGCATGTTCAACATATAAGAAAAATATAAGAAAATAAAAGTGAAAACACAAAATCAATGTTTTCCTGTAATATGGGCTACCCTCTTACCTCTCCTATATACAGTATTCTATTATTCCCATCTATTATTGTGTATCATTCTGCTTATCAATTCTCATTATTTACTCTGCCTATAATCTTACACAGTAGTTTCACTGTTTTTCTGTTTATTTCCTCAGACCTATATATTTTTTTCTGCAATAGTAGCGAATATCTGTAGCTTGGGTATAGGATGAGGGTGAAGGTTCGTTCTCCGAGCTTGTGGGTTGGTGTGCTAATGTTTCATTACCAGGCTAGATAACATCTTCAGCAGAGTTAGGGGTGTCAATGCTCTTTTTATAAGGGACATGAAGCCCTTATGAACAGAAGAACATTGACACTGACATCCCCTAAATTCCACTGAAGTTGTTACCTAGCCTGGTAACAAAACTTTCGGACACCAACCCACAAGCTTGGAGAATGAACCTTCACCCTCATGTTTTTTTTCTTTTGATATCTCTATTTTATAGGGAGTTCTCAACCTGTGACCACAATTGGGACCAGACTTTCTGTTGCTAAGGAAGGTTAAGTAAGTCTTGCCCAATTTTATAACCTTTTTTGTCACAATGGTTAAGTGAACCATGTAGTCATTAAGCAAATCCAGCTTCCCCCATTGACTTTGCTTATTGGATACTGTCTGAGAAGGCCATAAAGGACAATCACATGACCTCAGGATGCTGCAACTATCGAAAATACATGCTGGTTTCTAATGCCCAAATTTTGATCATGTGACCATGGGGATGTTGTAATGTTCATAAATGCAAGGACCAGTTGTAGGTGACTTTTTAGTGTTGTGGTAACTTCAAATGGTCGCTAAATGAATGGTTATAAATTGAGGATTACCTGTATATCCTACTTTCTTGATGAATGCCTTGTTTTACAGAATATTCTTGGCTAATCTAAGATTTCTGTTTACCTACTCTAAAATTTTATAGGTTGTTCTCCTTTCTAGAATCTCTCTAGTTCTGTAATTAGTATATATCAATTCCATCTTAGAATTTTATTCTCTTTTTTCCTATTTTTATCCTATCCTATGTTCTTTTCTCCTGGCCTCTGGCCTCACATCTCCAACTGTCTTCCCCACCAGCAGTCACTGCTGTTGGAATTGAAGCTGTTCTGTGCTGCCAGCTGGCTCTATGCAACTGGCCAGTTTCTGCCAGAACTGGTGTTGCTCGACACTTTTCCTGTACCCAGAACTTTGAGTCCTTCCAAAGTTTCCCTCACTTCAGATTACTGAAAGCATTTGGCTGTGAGGGCTGGGATTTCGGTAACCCTCTGCCCAGACTACTGATACTTGCCTTGGAGCCTTCCACCTGGAGCACTTTAATGCCTTTGGCCCCCTGGTGCTCTACTCAGACAGGTTGCCCTTCATGGACTTTCATTCATGCTAACTTCTGATGGTCTAGATTAGAAGCTCTTTTTCATGGGTTGCCTTTTCTTGATTCTCTGGTTCACTTGGTCTTTGTTCCTTCTGCCTCCATTGTTGTGGCTCTTAGTATTGTTTCTAGCAGACTGCTACAGCAGTCTCTCATTGTCCACTGGCTTCTTCTGCTGGTCGGGTCTGATGACCTGTTTTTTGAGTCTCTCCAGACAGCTCCCACTTCAGTAGTGGGAGCTGTCTGGAGACACGCAAAAAACAGGTCATCAGGCCTGACCAGCAGAAGAAGCCAGTAGTCTTAACTTTAATCTCCCAGTCCCCATTCCCAGGTCATCCTTGGCCTGCTCCCATTCTGCATCTAGATACCTAGGCTACTCTAACTCACTAGCATTTTGTACTCTTGAAGAACTGACTGATTGCCAAATTGGACTGCTACAAAATACTTTCAACATAGCCTTTGCAACACATATCTCCTATTCTAAATCTGGGACCAACTTCTCCAGAAAGTTACGTTTGACTCTCTAAATGAGAAAGAGGTTTCTGGTGCAATCATTTTGTCAATTTGTCCTGTTACAAATCCTCACTCCCAATTAAATTATATGCAAAACATTCATACTCTTGCATGTGATGAACTCTTCCAGACAATGTTTCCCAGTCATTTCAACTTTAAGATGTGCTTGCTCCAATTCCTAAAATTCTTAGCAATGCCCATTCTGGGAATTGAAGTCTACACAACATAAAGTTGGCGGGGCTGGAATATACTATTTTAAATAATACCTTTGGGGTGGGGAGCTTGTTGTATACTTAATAAGCTCTTTCACTTAAAATAGGTACAATGACCTCATGGGTGGGAAAATCCTATGATAATTCAGTTTATTATGGAACATTACTTGCAACTAAATCACTTCTAACAAGTACTCCTTTGGATTCTTAGTTCTTCTATGTGCAAAACAGAGGACTTTACCACATTGAGGTATATTTTTGAACAGTTCCAAAAGCATAAACTGCAATACATTCCTTATACAATTGTGGTATACCCAAGTCTCCCTTTTTGTACCAAAGTTGCAAGTTCTTCACAAGATCATCCCTTTGCTTTTTCAAAATTGGCATCCTCCAATGAGATCAGATAGCCTCCACTTAATAATTCTTGCTTTAGCACTCCTGAACTCAATAAGAATTCTGCCTCTTAAGAGCACTTGGATTGGTCTCTTAGAAACTGAACTAATAGTAAATTATTCCTGAGCCGCTTCACGAGTCATGGTGCAAGTTGATTTGCCAATAATAGTTCTTTTCAAAAGAAAAATAATTCCCGAAGAATACTATTTCTGCTAAAGATGGCAAAACGTACAAACTCTGTCTCCTCTCAGTAATTCATGGTATGAAGTATCACCTCCTTAGACTACTAGGATATAGCATATGAGCATATGAGCATATATCATATGATTAGAATGAAAGATTGGATTTTATGAATGAAATGTACAGAGTTCTATGAAAGAAAGGAATGGTGGAAACCCTCAAGTATAGAGCTAAAAGCTCCTGCAGAGAACTGTTTCCTGAGATAATAGGATACGAAAGTGGGGGAGGGAGAGGTAAATATTTGAATAATTCCTTGATAAAAGCAAACAATAGTACAAGCAAAATCTCACACTGGATTTTGAAAGGCAACTGTGTTCTGCTAATGCAGTGTCTTATAAGATATTTTTCTCCAAAATCTCTGTTTTGATTTTTGTTTTGTTCAATTTTCTGGACTTACCCTAATAGATATATTATATTTTAACTGAGAAATAACCTAGAAAGCCAGTTTAGTGGAGTGCTTAAGTTATTAGGCAAGGAACCAAAAGACCATGAATTCATTGTACCTAAGGAACAAAGCCAACTGGAGGACTTTGGATTAATCCCTCTCTCTCTCAACCCTATGAAACAAGAAATGGCCATTCAAGAAATCTTGCCAAGAAAACTACAGGATTTAGGATCTTGTTTCTATAATCTTCATGGTGGAGAATATCTACGATGCCACTCTCACCTTCTGCTTTTATCATTTTAATGAGATCTGATGCCAACATTCCATGAACAAGTTGGTCCGCCTCTCACATTAAATTGTATCTATCTTTTTAGATTTCAATTGAAGCTGATCATTAACCATACAACTTCTGTGAAAAGACATGACCAGGCCTATAGATCCTAACAGCATAAACAAGATAGCAAATGCATGCAGTATATCGCTTCTGGAATATTTTTCCCCTAGTACCTGTATTAACAATGGCCATAGGTGGTATCTGGGTTATTTTCTCTCTTCTGTATAATGTATAGAATTGTGTACCTGCTCCTCTTTCTCCTTATGTGTGTGCATTCTACTCTGGGTCATGTGACGAGAAGGGGAGGGGGTCTTAGGATGGAATAGTCAGCAATATTCCCAGCCAACACCCAGCAGCCCTTTCCATAGCCTTGAGGGAGTTTTTCTGGAATGCTTTTTTCCCCAAGCACCAAGACAATTCCCAACCAGTTTTGAACCTGAACCTTTTTTTTTTTTTTGCTGGCTTCTCCTCCCACACAAAATATGGTCCAATTTTTTTTAGTTTTTGAAGAGTTATCCTGTGGCAACCAGATGGATTCCTGAGAAATTTACATTGTAGCACACCACCACCAGCATTGTATAGGGTTGGAAAGAATAAAAGGGAAGGTGATCTAATGGACGTACGAGAATCTGTTCAGCTGGAAATGTAATATTTAAAATAGTATAATTAGTTTTTTTCTAAAGGATCTAAATATTTATGCAACTTTGTACTGGAATATTATGGTGTATTTCCTGGTAGATACAATTCTTTGGGATAAATTGACCAATAGTCTCTCTTTTTAAAAAAAAAAGATATTGGGCCAGATTCATTGAGATCAATACAACTCTAACCATCAGTATCTTCTACTGTAGACTTTCATTCTGTGACAGCTGAATTAGTGAAAACAATAGGAAACAAATGGATAGATAGATAGATAGATAGATAGATAGATAGATAGATAGATAGATAGATAGATGATAGATAGATAGATAGATAGATAGATAGATAGATAGATAGATAGATAGATAGATAGATAGATGTGGAAGATAGACAGACAGACAATGTGATGTTCTTGTTCAATTATGACCATACTTTCTGCTTGCTGTCATCTTATAAATTGCCAAAAAGGTGCAAGATGTCCAGGAGTATTGCCAAACATTCTCGCTGACATCTGACAGAGTTCTCCTCCCACACAAAATATGGTCCAATTTTTTTTAGTTTTTGAAGAGTTATCCTGTGGCAACCAGATGGATTCCTGAGAAATTTACATTGTAGCACACCACCACCAGCATTGTATAGGGTTGGAAAGAATAAAAGGGAAGGTGATCTAATGGACGTACGAGAATCTGTTCAGCTGGAAATGTAATATTTAAAATAGTATAATTAGTTTTTTTCTAAAGGATCTAAATATTTATGCAACTTTGTACTGGAATATTATGGTGTATTTCCTGGTAGATACAATTCTTTGGGATAAATTGACCAATAGTCTCTCTTTTTTAAAAAAAAAGATATTGGGCCAGATTCATTGAGATCAATACAACTCTAACCATCAGTATCTTCTACTGTAGACTTTCATTCTGTGACAGCTGAATTAGTGAAAACAATAGGAAACAAATGGATAGATAGATAGATAGATAGATAGATAGATAGATAGATAGATAGATAGATGATAGATAGATAGATAGATAGATAGATAGATAGATAGATAGATAGATAGATAGATAGATAGATGTGGAAGATAGACAGACAGACAATGTGATGTTCTTGTTCAATTATGACCATACTTTCTGCTTGCTGTCATCTTATAAATTGCCAAAAAGGTGCAAGATGTCCAGGAGTATTGCCAAACATACTCGCTGACATCTGACAGAGTTTACTCCCTCCCACCCACCCCACCCCATCTCTCTCTTTCTCTTTCATATCTGTTTTGTAGCATCTAAAATAGCCTGTGACCAAGGCTGAACAGTGTGATATGCTGCCATGTTGATATGTTCGGCATTTCAGTATGTTGCTTGCATTTCAACATGTTGTACAAAAACAATCAGAAATCCATCAGAACATTTTGCAAGGGAGAGGGAGGGAGGGAGGGAGGGAGGGAGGGAGGGAGGAAGGAAGGAAGGAAGGAAGGAAGGAAGGAAGGAAGGAAGGAAGGAAGGAAGGAAGGAAGGAAGGAAGGAAGGAAGTTTTTGGACAAAGGGATGCCAGAATTAAGAGCAGTAATGTGTAACCCGTAGAATGCCATTTCTTACCTATTTCTTCTCATGTCAGCCTTGGTGATTTTTGAGGAAAGAGTAGAACAGGAAAGCAAACAAATGAATTCTAAGAAGCTTAGGAGGAAAAATGACTTCTCTGCGCTGCGGACATTTTCTTTATGAATGCTTATTTCTGCTTCTCTTGCAACCTAGCCCAATCTGCAAATTCACTTTTTGTGTTTTTTGTTCTGGTTTTCTGGAGCAGGGCACTGATTGTTTTTAAAGTGACAGGATCCTTGCTTTGACAAAGAAAATTTATTATTAAAATGGGGAGCTTGGTGGTTTGGGGGTTCTTTTGGCAGGCAGAGGGGAGGGAGAGTTGGTAATCATCAAGAAAGGATTACATAATTGATGAAAGGCTTTTTCGAAGAGCTCTTTATGTTACTTTGCAGAAAGAGATTTAAGCTTGGATTGAAGGAAGCCTTGGCCACAGAGCACTTCTGTGATATGCACATCCCTGGAATGTAACTCATTTAGATTTTGATGTGAATTGTAAGAGGGCATCTGTTTCTTGGCAGCAGTCCTTTGTAGTATTTGGAAAATCAATGACAAAAGTGATGCAAAATTACAACTCTGGGATCCCACAGCCTTGCCAATATCCTTTGAAGATAATCCACTTTACAAATGCTTAATCAACTCTATTCTTCCAGGAAGAAGGTGTTACTGTTGTTGTCTGCATTATAAAAGCTGAGATAATGGCTATGCACATATAGGGGGGGAGGGGGGCTAAACTCATCTACCTTTGCAATCCTTACTTGAAACTTCAGGACAAAATGTGGCTATTTGGCATTTGGCCCATTGCTATTGGGAGGTTCTTTTGTTAATTCAGATAAAATGAAGCAATGTGAATTATTTACTGATCTCCTTTGTTTTCAAGACTACCTTATCAGTTATGACACCTTTCTGTTTTGCAAATGGGGGATTTTGAAGTTAAGAGGAAGTACTTATCCCACTTACTGGATGCATGGTTAAAATAAGCCTGGGAGATGATCATATGACTGACAAAATTCCCAAATGTGTGCACTAGTCACTAATCACACATTTGGAAGTTATCCATATCAGTTATTGGAGACAAATTCAGTGTTAAACCAAAACAAGTCAAACTTGAACGAGAAATGTGGAGTGTGGATTTTTAATTACTGTCTGGTCAAGCCCATTTTGTGGAAAAAGGTCAAACAGTTACTAAAACATGATATCCAAAATTAAAATGTGTCTGAAGCTGAAAAAAGTGCTGTATTTCAGAAGTTCACTAACACACTGGCTAAATTGTGTCATTTTTTCCCCTACCATTGTACCACAAAATGCCTGTCTATTTCTCCCTCCTCTCCCCCAACAAACATTTCTGTGAATGTTATCTCCTCAGTGTTGAAGTAAATATATTTGCTAGTCCTACTCCATACCCTCCTCTAGACAGTGGAGATTAAGGCAAGAAAACTAAGGAGAACTAAGGGACAGGCGTTAGTTTCTCCTGCATTGAAGCTCACTGTATTTCCTCAATCTCAGTAGCAAATTCATTTGTTAAGTGAGTCTTACTCCATTTTACAACTTTTCTTGCCATGGTTGTTAAGTGAATCGCTGCAGTTGATAGTTAGTAATGCAATTGTTAAGTGAATCTGGCTTCCCCATTGACTTTGCTTGTCAACAGGTTGCAAAAGGTGATCACATGACTTTAGCTCATAAGTACAATCCAATTGCCAAGCATCTGAATTTTGATCACATGATCATGGGGATGCTGCAAAGGTCGTAACTGCGAAAAATGGTCAAAAGTCATTTTTCAGTGCTGTTGTAACTTTGAACGGTCACTAAGTGAAGTGTTGTAAGTCAAGGATTACCTGTACTTGGAAAGTAAGGTTGGGAAAGAATCTCTCAAAAGATACATTCAATTTACACAGTACAAACTAACTTCTTGTGTTCTTGGTAATTGTTTTTAATTGAAAATATGTTCATATCATGTGAATATTCATGAGTAGTTCAGATTCATATTGCGTTAAATTTGGGGAGAGTCACTTTTGGGCACAGTACTTTTTGCCTGGAACCATCTGAGTCACGATTTGTGCGGCTCAGTATGACAACACTCCCACCCAAATGCTTGCTACTACAAATGGAGGTGGAGAGCTGTAATAGGGAAGAAGCATTTTTCAGGGCCATTTTGAAAAATTACATGGCAGAGTTTGACTTCTCTGGGCAGGAAGGAAGTTGCATGCTCACACTTCACTTTGCCAGGAGCTGATTGTACAAGGAACACTGGTAGCATTAATATTAATATTAGGAATGTTTGGGTTTTGTTTTGTTTGTTTGTTTGTTTGTCTCTTTCTCTGTCTTCTATGGAACCACGTGGTCTGTCTGTTAAGATTTGTGCCTTCCCTAATTTAACTGAGATTTATGGGGAATGATCAGTGTGTGTAAATCTCAGAGTTTTGTTTTCCTCTCTGTCCTCCTTGTTTTTATGTGTGTATGTCTGTCTTTGTGGGCCCTTGAGTAATTGTAACTGTAAAATGTATCTGATCTCTAGAGACAAGAATTTTAAATTGTTAGGAAAACAAAAAAAAGGTTGAAACAATGAAAATAGGGAAGAGAGAGAGAGAAAAAGGAAAGAGCCTTTTCCTGTCTTTGTGGCCAACAAAATAGTACAGAACCTTTCCCTGGCTGCTAGACCTTCATGGTTGAAAGCTTTTGGGAGCCACTGAAGGAATCTTTTTTTCTGTTGTCTCTATCAATGGCTTCCTTTGCATCAGGAAAATTAAAAGCACCCACTGATTTGATCAATTTTAATTTTTGCCAAGAGCATGTTTCAAAACTCACGTTTTGAAAAAAAAAAAAGTAGGGATTGTAGGAATTTAGCACCCACCCCCCTCCTAGAAGAATGAAATATTCTAGGAAATATTTTAAAAAGCAGAATATTATACCTTCCTGGATGAGAAATGGAGAAACATATTTTAAAGACAAAGGAGCTCCCTGCAACTTCCTGACTCCCCCCCCACCTTTGTCAATGGGCCATTAAGCCTCAACCAAGCTCACTCAATCCCCCATGATTTGCAACACAATACAACTGAAACTCACCACATGGCAAGGCTCAAGCAAGCTTGAGACAGCCAGCAAGGCTAGCTAAGACCCCACCCCTGGGAGTCTGACAACCAATCAGGATACTCTTCCTGTGCCCCAGAAAGGTCAAAGCTCAGAAAAATCATAAAATCAGGGAGCACACAGGATCTCGGCCCCTTTTCTGTTCAGGATCTCAAGCCATGTGATCCTGACCACCATTAAACCATCTTTCCAAGCAGTCTCCATGTTTCCAGTGTCTTTGTCCCCACTTGGAACTGAACCCAGATGGATATTTCTTCCAACACATGTCAGCCTTGGTGATTTTTGAGGAAAGAGTAGAACAGGAAAGCAAACAAATGAATTCTAAGAAGCTTAGGAGGAAAAATGACTTCTCTGCGCTGCGGACATTTTCTTTATGAATGCTTATTTCTGCTTTTTTCTCCTCTCTATCTTAAAGTAACAACTCAAGTTTATAAGGAAACATTTTAAGTTCACTTACAAGATAAGTTTATGAGGAAACGTTTTAAGTTCACTTACAAGAGAAAAAAAAAATTCAGTCTTGCATTTACTGTGTGTTTAAATGATTTTACCTGTTCCTGAAGCATGTGAATCCAGTTTTTTCTTTCTCATCAGTTGTTGAAACTGCATTTTGTTGAAACTGCATTATCTTTTAGTAACTGCAATATTGATGTGTTGTATCTTTTCAAACTCTGCCTGCAAGATATCTTCCCCCCCACCTTTTTAATCCTGTTACAATGCCTTTCCTGAGAAGATTACCCACAAAAGTGGGGAGGAGATTCTGTTCTAATGTATTTCAGCCCTGAAAAGATGACACTGCAACTGTGGAAGCAGAGCACATGGCTTCAGATGCTGCCCCAGAGGAGACCTTCCATTTGTTGGAGCCAGGAATTGAGTTTGAATCCAGCCCCCACTGAAAGTCATCACAGCAACCAGATTGGAGCAGACCTTTCCAAACCTGACTGACCAACAAGCATGCCACCCAAAAGATATGAAAAAAGGACCCTGAGATGTACAAGTAAAGACTAAAAGACTCTTTTCAATTCCCAGAAGACAACTGGAAAGACTATGGGGAGGTGGAAATTCATTGTAAGTCAAGGATTACCTGTACTTGGAAAGTAAGGTTGGGAAAGAATCTCTCAAAAGATACATTCAATTTACACAGTACAAACTAACTTCTTGTGTTCTTGGTAATTGTTTTAATTGAAAATATGTTCATATCATGTGAATATTCATGAGTAGTTCAGATTCATATTGCGTTAAATTTGGGAGAGTCACTTTTGGGCACAGTACTTTTGCCTGGAACCATCTGAGTCACGATTTGTGCGGCTCAGTATGACAACACTCCCACCCAAATGCTTGCTACTACAAATGGAGGTGGAGAGCTGTAATAGGGAAGAAGCATTTTCAGGGCCATTTTGAAAATTACATGGCAGAGTTTGACTTCTCTGGGCAGGAAGGAAGTTGCATGCTCACACTTCACTTTGCCAGGAGCTGATTGTACAAGGAACACTGGTAGCATTAATATTAATATCAGTTATTGGAGACAAATTCAGTGTTAAACCAAAACAAGTCAAACTTGAACGAGAAATGTGGAGTGTGGATTTTTAATTACTGTCTGGTCAAGCCCATTTTGTGGAAAAAGGTCAAACAGTTACTAAAACATGATATCCAAAATTAAAATGTGTCTGAAGCTGAAAAAAGTGCTGTATTTCAGAAGTTCACTAACACACTGGCTAAATTGTGTCATTTTTTCCCCTACCATTGTACCACAAAATGCCTGTCTATTTCTCCCTCCTCTCCCCCAACAAACATTTCTGTGAATGTTATCTCCTCAGTGTTGAAGTAAATATATTTGCTAGTCCTACTCCATACCCTCCTCTAGACAGTGGAGATTAAGGCAAGAAAACTAAGGAGAACTAAGGGACAGGCGTTAGTTTCTCCTGCATTGAAGCTCACTGTATTTCCTCAATCTCAGTAGCAAATTCATTTGTTAAGTGAGTCTTACTCCATTTTACAACTTTTCTTGCCATGGTTGTTAAGTGAATCGCTGCAGTTGATAGTTAGTAATGCAATTGTTAAGTGAATCTGGCTTCCCCATTGACTTTGCTTGTCAACAGGTTGCAAAAGGTGATCACATGACTTTAGCTCATAAGTACAATCCAATTGCCAAGCATCTGAATTTTGATCACATGATCATGGGGATGCTGCAAAGGTCGTAACTGCGAAAAATGGTCAAAAGTCATTTTTCAGTGCTGTTGTAACTTTGAACGGTCACTAAGTGAAGTGTTGTAAGTCAAGGATTACCTGTACTTGGAAAGTAAGGTTGGGAAAGAATCTCTCAAAAGATACATTCAATTTACACAGTACAAACTAACTTCTTGTGTTCTTGGTAATTGTTTTTAATTGAAAATATGTTCATATCATGTGAATATTCATGAGTAGTTCAGATTCATATTGCGTTAAATTTGGGGAGAGTCACTTTTGGGCACAGTACTTTTTGCCTGGAACCATCTGAGTCACGATTTGTGCGGCTCAGTATGACAACACTCCCACCCAAATGCTTGCTACTACAAATGGAGGTGGAGAGCTGTAATAGGGAAGAAGCATTTTTCAGGGCCATTTTGAAAAATTACATGGCAGAGTTTGACTTCTCTGGGCAGGAAGGAAGTTGCATGCTCACACTTCACTTTGCCAGGAGCTGATTGTACAAGGAACACTGGTAGCATTAATATTAATATTAATATCAGTTACTGTATATAGCAGGGGTCTCCAACCTTGGCAATTTTAAGACTTGTAGACTTCAACTCCCAGAGCTTTGCTGGCTGAGGAACTCTGGGAGTTGAAGTCCACAAGTCTTAAAGTTGCCAAGGTTGGAGACCCCTGCTATATACAATAAAATCCCAAAAAGAAACAGGGAAAGAAGGCATTGACCAGAATGCAGTTGTCTTCACCTTGTTTGTTCCTGTATATATATGCATTTTCCCTCACCCAGCCAGCTAACCATGGGATGTTTGTACATCATTGATTCTTTTGGCTTACTTCCACTCATACCTCCTCCAATTTGGCTAGGGAAAATACTTTCCTTGGCTACTGCTTCTGCCATCTAGCATTTGAATATTACACTTGATCTTCTCCTCAAACAGCAAAATCATTTAGGTTCCAAAGTTCATGTTAAAACACATTATTAATGCCTTGCTGGCAAGGAACATAGCTGAATGCAAATTAATTGCCATATTTGCTTCTGATCCATGCCAGCAAAGAACATCCAATTTAGTCATATCGTGAAAAGTGAATTAATTTACTCCTGTCCTAATATTGCTCAAGATTCACTGAGTGTGACTGTCAGGCAGCATCTGTTCATTTCATTGGAATCTCTGTTGGGCTTCTGGATAGTTAACGATGAATGCAAGTTTAAGAACAACTATGTTCAGTGCGTCTCCTTCCAATGCAGCACTATTGTTTCTGGAAGTCTAAACCAGTGGTGAAATCCAAAAAATTTTACTACTGGTTCTGTGGGCGTGGATTGGTGGGCCTGGTGTGGCTTGTGGGCATGGCTTGGTGAGCATGGCAGGGGAAAGATATTGCAAAATCTCCATTCCCACCCCACTTTGGGGCCAGCCAGAGGTGGTATTTGCCGGTTCTCGGAACTGCTCAAAATTGCCACTACCAGTTCTCCAGAACCTGTCAGAACCTGCTGGATTTCACCTCTGGACTCTAAACCTCAAGAGATAAAAGAAGTAAATCCTTAACATAAGAATATGTTGCTGTTGATTTATGAATCCTCCGAATTGCCTAGACAAAAAGACTTGTATTTTAGCAACTATCATTTTTAGGCATGCTCACAAAACAGGAAGTATATTTTGCTTCTAGGTCAGGATAAAACAGGCTTTGGAACATTTCAAATTGTCTCTGTTCCAAGAAGAAAACCTGAAATGGCTCAGATATTTCAACCATAGACAAGCCTAGGACCACAAAATTAAGGAGGCCAACAATGCTGACTGCTTTACGCTGCCCAAATTATTGCAAAAAATGGTAAAGAAAATAGTCATTCAAAAGAGCTAGAAGATCCAAATAAGTTTCTTCCTGGAAGAACTGCTCTAGTTCAGCTCTCTCTTTGTGCTATTTTTTTTACTTGCAGGAATGTTTTTTTTTAAAGGCAGAGAACTTTTATAAATGGAAACTTTTTACCTGATGAGCCGTGGTGGCACAGTGGTTAGAGTGCGGTACTGCAGGCTACTTCTGCTGATCACCCACTGCCAGCAGTTTGACAGATCAAATCTCACCAGCCTCAAGGTCGACTCAGCCTTCCGAGGTAGGTAAAAATGAAGACCCAGATCGTTCGGGGCAATATGCTGACTCTGTAAACCACTTAGAGAGGGATGTAAAGCATTGTGAAGGGGTATATAAGTCTAAGTGCTACTTCTATTGCTACCTACCACTTTGGAACCCTTCTGTTACTTCTACCAATTGTACTAACAAGGTATAAGCATTAACAAGCATTAACAACTAAGACTCCTATGCAACAATTTAGTTCAGGTGAGGGTTTGAGAGATTAAACTACACCCCATCATCATCTCGAGGACCATCAGTTCTGTACTATACTTGCGGTTTAAATCTATTCTCTCCCACATAAGGAATTAATTTTACAGGAAAAGGAATGCTCTTCACCCCTGACTTTCAAACAAGATTCCTTCCTGCATCTCTGTTTACAGATGACAAGACATCAGAAGAGAAGCATCTTCAGGTATGAGAAAGTATTCAGGGTCCCATTTGTATGTCCTGTTTAAACTACAATGAGTGAATAAAACAGTTCTTACATTTTGTTGTTGTTAGTCACGAAATCGTGTCCGACCCATTGCAACCCCATGGACGACATTCCTCCAGGCCTTCCTGTCCTCTATCATCCCCCAGAGCAGGGGTGAAATGCTACCAGATGGGACCGGATCGGGTGAGTAGGTAGCGGAGATTGGGTCTGGTTCACCGAACCGGTAGCAATCGCTGGCTGGCCACGCCTCCAAACCAGTCCATGGCCCGCAGACCAGCCTTCGCAAGCTAGACACCAGGAAGGCAGCTCACCACCTGCTTGCCCTTCGGTTCAGGGGGTGGGGCCCATTCCCTGTGGCCCCAGAGCCACCACCTGCCTCAACCGGGTCAGGGAATGCACCTTTCCCTGACTCCGGTCTTTCCCCAGAGCTGCCGCCCGCTCTTCCTTCGGCACGCGGCATGTACTTCCCTTCCTCCAGCGGCTGGCTGCCAGGAAAGGCAAGCGTCCAAAAGTTACCGGAGCCGCTCTCCTTCTTGAATATGCCGCCACCATCGTCCCCTTTTATATGCGCCGGCTGCGCAAGCACACACTGTTTATTTCATTTATTTATCAGCAGCAGGTTGGGTGTGCGCTTGCGCAGCCGGCGTATGAAACAAGGCTACTGGGTTCTGTGGGCGTGGCTTGGTGAGGGGTGTGTGACTGAGTGGGCATGGCTATAAATGACATTGAGTTGGCCACACCCACTCAGTCCCAGGACACACCCACCCACCAAGCCACACCCACAGAACTGGTAGGGAAAATTTTTAGATTTCACCCCTGCCCCAGAGTCTGTTTAATCTCACGCTGACTGCTTCAGTGACTCTATCCAGCCATCTCATTCTCTGCCATCCCTTTTTTTCTTCTTTTGCCCTCAATCGTTCCCAGCATTAGGCTCTTCTCCAGTGACTCCAGTGACTCCAGTTCTTACATAGTACAAGACAATATTCAGGACTGCCAGAATCTTTTGTAGTTATATTTTAGTGTGAGCTTTTTAGGGGGCGGGGGGTAGTCATTTTTTTTTCATAAGGACCATTGTGCAAAGCAACCCCTCCTGAGTGGTACATTGAGACCATTGAAAATAACATTGCTAAGTCTCAGGGAAGCTGAGCTCATAATAAGGCACTAAGAGAAGAACTACGGAATGCCAAAAGTCAGCACAGCAGAATAATCTTGCTATCATAAGCCAAGAACTCTGCTGAAAGAGCCAACCTCTGAGTAACTGTGTGGCTAACTTGATGAATTGTTATTTTAATTACAATAAATACCTCTCTGATATGTAGCCTGGCTGCATCAGCATATTTAACAAAGGCAAAAGGACACCATACTGGTGACACCATACATAGACAAGCACAATGTAGTATCTAATATTAATTCAATAATCTTAGAATCCTGATGTGCTGTGTAGGAGTTCCAAGACCTGATCCATATTGGTACTCAGCAGATTCCCTGCTCTTCCTCCCTTTTTACATTTTTTTAAAAAATGAGAACCTGAGAAACCAAATCAAGTACCAGCCTTATTTCCCCGAATATCTTTGGACTCCAAAACAGCTCTGTAAGCTTTTTTGAGAAACTTAAAATAAAGGGCGCTGCTTGTGTTGAGCTGCCTTGCTAAGACAAGGGACTACAACAGATAATATAGAGTTATTTGGTACTTTGTCAATAGTGATGATGCTGTTGGTTTAAAATGATGAAAATCTGATGGGACCCAGGAAACAGATCTTTTTTGATGACTGCATGATTTCTGGATCACACATCATCCCTGCAATATATTTGGCTCCCATCCTGAACTTACTCCAAAGAACTTGTAAAATCTGGCTGTTCCCCCAGTCCTTGGGCTAAAGAATATGCAGGCTTTGTGTGTGGGTCTTTTCACATCTTCTGTGTGTTTTTTTACCTGGATGTCTGTTGTTCTTTTATTTGTTATTTTTCAATTGTTTTAATTATGTCTGCCATCCAGAGTCACAGTAAACTCAGGCAGCCTTATACAGTCAAACATAATTTCAGGACTGTGCTTATTGCATTACCTGAGACAAGCCCATAGGTGAAATTTCTGTTAACCACAGTTTGCTTGCATGATTTGCTTTACAGCAACAGGCCTTAACTGTAGTCTACATTTCATGTTTGTTAGTTTTAGAGTTAAGCTATATTGTTCTCTATACTGTTCTCTATATTGTTTTAGAGTTAAGCTATATTGGAACTCAAATACTTTGGCCACTTAATGAGAAGGAAGGACTCACTGGAGAAGAGCCTAATGCTGGGAACGATTGAGTGCAAAAGAAGAAGAATTGCCTTATACACTGTAAGCCGCCCTGAGTCTTCGGAGAAGGGCGGGATATAAATGTAAACAAACAAAAAAAAAGAATGGGACAACAGAGAATGAGGTGGCTGGATGGAGTCACCGAAGCAGTAGGCATGAGCTTAAATGGACTTCACAGGATGGTAGAGGACAGGAAGGCCTGGAGGAAAGTTGTCCATGGGGTTGTGATGGGTCGGACACAACTTCGCAACTAACAACAACATATTGTTCTCCAGAAAAGCAAGGTATGGTGAAGAAGTGTTTTGTAGGAGAATCTCCACTCCTTCTGTTTACTTTTCACTCCGAAGGTATGCAGACAAAACTTTGGAAAGCACAGTTTTTTGTTAGTACTATAATTTTTTTTAAGGTAAATTTGTAGATCAAATAGTGTAAAAAAACAAAACAAAACCCAATGTTCTATTTTCCAGGTCACATTCTCTTACTCAGCTACCATTATTTTTAGTATTTTTACTTTTCTTTTGCTTACCTTTACTTTTCTTTTACTTACACATTCTCTAGTCAGCTACCATTCCTTTTGGTATTATATAAAATAGATTACTTATTTTGGAGCTTTTCAGGTAGCAAACACAGATTTGAACCTTCAAATACATACATACATACATACATACATACATACATACATACATACATACATACATACATACATATACCTACATAGATACATGCATACAGGTTTCCCCAGACACAAGTTCATAAAAGCAAATATTGTGACTACTTCAAAACAAGCCCCAATTCCAATTCTTCTGATTAAACATACTGTATATAGGATTAGGCTGAATGGTTTCAATTGAGTATCAGGACTGAGCAACCACATTGAATGAGGCTCCCTAGAGTGATCTGTCTTCAATTTGACCTTTTAGATGCCTCTGTGGAGCATTCATTACTGTCATAACAGAAGTAAGCTGCCTAATAAGCGTATAACCAAGAGTTATCCACTAGAATTGAGGAAGAGGGGATCAATTAATGTCAGGACATTAACTCTGTCAACACAGTGTGATAAGGCTGCCTGCTGGCTCCCATCTGGCCTTTCCCCAAGGGAGTTAGCAACCAGCCAAGATTTTAACAAAATCAAGAGATCATGATGCCAAATTTGTTTCTGATGTATACAGGTTGGTCCCATACGAAAATAGACAAGTATGTCCCATATTTGTGTACAAGTATACTTGTATACAAGTATGTCCCGTACTTGTGTACGATGTCACAACACAATAAAAGGGCAGAGGTTGCAGTGCAACACATATTGTCATGTTGTGACAATGGCTATGCAAACTCTGGACATGCAGACTTTTCACACTGTCAAGAACAGCAAACCTAACAACGTTGGGATGCTTTATTTTCCTCACATTATAGGGTTTTTTAAAGTTAGTAAATTAATATAACAAACTGAAAAATGTCATGTACTGATAGAAGGTGAGGTATCAAAGTATTTTGCCATTTAAAAAAAAAAATCTCACAGGGTTAATATTTCTGTAGTTATCTTGAATGGACATTTCACCAGGTGTTTTTTTTAAAATAATTTTTATTAAACAGTTTGTCTTTAAAAACAACACAAAAAACAATCACACATATATAAAAACAAAACACGTCAAGACAATAACATATTGAATATTACATAACAAATATGGTAATTTTACAGCATTCCGTATTGACATACGTATTTTCCTTTTGTAGTTCTCTAGTCTATCATTTCTATTTACCACTCAATAGTAGGATAATCACATTACTCCAACACACACACACACACACACACACACACACACACATACACACACACACATTATAATATTCATTGTTCTTATCTACACATTTACAGTATATTCATTTATATCTACATCTCTTTATTTAATGTTGTTCAATTACTTTAATTTAAGTTTCATAAGTATTAAGTTAAACATTTCTTGTTCTGGTTTCTGTTTTCGATCCAACTCTACATTTTATTCCATAATTCACCAGGTTTTTTAGAAAGGATTTACATAAATGGCATGCAGGAATATGGCTAAAAAGTATTTTAAAATAAAATAGTGCCACAAATCTCAGAAAACAAGTGTAGAAACTGTTTATATCATGAAACAAATGGGCTGAAAACTGGATACTGTTGTTTTTGTTTAAACTGCATGTTACTTTGGGGGGGGGGAGAATTAATTTTGGCCCTAGTGCCATGTTTTTCAACCTTGGCAGCTTGAAGATGGGCGGATTTCAACTCTCAGAATTCCCCAGCCAGCATGTCCCCTAAGTTTACACAGGCTAATAAATTAATACGAGATAATAATGCTTCAGTACAGCTACACAGATCATCATTCTGTGTGTGTGTGTGTGTGTGTGTGTGTGTGTGTGTGTAACGGACAGCAACCATATTTGCAAAATGGGCTAGATAGGCATTCATTTTGTAGTGCTTTTGGGACTGTGTACAGCATTGGATTTGAAGACAAAAAAGTCCCTCCTGCACGCATGTAGCTCTGGTCTGCAAATCTCCAAACCAGTTGGGGATTGTGCTACAGAAGCAGTCCTAAACCTTGGATTACCTCTTATATTAATGCAGGCAATTGTCACTTAGTATTAAATTGAAAGCACATGTAATGTAATCTAATAATAAATAAATAGATGAGCCATTTAGGAAAAAAAATCCCCAAAAGACCAGCTAATATCTTCTTTAGCTGGAAGCGTTAGGGTTACCCACCCAGAAGTATCCTTCCCTTAAACTAATTTCCCATTAAACAACAGCAATGGCTACTTTAATAATTATTTTAATCATATATCGTTTCTTGCTGTGGAAGAAACATTCTTGAAGTGTTTACCCTGCATGGTACATTAAAATTCAAGCGTAATTAGCTTGCGTTAAAGGGTCTGCAAGTTTTAAGTAGTCAGAAAGCTAATAATTAACCATCTATCGTTCACTACTCAAAAACAACATGGAATATTAAATAGCCACAGATGGTCAGGAACTGAATCCGATTTTTCATCCAAAAATGACGCTTCCAAACTCCAAAGCAATGCTGAGTCAGAAGACAAAGTACCACTTCACAGTTCATTATTTCTTACATGAGTCTCTTGCAGAGAATTCCAGCACTGGCTAGCTTTCACCATCTTATAAAAATACATTTAAAGTTCATTTTAGGATACATTCCTAAATTGATGCTCTTCTGAGAGAAGCTTCAGCATAACTTTGCAATGCCTGATCCAAGAATGGGCAATTACCGATTTGTGATTGTTAGTCGCAAAGTCGTGTCCGACCCATCACGACCCCATGGACAACATTCCTCCAGGCCTTCCTGTTCTCTACCATCCCCACATGCCAACTGCTTCAGTGACTCCATCCAGCCATCTCATTCTCTGCTGTCCCTTTCTTCTTTTGCCCTTAGCATTAGGCTCTTCTCCAGTGAATCCTTCCTTCTCATTAGGTGGCCAAAGTATTTGAGTTTCATCTTCAGGATCTGGCCTTCTAAAGAGCAGTCAGGGTTGATCTCCTCTAGGACTGACTGGTTTGATTGCCTTGCAATCCAAGGGACTCGCAGGAGTCTTCTCCAGCACCTACAACTACCAGTATTTGCTGCTAAATTGTCAAGAAGCATTTATTGTGGAGGGAAAGTTTTTACAAAGATACTAAACACACATTAATTCTTTCTTGGGACAGGACCATCTCCTGTTTCTAAAATAAGAGTCTCCAGACTTGGCAAGTTTAAGACTTGTGGACTTCAAGCCCCAGAATTCCTCATTCTGGGAGCTGAAGTCCATAGGTCTTAAAGTTGCTAAAATTGGATCCTCTTGGTCTTCAGCAGTGCTTCTGGTTGGCATGATATGGGGATATGCTCCTTGAATTGATAAGCCTTGGGGCACTGTAAGGCAGCCTTTCACCTTGGGTCTGCAGGATACCTGAGGGTATATTCTCTTATCTTTAAGAAATTCTTGGCTTTTATTCTGTGTGAATGAAAAAATACCCCTATTTTGTTTCCTGGTGGCTTTTTCAGGTATGTAAATCTCTTTAAAACAAAAACAGTTTTATCTTTCTCTATGAGCATCTTTTCTTCATGGCTGTGAGAGCATCTGAAACAGTTCCATCAATGTAGCAAATCCGGTCTTGATATAAAGTACAAATTCGAAAGAGATTTGAAGTTGTTTTTTTTAAAACACCTTAAATAATTTGAAACAATAATCAGGGTAAGGGCTAGTTTGGTCTAATGGTAAAGGCAGCGAGCTAGAAACTAAAAGATAGTGAGTTCTAGTCCTGTGTGACCCAGCTGGTGACCTTGGGCTGGTCACTATCTCTCAGCCCTAGGAAGAAGGCAATGGCAAATCACTTCTGAAAAACCTTGCCAAAGAAACTTCAAAGACTTGTCCAGGCAGTTGCCAGGAGTCAACAGTGACCCAAAAGTACAATAAAATTGTAGGAATTTAGTACCCACCCCTCTCCTAGAAGAATGAAATATTTTAGAAAATATTTTAAAAGGCAGAATATATTTCCCTGGATGAGAAATGGAGAAACATGCTCTTGGAAAGCGGCCCCCACCTTTGTTAATAGCCCCAGAAAGACAAAAGACATCTTATCTACAACACAGAAGACCTTCAGCTCCAGGGTGATGGGATTAAGACATGGCCCTCAGGACATGATAGGATTAGCCTCTACCCATTTCACCACATGGCACCTGGGAAGATTACATCAGCCAGCAAGGCTAGTTAAGACCCCCACCCCCTGGGAGTCTGACAGCCAATCAGGATACTCTTCCTGTGCCCCAGAAAGTTCAAAGCTCAGAAAAAGCATAAAACCAGGGAGCACACAGGATCTCACCCTTTTCTGTTCAGGATCTCAAGCCATGTGATCCTGGTCACCATTAAACCATCTTTCCAAGCAGCCTCCATGTTTCCAGTGTCTTCGTCCCCACTTGGAACTGAACCCAGATGGATATTTCTTCCAACAAAATAAAATAAAATAAAAATAAATCAGGATTTGTTTAAGCACAGGAGGCCTTGTCCAGTATGTTCTCATGAATGATTAGATTTGCACAGAATAATAACAGGGAGGCGAAGAAGTGGCTGTGTGAACCAGGAAAAAATCATTTGTCAAATATTTGCTTCCATTCTAGTGCAACTATTGAATAAATCAGGAACAATTCATTTAACAATCTTGGCCTTCCACCATTTGTGGTTTTTACTAACAAGAAAGGAGGGAAATAGATCCAGAATGCTCATGTAGCCATCTGTACAAATATTTTTCAAAACCAATAAACATTCAACAATATAGGACTATTTTATACAGTGTCCCCTTGCTCTAGAGCAGGGGTAGTCAAGCTTTTTATACCTACCGCCCACTTTTGTATCTCTGTTAGTAGTAAAATTTTCTAACCACCCACCGGTTCTACAGTAATGGTGATTTATAGTCGTCTACGCATGCCTCTCGCGCATCATGGATAGGGTTGGGGGGACACTGGCTACCAGCTCTGCTTGTCTGTTACAGCTGGGTGGTGTGGGGGAGATGTGCGAGCTATTCTGGGATAAGGCTCTTTTGTTTGCGGTTGCACTATAGCGCCATTTAGTTTCACTTACATAACATGAACTAAACTTATGCGCGGGTGATATAAATAGTATATTTTCAGAAATTTAAATTGTCACAGGGAATTTTATGAAAACCTAATGAAAATGTTTTAAATAATGTTATGAAATTTTTTAAAAAGTCAATTACATTTTAAAAAAGGAAAGTGCTTCAGTATCGGACAAAACCCCTACCGCCCACCATGAAAGCTGGAACACCCATTAGTGGGCGGTAGGGACCAGGTTGACTACCACTGCTCTAGAGTTAATCATGTGTATCCAAGAAAGCAGTGTCAACCCAGGGACAAGAACTTGGTGTGGGAGTCAGAAAAGTTGTTTTTCTGAAAATCTGAAGTGGGTATCTCCCTCTCTTTCTGTGTGTGTGAGACAGAAAGAGAAAGAGACTGACAGACAGTCACACACACACACACACACACACACAGAGAGAGAGAGAGAGAGAGAGAGAGGGAGGGAGGGAGGGAGGGAGAGACAGAGGGGGAGGGAGGGAGGGAGGGAGGGGGAGAGAGAGAGAGAGAGAGAGAGAGAGAATATGAAACATTTTTTAAACATTCAAATTACGTTTCACTTTTTTGTCTACCTGGTGCCATTTTATTATGGCTCCAGACCTCAGAAACAGAGGTCTGATGCCTTTGACTGACTGCTGGATGCCATTTTTCCCCCTGCCTTTAGCAAGGTGAGACACACACATCCTAAATGAGGAATGGGTACTGCCTTTAACCCATTTGACGGTGATGAAACAAGAGAACAAAAACTGATCTGGTACCTAAGCTAATAGTTGCTATGGTTGCCACCAGCCACTCAGATAAGTTTTAGGCTGTTTGTAGGCGGCTGGCTGGTTGTAGCAGTGGAATAATACATATAGTATGGATGGAGGCGTTCAAGCCATACGCCATTCTTTCTGGTGTTTTTCTTTTCTTTTTTTCTTATTAGACTCATCAGTGGGTGGGAGTGTTTCCTGTGACTTCAGTTTTAAATAAATGAATTGCCTCCTACCTAGAGTATTGGTTCCAAAGCATTCATTTCCGCCCCTCCCTTCTGCTACTCCCCCATATCACAAAAATGACCGATATTGGCAGTTGATTAAAGTGGCTTCGGATATTCTGGAGAGCAGGAAAACTGTCTTGAACTTTGATAACTCATCCAGACAGCCTCACAAAGACTGATAATGTTACAGAATTATATTCAGGCACCTAAGCACCAGGTGACCATATTTTTTTATATCTGAGTAGGAAAGAAAAGATGGTTGAGTTTACAGCCTGATGGGCACTTCTGAGTTCATCCATATTGGACAAGACATACTGTGGTTTGCTGGCTTTTGACTTAGCATATTGCATAATAACCCAACCACTGTCTTTTGTAAACATAGCTTAAGGCTTTGTAGATTGTGCAAACTCGGCCATTTGTAGCTTTGGTAATAAACTATGGCATGATGTGGGTTAAGTAGCCATGATACAGCCCAATATATTAGAGAATAGAATAGAATAGAATTTTTTTTTTTTAATTGGCCAAGTGTGATTGGACACACAAGGAATTTGTCTTGGTGCATATGCTCTAAGTGTACATAAAAGAAAAGATACGTTCATCAAGGTACAACATTTACAACACAATTGATGGTCAATATATCAATATAAATCATAAGGATTGCCAGCAACAAGTTATAGTCATACAGTCATAAGTGGAAAGAGATTGGTGATGGGAACTATGAAACGATTAATAGTAGTGCAGATTCAGTAAATAGTTTGACAGTGTTGATGGAATTATTTGTTTAGCAGAGTGATGGCCTTCGGGGAAAAACTGTTCTTGTGTCTAGTTGTTCTGGTGTGCAGTGCTCTATAGCGTCGTTTTGAGGGTAGTGGTTGAAACAGTTTATGTCCAGGATGCGAGGGGTCTGTAAATATTTTCACGGCCCTCTTCTTGATTCGTGCAGTATACAGGTCCTCAATGGAAGGCAGGTTGGTAGCAATTATTTTTTCTGCAGTTCTAATTATCCTCTGAAGTCTGTGTTTTTCTTGTTGGGTTGCAGAACCGAACCAGACAGTTATAGAGGTGCAAATGACAGACTCAATAATTCCTCTGTAGAACTGAATCAGCAGCTCCTTGGGCAGTTTGAGCTTACTGAGTTGGCGCAGAAAGAACATTCTTTGTTGTCCTTTTTTGATGATGTTTTTGATGTTAGCTGTCCATTTTAGATCTTGCGATATGATAGAACCTAGAAATTCTATCTATCCCTAGAACCTAGAGACTATAAACTATATCAAAGCATAGGCAATGAACACTATATTAAAAAGTGTCATTAATTTAAAAATTTGTATTGTATTTATTGTACAGTACAGGCCGCTCTCACCACCTGGAGCCCCTCTCCAAATGGGGGGTTAAAAATATGAAATATGAATAATATGTAAAATTTATTAAATGTCTAGGTACCATTTTTGAATGTGAACAGAAATATCTTAACTTCAAGGACTTTAAAACAGAAAGAATCCACACAGTCTTTTAAAGAATAATCCGTTAACAAAGAAACTCAGCAGAATGATAAGGAAAAAGTCTAAAACTTGAACAGGTCTAAAAGGCCTGAACAAATGAAAAAACACATTTACTGCCACTGCAGAGATCTAAGTGATGGAAAATCTCTGTGGGCAGTTTCCAGCTTTATTTGCATCCAGCATGCTCCCAGTGAATCTCTACATTCAATCAGAGCAAGTATACATGCTATTCAACTCAGCTAGCAGAAAATATAGTTTGTTTATTTATTAAACTTAAACCTCAAAATCAGTTATTTGGCACAACAGAACAAAAACAAGGAAAGAGAGGTGAACAGCAAAGCAAAAAATTAAAAAGTTGAGGAGTTAATATGATCAATCTATATATCTATCAAACGGCACAGAACTTTCTAGAACCATTGGAAATAATTCTGAGGGGCCTTTGGTTATTCCATCTTTAACCCTTTTAAATACATAGCAGAGGAAAAATAAAGACAGAAAGTAGGACAGTAGGTGATCCTTCTTCTATACTACATCATGAAAGAAACAAGTTGGTAGGTGGAGATGATATGTCCAACACTAAAGCAATAACACTTACATTTACATACATAGTGCTATACATTTACATACATAAATAGTTTACAGAATCAGCATATTGCCCCCAACAATCTGGGTCCTCATTTTACCAACCTCGGCAGGATGGAAGGCTGAGTCAACCCTGAGCCTGTCAGGATTGAACTACTGACAGTTGGCAGAGTTAGCTTGCAATACTGCATTCAAACCAATGTGTCACCACAGCTCTAAAGACATTAATTCCATTTGCCTAAAAGACGGTTGAGGTACTGAAATCGAAAATGACACCAGCTTGCCAATAGTGGGAAGCACAAAAACCTGGTCCATATCCTTGCTAGTGATTCACACATTGTGGAGGCAATGTAAACCTTGTTTTTATTGCTGTTTTGCCAGCATAGTGGTGGTTGGATGGTTCTAGAAGAACCTCTTCATCATTACTGGAAGTCCTGCCATAGAGGTTTGATTCTGGAGACATTCCAGATACATGCAGGAAGAATGCTCAAGCTGTTTAGATGAAAGCATCACACTTTTGAATCATACTTGGTAAAGACTGATTGAAAAAGAGCAGAGGCAGGAAGCATCAGTCATCAAGTGCAGGAGGCAAGCAGTACATTATTATTAAAACAAAATCCAACATTTATGAATGGATCTAAGTAATGTGCCTCATTCAAAAAAGTCGGGAACTGAAGGACAACTCTTTGTTGAAATATGGCCTGTAATCCAAGACCATTGTCTTTTGAGATGGTTGCAGAATCATTCTCTTTAAGAAAGTTCATATCACAACAGTTGTTCCCAGGGGTGAAATATAAAATTTGTTACTACCGGTTCTGTGGGCTAGCTTGGGGAGGGGGATAATGTGACTGGATGGGCGTGGCCAATTTTTTTTAACTTTTAAAAGCATTTTTTCTACAACCTTATCAGAGGCTTTTCTTTTCTTTTAAAAGCATTTTTTTTGCCTTTAAAAGAAAAAAAGCCTCTGACGATCAGGCAACTCAGCTGGGATCGTCAGAGGAGCCTTTTAAAAGCATTTTTTCTACAACCTCTTAGGCCAAAGAGGTTTTAAAAGCCTCTGACGATCCCAGCTGAGCCGCACAATCATCAAAGGCTTTTTTTTAACTTTTAAAAGCATTTTTTTCGGCTGAAGAAAATATGCTTTTAAAAGTAAAAAGCATGGGCATGGGCGGGGGGGCAGGGATTTTTGCTACCGGTTCTCCGAACCACCCGTTGCCACCCGTTGCCATTGCTACCAGATCGAGCGATCTGGTCCGAACCAGGAGCATTTCATCCCGGTTGTTCCTTTTTTCCTAGTTATTGTCTTTCAGGAAAAGGCCTTGATTTTAAGAGCTGTGGTGGTGCAGTGGTTAGAATGCAGTACTGCAGACTATTTCTGCTGACTGCCTGCTGATTGCAATTTGGCAATTCGAATTTCACCAGGCTCAAGGTTCACTCAGCCTTCCATCCTTCCGAGGTCAGTAAAATTAGGACCCAGATTGTTGGGAGCAATATGCTGACTCTATAAACAGCTTAGAGAGGGCTGTAAAGCACTGTGAAGTGGTATATAAGTCTAAGTACTATTGCTATTGATTTGGTTTGAGACAAGGCAAGACTCCAACTACCCCAAATTCGTAATTGGTGCTTGCTTTGGGCACTCTTCTGCAAATGCCAAAGACACCAGCTTTATAATACAAAGGCAGTGGGAATTTGTCTTCTATATTTCTCATTTTCTCCCATGGGAACCACAGTGACACTTGTTTAATTAATACAGTGTGAACTGACAGGATGATCTACTCTTAGCTGGTGCATATTGGTTTTTAAATTAATTTTTCTTTTCATATCTGCATGGAATATTTAGCAACTGTTTAAAAAAGACAGATCTGCAAGCCGGATTTAACCAATAAAGGAGAATATTTGTAACTCATGGTTGAAATGAGGGGGTCTTCTCCTCAGTGGGGTATTCTCTGAGCTTGGTTGAACTAGCACTGATGGTGTTACCTAGTTTGGGTAATAAAAGGTCTGCAGGAAAACACCCAAGTTCGGAGAGCACCAAAGACCTCTCAGCTGGATTTAAAACCGGCCTCTTTCACCTGTGAATAGGAACTCACCTGTTTGGGGTGGCTGTCCAGTTTATCCCTTTGCTCTGGTCCTTCCTAGCCCTGCTCAAACAGGGTGTACGTGTATAGCATTGTTAAGTTCCTAACAGACCATTGATCCATGGCTCATAGGCAGCGTTGACTTTCTGGAAGGGAGAGGCTATCAAAAGTTAGGTGGATTTTTTTATGTTTTTAAAAAAGGCTGCTTTTAAAAAGTAGTAGTAGCCATGGAGCTGTGTGAAGTTCAAGAAAAAAGAGTTGGCAATTATCAGTAATTTAATAGTCCCTATTTACAGAGGCACAGCTAGATCTGATAAATGCAAAGCTTGTTCAACAAGGTTTTCCTCCTAGCCAACACCAACCAACCTCTGTTTAATTACTCCTAAGTGCACCTAACACCTTCTCAGTAGGTATTACTACTCTAAGAAACAAACAAGTAAAATGCTTTCAGAAGAGTTTACTTAATATAGACTCTGATGATCAAATACCAATACAGTTAGTGCTTGATGTACGACCACAGTTGAACCCAAAATTTCTGTTGCTAAGTGAGACATTTGTTAAAACATTTTGCCCCATTTTACGACCTTCCTTGCCACGGTTGTTAAGTGAATCACTGCAATTGTTAAGTTAGTAACACAATTGTTAAGTGAATTGGCTTACCCATTCACTTTGCTTGTCAGAAAGTCATGAAAGGTAATCACATGATCCCAGGACACTGCATAAGTACATGCCAGTTGCCAAGCATCTGAATTTTGATCATGTGACCATGGAGTTGCCACAACAATTGTAAATGTGAAATATGGTCGTAAGTCATTTTCTAAAGCGCTGTTGTAACTTCAAACGGTCACTAAATGAATGGTTGTAAGTTGAGGACTATCTGTATCAAAGGATATGGAAAATGAATTCCTATATTTGTACAGATCATTTTTCACGACCTAACACTTTGTGCTCTTAACAATATATTGAATCAAAATTCTCATAGTGAAGGCGGAAGCTGGACACCACCACTGTTCCCCAGAAGGAGGGGGGGCCTCAAACCTTCCCTCCTAAATTTCTCCATCACCTCTTCTCTCCAGAGCTCCACAAAACCGGTAATCTTCTTATTTTAAGTTCTCCTCTCTCTAGAATAACATCACTTCCCTTCGGCTTCCTGGTTGACTAACTGTACTCTGGACTCGTTGCTCCTGTGAGTGCCCCCTGGTGGATCCGGAGGAAATTACAAGGATACTGTGCCTGCCTGAGGATTTTGTATTTTTTTTTTCCTTAATGGCAAAAGGTCAGAGACCAACTGCTGGAGAGATGGAGAGAATTTTGGAAAAGTTATCTAATATGGACAAGAAATTGGATGAAATAAGAGCAGAAATTGTGACTATCCAAAAGGATTTAAAGGATACTCAACAAGTTTCAGCAGAAAACAAGCAGAAAGTGGAAGGTTTGGAGGGTGAGATGCGGGCAGTGCAGAAAAGAGAGGAGACGACAGGCAATGCTGTGCTTGGACTACAGATGGATAAAATGTCTTATTTCCTTAGGTTTCAAAATTTGGAAGAAGTGGACCAAGAAGACTTGAGAGATGTTGTGACTAAATTGTTGGGAGAATTTCTTGGGAGAGGTGTTGATTTCATGAATTGGGATGTGGATCGAGTTTATAGAGTTAATTGCAATATGCACGCACGCATGCAGTTCCCAGAGAGGTTCATGTCAAATTTGTGAGAAGAGAGACGAGATGAAATCCTTAGAAAACATAGGAGTGGGGCACTGATTTACAGGGGCAGGGAGATAGCCATTCTGAGGCAGTTTCCCGGACAGGTACGTGAAAAAAGAAAGAAATATTATTTTTTGTCAAGCAAATTGTACCAGAAGGAGTGGGCTTCAGATGGCTGATGCCAGAGGGATTGATGATTTTCCGGGAGGGCATTACGAAAAAAATCAGTACAATTGCGGAGGCTACGGCCTATGTGGAGGAACACAAAGCCCTCCTGGAATCAGATGACCCAGGAATTGAAGAAGGGGAGGTTATAGATCATGGGGCGGAAGCGGCTGCCGCTGTTGCGGCCCTGGAGTTGGGTCAGGCTGAACCCAGAGTTCTGAGATCCAAAACTAGGAAGTGATAAAGATATTTGGGATTGTGTTGGTTTTCCTTATTCTCTTTAGTACGATATTCTGTTTATTCTTGACCCTTCTTTATTACGTATTTAAAATTTGTAAACTTAGCTACTTCGTGTTACCTGCTTGCCATATGGCTGTTGTATGTGTTAAAAAATTTGAGTAAAATTCTTATTTTAGATAAGAAAAATGAAAATTTACCATACCTGATATGTATTTGTATAAACCTTTTTTTTGACTAATAAAAACTTTTTGAATAAAAAAAAAACAAAAAAAAAAAACAATATATTGAATCATAAGCTGGCCCTACATATTGTAATTTAATGGTTATAGTTCAGTGTGACATACCCTGTTTCCCCAAAAATAAGACATCCCCTGATAATAAGCCCAATCAGGCTTTTGAGCGCATGGCAATAAGGCCAAATGCTTATTTCAGGGTTCAAAAAAAATATAAGACAGGGTCTTATTTTTGGGGAAACACGGTAGAAGCCCAGAAAATTAGCTTTACTGAGAGACCACCTTTAAGTTAACCACGGGTAAGGATGCCTGTAAAAATAGCTGCCATTGATCTATGTGTATTTAATGAGGTGAATTTATCAGGAGCTTAAACGAAGAAAGAAATTGCTAACAGACAACAAGAATAAAATAGCTCCTAACTCTTTTCATGTCTGCTATTTTTATAAATGCTCTTTGCTGATTTTAATGCTTCCTTCTTTATTAGATGCTTTGAAGCCTGGTATGGGTTAAAAGGAGGGGAAGAAATTCCTAAATAATAGGCACACTTTTTTAAAAAAAGAAAAAAGAAAAAAAAAGACAGTTAAAGGAAAACCACAGAGAAGGGAAACATAACAGAAGACGTTTGATGAATTGAGGAGATGAAAGACAGACAAAGCTTGGAACTGATGGAATAGGATTTAAATTATATACTGAAAGAATCCAGTCCTGGGTGGTATGGATAGATAAGAGAAAAATCAATGTTTGCAGCTGTGTTTTGAATAGACTTTGAAAATAGTTAGAGCTCTCATTAACAGAGGTAAGAAATAATTGTGACAGCAATTTTCCTTTTCAGATCTGACTTGGAATTCACCCCAAAAGCATTAAGCTGAAAGATGATATATGCTTATAGCAAGGCTGAATTAAAAGGGGCTCTGCCTGAGTATATACACACAGGCGTGTACTGCTCTAGCTAACACGAATTCCTTGACTCAAGAACTTCCTTGACTTTTATGGCCATTGAGTCATTTAGTAATATATGCCAAGTTGTCCTAATAGATCACGATATACAGAATCTGGAGGTGATCCAACCTATGTTTTATTTGGGGGGTTCAGTCTATCTCCCCAGATAGGCGTTGAAAAATTGCAGGGGTGTTTTTCCATGTTAAACGGCACTTTATTTAAAGAAGCCACCAGTGCAACATTGTCTTGCACTTCCTTACTCAAAGGAATTACAAGGACTTAGAACTCTTTAATATTGCCTACCCTAACATACAATTCATTGCCTACCCACACATTTATTGAGATTATTCATTTGGATTTCTCACAATGCAAGAAAGGACTCTGCAGAATGAACATATTATAGCACTTTTTATTTTACCACAAGATGGCGCACTTTAGCGCAGTTTAGAAAAGCAGTTTTGCTTATCAGAAGAGAACGGTGTTAAATTAAAATTGTACTGTGCTGTGAAAATTGCTTTAAGCCTAAACAGTTCAGTAGAGATAGAACGCAAACTGAAAAATAGAAAAAGAAGTTTAAGCTTTCTGTTCAACTTTTATTTAACTCTACAATATCAGAGATATGAAATATAAGTATAAGTGTATACTTATATCAATATAAGTGTTTTTATAGTATTAAATCTATTCCTTGTGTTTTTGTTTTTGTTTTCTTTCCATTTTTACAAGATTTGTCTCAGTGAGAAAGTGTTGCTGGAGATCACACTTTACCCTGAGGGATTAATTTATGGCTCAGCACTCTTGTTTAATTTGTTTGTTTGATTTGTTTTTAAAAATCAGGATCCAGTATGTGGAAGAAAAAATGAAAACAGGAAACTCAGATAACCAAAAGAAGGGGAATTTAAATTAAATTAAAACTGAAATCTCATGTAGTACAGAATCTCAACAGCAACTGTCCAAAAAAAAAAACAGCACTGCTGCTGAGATTCTAATTGCAATTCACATGGCCACAATTGCAAGAAATGAAAAAAAAAAACCACAAAACACCATCCAACCTCACATTCAGGTAGAACACAACTAAAGTCAATTGTGAATTCATTATGATGTGGTTCTCCAGGATGATTAGTACTAGTCGTAGCCAGGAGGAAAGGATGAAAAATGATTGTCCTATCTATTGATCCCAGGTAAGATGCCAAACAAGTCACGAATCCCAATTAGGAATGTGAAAGGAATAGAGTTGATAGCTTGGTACCATATCACTTCATCTACATTGCATCAATCTTATCCTCATCATCATATTCCAGAAAAAAACCAGACATTTGCCTCATTTGCAATTCTTAAGCTTTAATTAAAAAAAAACACCTCATCTGGATACTGTCTTATGATGAAGTACCACACTTTGATCTCCAGTTTCTGGAACAGTCCCTAACATTTATCACTATATTCCATTAAAATTAAAACAGAGATCTGGACCAAATCAGAGGAGACACAGAAAGGTCACTTTAATTGCTCATTTCAGATATGATGTCACTTAGGACAGGGGTCTCCAACCTTGGTCCCTTTAAGACTTGTGGACTTCAACTCCCAGAGTCCCTCAGCCAGCAAAGCTGGCTGAGGAACTCTGGGAGTTGAAGTCCACAAGTCTTAAAGGGACCAAGGTTGGAGACCCCTGACTTAGGACTATGAACACTTAGGGGCTGCCACCACTGCCGCCTCTATATTTAAGCCCCTGGGAACGTGAAAGGCATAGGGAGAGCGGTGGTCAGCTTTTTGGTGGCCAAGAAGCATGTTTAGTATTGGTGGGGTCCAAAACACAAGGCATGAGGACCCCATCACACATGTGGATGAGTTTGTATCAAAGGGAACGAAGGTAGTTTGTTTTTTAACTGAGACTTGCATACTTGAGGTCTTATACTCAGGGGTGGGCTGCTACGGGTTCACCCAGGTTCGGGAGAACCCGTAGCTAACGTTATGGCTGGTTCAGAGAACCTCCAAATCCCACCCCTGGCTGGCCCTGCCCATTCCACCCCACCCCTCCCCTCCCAGGAGTCTTTACGCAGCCCATTTTGGATGCGAGATAAGTGCAGGGCCCGCACGGAGACTCCAGGAGGGGGAAAAATGGGCGTCCCGGAAGTTCCAGAAGGCTGGAAACAGGCCTCCAGAGCCCAGGGGAGGCAGTTTTTGCCCTCCCAGAGACTCAAGGAAAGCCTCCGGAGCCTGGGGAAGGTGAAAATACCCCCTCCTACCATGGTGCAGGAGGCTGACTAGGCCATGCCACCATGGCCACACCCACCCAGCAACTGGGCAGAGAACCCGTTGCTGAAATTTTTGAAGGCCACCCCTGCTTATACTACTTGTTTTGTTTTGATTTCCCAGCTCAAAATGATGGGGATGCTAGGCTCACCTTTGGCATTTTATGTTTCAATTTCAGCTAGGCATCCCACAAGATCTTTTCTTATTATATATTTACTAAACTGATAGTTATTATTTTTCTTTCTTACTTAAATTTATATACTATTTCCCACCAAGGGGTCAATACAGTGCACATAATATTCTGTCTCTTTGGTTTTTCTCACAACAGCCCTGGGAGGTTGATTGGGCTGACTGGGCTAGTCAGCCCAATCCTCCAGAGAGTTTCCATAATATCTTCTTAAATCACAAATAAATTAACTAATGGTGGTTTTTACTGATTTAGCTCATCTTTTGAAATCATACGAAGATGGTCAGTCAAAATGAGTTGGCCTAGCTTGTGGCTGAAATACAACCACCGAGTTCACTTTGGAATGTCACTTGATAGAGTCAATGATCATTTGCAGGGCATACAAGTCAGACCATGGGACAGTGAGAGACCTGGAAGGTCCAAGAGAACTTAGCATGGATAAATTACCAGTAAATAGGGACTAAGCTAACTGACCATATTTCTTCCCTGAAGAAAGGGGAGAAAAATCCCATTTTGAGAAATCTCGTACTGAAGTCAGTTGGGCTGGTAATAGGATAAGGGTCATCATACATCTAAAGGTAGCAAGAGTGAGTGCAGCCATCACAAAGGATTTTGTGGTATTTGCCTCTTTAGGAAAATCTCTTAGAGGCTCCAGATTTGCCCTCCAGGGTCTACTGCAGGGTTTCTCAACCTTAGTCAACTTTAAGAAGCGTGAACTTCAACTCCCAGAATTCCCCAGACAGTATATGCTGGCTGGGGAATTCTGGGAGTGGAAGTCCACGCCTCATAATGTTGCCAAGGTTGAAAAACGCTATTCTACTAGCTGAGGCTTTTAATTTACCTAACATTAGAGCTGGTCTTAGACTATTGGGCAAAAAACAGAGCGGAGCTGATCTCTCTAATTCCAGAGTCAGGCCTAGAATCAGTGACTGGAAATTGGATGGAAAGAGATTTTCACTAGTGTTAAAATAGTGACCGCTGTTCCACGGTGGAATATGCTTACTGTATTTTATTTATTTATTTAATTTATTTATTGATTGATTGATTGATTGAATTATTTTATTTTATCAATCATATATATAAGATAACAGATAAAAGTATAAACATAATTTGAATACATGAAAAGAGTAAGTAAAAAGGAATATTAGGACAGGGATGGTAGGCAGGCGGGTGGACTTATGCACGCCCCTTACAGACCTCAGGAATGGGGTGAGGTCAACAGTAGACAGTTTAAGCTTAAAATTTTGTGGGTTTGGGGAAGAAACTACAGAGTCAGGTAGTGCATTCCAGGCACTGACCACTCTGTCACTGAAGTCATATTTTCTGCAATTGAATTTGGAGTGATTTATCTTGAGTTTGTATCTATTGTGTGCTCGTGTATTGTTGTGGTTGAAGCTGAAGTAGTCATTGACAGGTAGGACATTGTGGCAGATAATTTTATGTACTATGCTTAGGTCAGACTGAAGTCGGTTATTTACTTATCAAGTTAGTTACTTGATAGCAATTTGATACATTCCTTAAGCTGGTTTTTTTTTCTATCATTCTTGATGTCCATATGTTTAATCAATAACAGATCAACAGAATTGACCTAATCTGGTTTTGCAACCTTGAGAAGATTGTTTTCTGTTTTGTTTTGTTTTGCTGTACAATCTGGACAGCTGCAAGTTTGTTTTGCTTTCTTGCTGTGATTGGGAAGCTTTGCAGTAAAAGGCAGCGCCCTGAGGGTGTCCTCCTGACATCACACAACTTTCCTACTTTCGATGTAAACCTCAGAAATCCCTAATAAAAGCACCTGAGGTAAACAAGATTATTAACGGCATCGGTGTAGGCATATGTCGGGATGCATGGCTTTGATTTATGGAGTTAAGACGTTATTAATACTCATAACTGGCACACTCCGCAGGATAAACCACTTGCAAAAGTTCTTGAGCTTGAACCGGATCAATCACAAGCCCGCTTGCTTAAGAGACACCTCTTTGTAAATTACGCTGTTTATCCTCTCCTCAGGTCACCTGGTGGGTGGCCTTCATAAGAACTGGGAAAGTCAGCAGTTATTATAATGGAACTAAAGGCTGAAAGGCTACGTTTATCTCTCTTTCCTCTTTCCCTTTGAAACATTCCAGGGCGTGTGCGCTTCAGTAAAGAACATTTGGCACATACCACAGGCTGTTTAAACCCCTCACTGACCTGAGGAGGAGTAATTTTATAGCATCTGGATTAGTTTGAGAATATAAATGCATCTCCTGTAATATTTATGTTACCCTTGAAGCAGATACACCCTTGCCTTGCTTCCGAGCAAGGGGGAGGTTTTTTTTTTTTTCCAAAAGCATTTTGGACTGTTCAGAGGGTACTTGAGTTAATGGAAATTTTTTAATACTAGTTCAGATAATTAGGGCAAACGTTCTGGAGGGACCAAATAAACAGCACTGCCTACATTTGTTTTCGGCTCAATGTTTTCTTCTCAGGCAGCAACAATAAACTATTGATTCATTGAGCATAAGATTGTTATCTGAGGTATAGTATTATCTTCAGCTATTTCAGAAGTAGCTAATCTACAGATTGCACTTGTCTGTGCATATATAGCATATTGTCATTATAGAGCTGGAAGGGACTTTGGCAGTTTTCTGGTCCAACCCTCTGCTCAAGCAGGAGATCCTATACCGTTTCAGACAAGTGGCTATCTAGTCCCATGATGGCGAACCTATGGCACCCATGTCAAAAGTGGCATGGAGCGCCCTCTCTGATGGCGTTGCCCCAGTTGAGCTCTGCTGCGCATGCACACATGCCTCCGCTGGCCGGCTGATCTTCAGGTCTCTGCCGTGCATGCATGGGGGCAGAGAACATGCGCGGGGTTGCACATGTATGTGTAGGGGGGGCATGTGCAGGGGCTATGTGTGCATACGTGGGAGGTGGGGTGCATGCAGGGGGCTGTGCACATGCACGGGGGGGCACATGCACAGGGACCGCGTATGCATTGCGTTTGGGCACTCGTTTTGAAAAAGGTTAGCCATCACTGGTTTAGTCTTTTCTTAAAAACCTCCAGTGATGGAGCACCCACAACTTCTGGAGGCAAGCTGTTCCACTGGTTAATTGTTCTCACTATTAGGAAGTTTCTCCTTAATTGCAGTTGCTTGCCTCCTTGATTAGTTTCCATCCATTGTTACTTTTCTTGCCTTCTGGTGCTTTGGAAAATAAGTTGCATCCCTCTTCTTTGTGGCAGCCCCTCAAATACTGGAATACTGCTATCATGTCACCTCTAGTACTTCTTTTCTCTGGACTAGTGGCCAAACTCAATTCCTGCAACCATTCTTCGTATGGTTTAGTCTCCAGGCCTTTAATCATCTTAGTTGCTCTTCTCTGTACTTTTTCCATAGTCTCAACATCTTTTTTGCAATATGGTGACCAAAATTGGATGCGGTATTCCAGGTGTGGTCTTACTAGGATTTTATAAAGCAGTACCAATACTTCACATGATTTTGATTCTATGCCTCTGTTTATAGGACCAAGGATTGCATTAGCTTTTTTGGCTGCCGTCGCACACTGCTGGCTCATATTTAAGTGAATATCGTATATGGGACATATAGCTCCTTCATCAGTCTGTTGACAAAATTGGAAATGGGGACTATCAAAATTTAGCACCATGACTGAAAAAAAGTTGCCCACCCATGAGCTCATAGGAGAGTATTTTCTTTGTATCTTTCAAGAGAGATGTTATTTGAGAGATCTATGCAGTGGTGGGCTGCAACCAGTTTAAAAACCAGTTCTGTGAGCGCGCGCTTTGCACACAGTGTTCAAAATACAACAATTTGAAGCCCAGCTGCTTACCTTCTAAGGCAGCCCCGGTAAGTAGAACAGCAGAGGCACGGAAATCAACAGTGCCATGCAAATCAGCTGAGCCAGAAAGAAGGAAATGTAGGACAGGATGGGCGGGGCCAGCTGATGGTTGGAACTATCGGTTCGCTAGAACCAGTCTGAACTGGCAGCAGCCCACCACTGGATCTATGGAACTCTAGTCCCAAATTATATATTTATCCAAATCTAACTCTGTTCCAGGGGTGAAATCCAGCAGGTTCTGACAGGTTCTGGAGAACCGGTAATGGAAATTTTGAGTAGTTTGAAGAGCCAGCAAATGCCACCTCTGGCTGACCCCAGAGTGGGGTGAGAATGGGGATTTTGCAGTATCCTTCCCCTGGAGTGGAGTGGGAATGGAGATTTTGCAGTTTCCTTCCCCTGCCATGCCCTCCAAGCCACACCCAAGCCACACCACACCCACCAAGCCACGCCCACAGAACCAGTAGTAAAAAAAATTGGATTTCACCACTGCTGTGTTCCCATGAACTCCACTGTAATTTCTCTCCTTGTTATATGAACTTCCAAATTCCATTTTGGATTTTTGTTTGTTTGTTTGTATCTTAAGCAACTTGCTCAGAAGATAGACTCTCACAAAAGCTAGAGAACTGAAAGTAAAATAAAGGCAACATAGCAGAATGGCAGCAACAGTCAAGATTAAAATACTCCAAAAGCTTTCTCAACAAGCTATCCGTTTTTCCCAAACCGACAAGACAGTATATTAGAGAAAATACAGTTACAGTGAAAGCTTGCCTTATTTCATCCACAGCTCAACACTAATGTAGTACAGGTAGTCCTTGACTTAGAGCAGTTCATTTAGTGACCATTCGAAGTTACAACAGGATTGAAAAAGGTGATTTATGACTGTTTTTCACATTTATGACCATTACAGCATCCTCTTAATCATGGGATCAAAATTCTGATGCTTGGTAACTGACTCATATTTATGACAGTTGCCGTGTCCTTAGGTCATGTGATCAGCTTTTGTGACCTTCTGGCAAGTAAAGCCTGATTCCCTTAACAACCATGTTACTAGCTTAGCAACTGCAGTCATTCACTTAACAACCGTGGCAAGAAAGGTCATAAAATGGGGCAAATGTCTCAGGAATAGAAATGTTGAGCTCAATTGTGATCATAAGCAGGGGTGAGTTCCACTTGCCTTTACTACTGGTTTGCAATGGGAGCGCGCACGCACAGATCACCCAAGATGACGATGGGGCGGGTGGGCGGAGCCTCTATAGAACCAGACCAAACCGGGAGCAACCCACCACTGGTCATAAGGCAAAAGCTATTTATATGTAAAGGAACTATAAGCAGGCCTACCTTTGATGGCATCTGAGCTCATGAAGAAAATGTGGGAACAAGTCATTTCTTAGTATGACCTAGCCACAGGTTATCCTGGCCTTTATGTCATCCTTAAAAATAAAACCTACATTTTGAATTGAATCCAGAAAACAATGGGTAAGCAATGCAAATTCCTAAGTAAAGTGCATTATGTTCTCTGTAGGATTAGAACATTGTATCCCTCAGTTTCTGAATGTACTTTCAGAACTGCCCAATAGAAAGGTTTTTCCCTCACAAATTCAGTTGCTTAAACGTGTAACACATTAACAGGATTAAGATAACTGATGGTCAAAAGCCAGGAAAAAAAGAAGATAAATATACATGTCTAAAAACTGATAGATAATCCTAATCTAAACCTTTCAAAGGAAGGGGGAGGAATAATTGAAAAGGGACCAACTGTCTAGAAGGAAGGACAAAGAATTTTTTCAGTCTTTCCTGTCATGATTAATTACAGTGCAAATATTCTAGAAGATAAAACGCAGGTTATATAAGTATGGTTGGTAATGTAAAATCATTCTTAAAATGGGTTTACATATAGAAGCAAGTAAGAAGAAGTAACCATAGTTGGACAGGTTACCTCATGGCTTAATATAATGTGTCAGAGCAGCACATGTTTTCATTCAAGTACAGCATAGTTTAAAACTGAACCTTATTTCGACATAATTCCAAGTATTGTTTACGGGGCCAGTGTGTCCTGATAGTTGGCCCACTTCTCTCTCTCTCTCTCTCTCCCTCCCTCCCTCCCTCCCTCTTTTTTCTTCTTCAGTGCAAATGAAAGACAACAAAAGTATTTTGTATTATACTTGGTTTCAATATGGGCAAATAAGTGCTAGATGGAAAGAAGATCAAAAAATTGGTATAATGCAAAGGGAGGAAAATTTAATGAAGCAAATTAGAAATCAGACCCAGGAGCATATAAAGAGATTGTATAATGTGTTGCTTGAAATAGATTCGGAAAAGGATTTGGTAAAGGATTGTATGATAAAATGGGCACAGAATATTCAGGAACCAATAATGTTGGAAACATGGGAGAAAATTTGGGTTAGAAATGTTAAGTTTACACAAGCACAGAATTTAAGGGAAAATTTTTATAAGATGTTTTATAGATGGCACTTAGATCCCAAAAAATTATCATGTATGTATCCTAATATCCAAGCGAAATGTTGGAGGTGTGATTGTGATGATGCTACATATTTTCATATTTGGTGGACTTGCAAGAAAATTAAGGTCTTTTGGATAAGAATTTGGTGGATTATTCAAAATGTACTGAAGAAGAAGATAAAGTTCCTGCCACAATTTTTCCTTTTGGGAATTATAACGGATTGTACAGGGATTGAGACTAAATTGATTCTGAATTTAATAACAGCAGCAAGACTGTTGATTGGACAATACTGGAAGAAGAAGAGATACCTACAATAGAAGAATGGATATTGAAAGTTATTAATTTGGCTGAGATGGCTAAAATCTCAGCGTTTTTAAAAGACAATACGCAGGAAAGATATTTAATTGAATGGAAAAAATGGATTGATTATTTACAAAACAGATATCAGATTAAGAAATATCAGATTGCCTTTGAATAATTAGAAAGTTATTTTAGGTAATGGGGAGGGGGTTGGGAGATGAAAAGCTTTGGATGTGGTTATTTGGATTGGAAGGGAAAATTTTATTCTATGTTTGGTTTATGTATAACAATACCTTGTGATTGACCCGGGAAGCCGGGGGGGGGAGGGAGGGGGGAAGGGTTTTTTTTTTGGGGAGGGAGGGGGGAAAAGGGGGAAAATGTTTTTGTTTTTTAAAACTCTTTCAATAAAAAAAAAAAAAGTATTTTGGAGTCCTACTCCTAAAGAGTCTAACCAAGATTGCCTCAATATTTTATTTACAAAACTATTAAGGGCCCGGTAAAGGAGTGATCTGACCACATTATTTAAAAAGTGTGAGAACAGGGTTGTTGACTTCGGACTACAAAAATTTGATACCAAGGACTAAGAACTATCTGTATCCCTTTCTGATTGCTAGTGGACATCAGAATGTGTGGAGGCCAATTTTGAGAGAAAGCCAACAGTATTTGGTACGGATACAGAATGTCAAGACTGCCTGCAAGACATAGATTAGGAGGAGTTTCTGCTTCTTCAGGACCAAGAACCATTGGGAACAGAGGACTCACACCACCTGTAAAGGAATTGTTGGACACAAATTTCTCCAGGAGTGCAAACAACTGCGGGATGAGAAAATATTGGCCCCTGTGTCCTCTGAAGCCCAGTGGAGAAAGACCTCTGGCTGCAAATAGGTGGTTGAAGTTGAGCTGGCAGAAGCAAGACTTTTAGATGAGTTAAGCACACCTGCTTGGGGACACCTGCTAGACAGATTTAAGCAAGCTTGCTGTACATCCAGATTCTTGCTTACTGCTGAAAAACCTTGTCTAGTGCTTCTTGAATGTCCATTGTATGAGTCAAGAATTGTGCCTCTATTTTATTACACACACAAACACACAGATACACACACACCCTAACCCTTTCTCCCCTTGTACTAAAAATTTTGACATGGGCCAGTTTCACAATATTTCAGGTAAGCTATTTTTCATCTCTGGGCAGATTCAGATTTCCAGTTCATGCCAAGGGTAAACACAAGCCACCATGGTTTCTGGTGGGCAGGAACGCATGATATAGCATCTTCAATTTACCTTCAACCAGCAACCCTCTCCTTGAGAGTTTTTGAGGCCCCTTGGGGGTTTATCTGTGCCCTCAGGGTCACCTGTATCAGAATGAAAATGAGGGTGGAATATTCTTGGAACTGCTGAAAAGACTGCATTGTAGATAAAGTGGTGCCTTATCCCTCCCTCTCCGTTGAGAGAGGGCTGCTCAATGTTACCATAAATGTCCACTTTTACTTCTCTTTCAGACCAATGATCCTCTCTATCCAGAATATGGACCTCTCATGTAGAGTGCTAAGATCAGATGACTGCAAAGAAATATGATCCTTCCAACCTCCCCACCCCGTATCAGAACTAATCCTTCCATACAGTGGTGGGATTCAGCCGATTCTTTTTGGTTCCGGCGAACTGGTAGTGGCGACTACGGTAGGCCCCGCCTACCCAATCTGACGTAATGCCACTCTATTTAGCCACGTTTTGGAGACCGCGCGCATGTGCTGAAGGCATGCGAGCAAGCAAAGAGCATGCACAAAAGGCTGAGCATGTGCGCTCGCTTGCTCACATCTGCAAACCAGTAGGGAAGGTAAGTGAATCCCACCTCTGCCTCCATAGCCCCCACAGTCCCGCTAGAACCAATGAAGCTTCTTGGATGGGAAGTGAAATGTTTTCTTCTTCTACCTCAAGGAGAAAGCCTTTTGAAAAAGCATCTTTGAGACAACTATGACCTGGATGACTGAAAATCTCCACAGATACTCAGTCCCCTCCATTCTACAATTCCAGGTCAAAACAGTGAAGTTCTATTCTATTCCAGGAGCCCAATGGTACTATTATAAGTACTGCCATACTTAGGAAGAAACGTCATATAGTACTACTGGATTATAGAACTAAATATTTCAGTGTTTTACTCTGTATAGAAACTCTGGACCTCTCAAAGATTCTAGCCCTTGGGCTATATGCTGGGTCAATATCCAAACTATGCACTGTATAAGCAATAGCACTAACAATAGCATTTAAACTTATATACCGTTTCACAGTGCTTTTACAGCCCTCTCTAAGCGGTTTACAGCATCAGCCTATTGCCCCCAACAATCTGGCTCCTCATTTTACTGACCTTGGAAGGATGGAAGGCTGAGTCAACCTTGAGCCTGGTGAGATTCGAACTGCCAAACTGCTGGCAGCAAGCAGTCAGCAGAAGTAGCCTGCAGTACTGCACTCTAACCACTGTGCCACCACAGAAAAAAGGGATATTGGGATGATGCCATTGACAAAACAATGAAATAATAAATATATATATGATGTGTGATGGCCAAATGATCGCCCATAGGAAGACAAAACGATGATTTCGATGAGATGGAGGAAACAGCTGCAAGGGGATTTGTCTTAGTGGGGACTCATAAAGGTCCACAATGCAGACTAAACCCCTGATTGGTCTAATCAGCGCTTCCCAAGGGCTGCAAACCAGGTAGAATTTTCCTCACCTCATGCATGGGAACAGCTTAACACTGCAATGGAGGATTGTCCTATTTCTTTCCCTGTTCCTTTCTTTCTTTCTCTGACCTCCAGACCAGCTGTTCCCTTCCCAAAGGGATTTATAACTTTTGTGGCTGTAAAGGAAGACAAGAAAGAGATTTCAGATGGTTGAAAGAGGATTTGAATCCAAGCCGAGGTGCTTTAAAATAGCAATTATTTTGAGAAGCTAAGGAGTTAGTACTTAGCAGTGCTTCCAAAGCCAGAGATCGGTATAATTCAGGGATGAGCAAAAGACTTGGGTCGAGTCTATAATTTCTAAAGTGCACCTTGTTAAAAAGGTCTGGAATAAGAGCCTTAAAAAGAGTTTTTATTTTATTTATTTATTTTATTTTATTTATTTTGTCGAATACATATTAAATAATATATATAAGTATAAGCATGAATTGAATACATAAAATGAATACAATTAAAGGGAATATTAGGACAGGGATGGTAGGCACGCTGGTGCGCTTATGCACGCCCCTTACAGACCTCTTAGGAATGGGGTGAGGTCAACAGTAGACAGTCTTAGGTTAAAGTTTTGGGGATTTTGGGATGAGACCAGAGAGTCTGGTAGTGCATTCCAGGCATGTTACTGAAGTCATATTTTCTACAAAGTGAAGTGGTTCACTTTAAGTTTGTATCTGTTGTGTGCTCATGTATTTTGTGTTTGAAGCTAAAGTAGTCATTGACAGGTAGGACATTGTAGCAGATGATTTTATGAGCTATGCTCAGGTCATACCAAAGGCGGCGTAGTTCTAAATTTTCTAATCCCAAATTTCAAATCTGGTGGCATAAGATATTTTGTTGTGAGCCGAGGAGTGGAGGACTCTTCTTGTGAAATATTTCTGGATGTGCTCAATTGTATTAATGTCCAATATGCAGTGTGGGTTCCAGACAGGTGAGCTGTATTCGAGAATTGGTCTAGCAAATGTTTTGTATGCTCTGGTTAGTAGTTTAACCTTACCGGAGAAGAAGCTACGCAAGATTAGGTTTACAAATCTTAATGCCTTTTTGGCGATGTTGTTACAGTGGGCTTTGGCACTTAGATCATTTCATATGAGTACTCCAAGGTCCTTGACAGAGTGAGGGTCATCTACAAGGTCATGTTCACTTAGCTTGTATTTTGTGTTCTATGCAGATCTATGCAGTGGTGGGATTCAGCCAGTTCGGGCCAGCAAACAGGTAGTTAAATTGCTGGCCCCACCCCTTCTCACCCCCCCTTCCAGAAGGCCCCACCTGCCTCATGTTGGCTCCCTGGTTAGTGCAGGGAGACCTACTAGGTCCAAAATGGGGGGCGAGGGGGCGGCGCATACCCTCCGAGGACCGTTTTTGCTCCCAGGAGGCTTCAGGGAGGCCTTCTAGGCCCAAAGTGGGGTGCAGGGGTATGCAGCACCCCCCGTGGCCCATTTGCACTAATTCAGGGAGGCCTCCTAGACCCAAAACAGGACACAGGAGGTGCAGGAGGCCGAGTACTGCCTGTCACACCCCTGGCCACACCCACTATGGCCACACCCACCTAGCCAGTCATTAGGGCAGAGAACCGCTTGTTAAATTATTTGAATCCCATGAATGAGAAAGAAATATAAAACTGAATTTGAAAAGAGATTCTGAAGAAGACCCAAATAGCACCCTGGAAAGAGTCTCCTTCATTGCCAAAGTAGAGGGCAATAGGAGGCCAAAAACCCTCCCTGTGGTAAGAGAGTAGAGGAATGCCAAGTAGTGACACTCATAAACAGAGTTATCTCCCAAATGATGTTATCATTAGCATAAAAATTGTATATTACTTACAGAACACTTACAAAAAAAAAACCCAGATTGCATAGGTCAAATGGCTCTTTAAAATCAAATTTGAGGTGGAGTTTACATCCAGCAATTAGCAGTCAGATTACTAGCTAAAGGATATTCCCTAAATAAAATAAAGATTATGATGGGAGGCTTGCTCAAAAATTTCACAAAACTGCTTTTGCATAGAACAGCATCAAGGAAGGTGCAAGTCAAATGGTATAGGCTCTCCTGCTTGAGCAAGGATTGGACTAGAAGACCTCCAAGATCCCTTCCAGTTCTATTCTCATTGATAGATCTTTTGGATGTGAAGACTGCCTTCCTGCATGGAGACATCATGAAAGAGATTTGAACAGAGTAACCAGTAGGGTTTGAAGAGCTTAGAAAGGAAGAGCATTTATGCAAACATCCTTTTATTGACCGAGATAAGTAGCAAGGGCTTTGAATGAGAAGTTGAACCAATTGCTGCTTGAGAAGTAATTCACGTAAGGGAAATCTGTCCCTTATCTATACTCAAAACTGAAATGACAGATGGTCCTTTATTCTCAGGTATGTAGATGATATGATTATATGCCATGAGGGGAAAGCAAATAATCATGAAATTGTGAAGCATCTAAACAATGAGCGAGGTGAGAGAACCGTAACCTTGGTACTCAGGTAGAATAAAGGATAGAAGTGATCTTTAAAAGCAGAAGATAAAAAAAAAACTTCTGGAGGAATAAAAGCCAAAGAATTTTGTGCATCAGTGGAGACAAATCTCTAAAGCAGGATAAATTGATAAGCTTCTATCAGATAATAAACAGTACAGAAAGGCAATTGGGTAGCTCCTGTATGTACAAGAGGAGATACTGCCACAGACCATAAGCAGTAAAAATGAAGGCACCAATAAAAAATGTCCAGCAGGAAGTCCAACTGTTGTTCTTTTATTCACAGAACCAGACTATGTCTGAGGGATGGAAAATGTCAGGAATTTAGATGGCCACCCAAATTGTCCCTGGACTTTGGATGAGTCAAAGTCTACTGAGAAATTTGTAGGCAGCCCAGGATGTATTCAGCTCTTGCTGATGGAGAAGACTAAATCTTAGATGAAGTTCATTTATGCAAAAATAAAAATAAAAATGCAAGAAATGTCAAAATAAAGTCTTATTCCACAGTGGCAGATGATCTTCCTGGTATTGAGGGACCGTTACTTTTATCTTTGAGATAAAAGGAGCTATCATTTGGTGCCAGAGATATTAGCTGGAAGATATTTTAGAAGATAGAAGTTAGAACAGTACAACTCTTTGTACTCTTTTCCCTCTTTTCTGCTAGAAACATTATAAATAGAGTTAACAATCAAGAGATTTCACCTTGGGATTTTGTGTTTGTTATTGCTGTTGTCTTTGTTCTGCTTTCCCCAATTGGAAGAGTCTTTTTCAAGTTCTTTTTTTTTTTAACTGAAAGAATGGAAAATGTCATCCTTCTTTATTGTTCCTTCCTCTTGAAGACAGAAAGTTTAAAGTTGAAGATCTTCTAGATAATGGTTACTTCAACATTCTCTCTACTAAAATATCGTAGGTCACCATAATAATAATAATATCAGAGTTGGAAGGGACCTTGGAGGTCTTCTAGTCCAACCCCCTGCCCAGGCAGGAAACCCTACACCATTTCAGACAAATGGCTATCCAACATTTTCTTAAAAATTTCCAGTGTTGGAGCATTTACAACTTCTGCAGGCAAGTTGTTCCACTGATTAATTGTTCTAACTGTCAGGAAATTTCTCCTTAGTTCTAAGTTGCTTCTCTCCTTGATTAGTTTCCACCCATTGCTTCTTGTTCTACCCTCAGGTGCTTTGGAGAATAGTTTGACTCCCTCTTCTTTGTGGCAACCCCTGAGATATTGGAACACTGCTATCATGTCTCCCCTAGTCCTTCTTTTCATTAAACTAGGCATACCGAGTTCCTGCAACTGTTCTTCATATGTTTTAGCCTCCAGTCCCCTAATCATCTTTGTTGCTCTTCTCTGCACTCTTTCTAGAGTCTCAACATCCTTTTTACATCATGGTGACCAAAACTGAATGCAATATTCCAAGTGTGGCCTTACCAAGGCATTATAAAGTGGTATTAACACTTCACGTGATCTTGATTCTATCCCCCTGTTTACGCAGCCCAGAATTGTGTTGGCTTTTTTGGCAGCTGCTGCACACTGCTGGCTCATATCTAAATGGTTGTCCACTAGGATTCCAAGATCCCTCTCACAGTTACTACCATATTTACATAATACTTATATATTTTGTCCCCAGTCTAAACAGATGTGATAGAAGGGCTGGTTAATGACTGAAGTCTGTCAGGGGATGGCTGGGGAGGAACTGACTGAATGCCTCCAAATGGAGTGGCTTTGACTTTATAGTATGAATGATTCCCTGGAAATTCAGTCTCTGATTCTGAACAGGGTTTGTGATCCCCTACTTGAGGTGATCTGTTATTTCAGAGTTGTTCTAGACCAGGGGTCTCCAACCTTGGTCCCTTTAAGACTTGTGGACTTCAACTCCCAGAGTTCCTCAGCCAGCTTTGCTCTGGGAGTTGAAGTCCACAAGTCTTAAAGGGACCAAGGTTGGAGACCCCTGTTCTAGACTCACAGAGCCATGGTGGCACAGTGGTTAGAATGTACTATTGCAGGCTAATTCTGCTGACTGCCGGCTGCCAGCAGTTTGGCAGTTCGATCCTGATCGCCTTAAGATTGACTCAGTCTTCCAGCCTTCTGGGGTCAGTAAAAACGAGGACCCAGATTGTTGGGGGCAATATGCTGATTCTGTAAACCGCTTAGAGAAGGCTGTAAAGCACTGTGAAGCAATATATCAGTCTAAGCGCTCTTCCTATTGCTCATAGCTTCTGCTTGAGATAGAGAAGGTCTATGAAAGAATGCAAAAGTGACCTTGGGAATGGAAAAGAATTGAGTATCTGCGGAAAGAATTTCAGAAAAGAGGTGGCTCTTGAAAACAGAGGAAAGCATATGAAGGAACTCAAAAGAGCCTTGTCATTATTTTGTTTGGAATAACATGGTATAGAAAGAAACTCTGATGTGTTTCTGAGATTCTGTATCCTATCCTACAACAATAAAGGACTTTTTTGAGATGTCTGCTATGCCTGTTTCTGGACCTTGCCTATATGGAGGGCCTGACATCAATCTTGAAAGCCTCACTACTGTCTTATCAGAGAAGCAATGGAGCTTGCTTTCTAGAGCTGGAATATGGTTACAGGTCCTTGAGGCATACCACTGTCTGTAGAACATGTATCAGAGGCACTGCTGAAGCATAAGACTAGACACAAAAATAACACAGCTGATACTATACTTCAGCCAGGAATGGCCTCTACAACTTACTGCACAACTAGTATTGCTCCATTCTCTTGGAAACCCACTGGATAAATTTAGAAGAGTTTGATTCTTAACTTTAATTTCATAGTGTGAGTTGCTTATGGTAGACCGACAAACTAAGGTCACCTTTGTTTTTAATCTTCTGAAAAAAAGAGTCAGCCAAGTGGTGCTGTGCTGGTCTGTAATGATGAGTTATAAGATCATTTCCAGAACTTCATGAAAAGATTTAAAGCTGCTTTTGATGATGATGCCAGAAGAGCCATCACAACTCAGGAGATCTCACAAGTTGAAATGAGGAAATCATCAAGTTTGTGAACACGTATCAGATTTCCAGTTGTACACCAGATGTATGCATTGGACAGATCTGGCCCTGACTAGCCAGTTTTAGGAAAGATGTTCTGATAAACAGAGGGATGAATTAGTAAGGCAGGCCATACTAGAGAATTTGGAAGAACTGTTTCAGGACTGTGTTAATTGTTGGGCAAATAAAAGAGTCATGGAGGAAATAATGAGGACAAGACATTTTACAATCTTTCATCACCCTACCCACTACCAGTGATGGGATTCAAATAATGTAACAACCAGTTCTCTGCCCTAATGACTGGCTGGGTGGGCATGGCCATGGTGGGCGTGACCAGAGGGTGTGACAGGCAGCACTCGGCCTCCTGCACCCCCCTGGGAGGAAAAATGGGCTGCGGGAGGATGTGCTTCCCCCCCGTGCCCGTTTTGGGGCTAGTCGGTGCCCTTGCACTTACCTGGGAGCCAAAATGGGGTGCGTGGGGACTTCTGGAGGGGGCGGGGCTACGCTGGGTTTTTAACTACTGGTTCGCCTGAACCGGCTGTATCCCACCACTGCCCACTACCCCACTGCCTCCTGGGATCCATCCCTGTCTGCAGTGGAGAAATAAAGAAGGGAGATTTGAGTTTATGCTTTTACTATGGAACAATAGGAAACCTAATCCTGGCTTGTCGCCCTGAAGTTTTTTCTTTTAGAGCAGCTGGAAAACTCTGCATCTGAAACAATTCATAAGTAAAAGCCCAAATCGTTCCAGAACCTCAAATTTGGAAACTTCATCGGCTCCTCTCCCAAGAGCTTAGCAGGTGGGCTTTCAGACAGTGAAGAAGGGCTCAGACAGCCCAACAACAGACAAGTGCATTTGATTATCCCTTTACCTTTCACAATCCACAAGCATAAAAAGGGAAGCCTCTATTCTTATAGACTTTGGCACAGCAACCAATTTCATAGCTGAAATTATGGCAGTCGGTTTGGGTGGCTCACATAAATTAGAGGAATATGCTAGCTGGGCCAGCTGACAATATCTTTGAGCTAGCCTTCTTTTCTTTTCTTTTCTTTTGGCAACATACAACTTCTCTGCAATTGAAAATACGTGATCATATAGAATGCTTGCCCCTGTCTATCACCACTTCCTTGCATGTCTTTATTGTCTTGGAGTTAGACTAGGTACAAATGCACAATCAGGATATCCACTATGAGCAAGGAAATAATTTTCTTTTTCCTCTCAAAAAATGTCAACTGCATCATTTGTAGGTGTCAGACTCTTTCTTCTCTTCCATACCACTGCCTGAAAATCCTTCCCTATCAGAAAAATATGCAAATTTTACTGATGTTATGTTGGGGGGGGGGAAACAGCTACCACATCTAATCCTAAGGTGTCTGAATAAGCCATCAGCTTGAAGCCTGCAACTCAGATTCCGGCTAAAAGGCAACATCCTGGTCTATTGCAGAGTTAGCTTTTTTGAAAGAGTTTCTGGATGATCGTCTGAAGAAAGGATTCATTTGCTTTTGGCTGTCCTCACAACTGTTCCCCCCTTTTTAATGTATAAAAAGGTAAAATAATTCTATTTTGAGCTTGTTTATAATTATAGGCTTTTGAACTCTTATCCATGGCTTCCTGTTTCAGATTTGCTAGATTGCCTTCAGAACGCACACATTTCACTAAATGTCTTAAGAGAGACTTATGATTTGATCCAAATGAAAGAGGTCCATGATTACTGGGACACCATATATCAGGGGTAGTCAATCTTTTTATACCTACCGCCCATTTTTGTATCTCTGTTAGTAATAAAATTTTCTAACCGCCCACCGGTTCTACAGTAATGGTGATTTATAGTCGTCTGCGCATGCCTCTTGTGCATCATGGATAGGATTGGGGGGGCACTGGCTACCAGCTCTGCTTGTCTGTTACAGCTGGGTGGTGTGGAGGGAGATGCACGAGCTATTTTTGGATGAGGCTCTTTTGTTTGCAGTCACACTATAGCGCCATTTAGTTTCACTTACGTAATGCAAACTAAACTTGTGTACGGGCGATACAAATAGTATATTTTCCGAAATTTAAATTGTCACAGGGAATTTTATGAAAACCTAATGAAAATGTTTTTAAATAATGCTATGAAAAAATTTTAAAAAGTCAAATTAAAAAAAAGGAAGGTGCTTCAGTATTGGACAAAACCCCTACCGCCCACCATGATAGCTGGTAGGGACCAGGTTGACTACCACTGCCATATGTCATATTTGAATGCAAAGTACTGTAAAGCTCTATGGATTTCTTAATTGCCCTGTGGATTTCTTCAGTTTCATAAATGAAATATTTACTATACTTTAGTCAGATACATACAGGTAGGCCTCAACTGACGACCACAACTGAGTCCAACATTTATGTTGCTAAGTGAGAAATTGGTTAAGTGAGGTTTGCCCCATTTTACGAATTTTCTTGCTGCAGTTGCTGAAGTGAATCGCTGAAGTTGTTAAATTAGTAACATGGTTGTTAAGTGAATCTGACTTTATTTATTTATTTATTTATTTATTTATTTTGTCACAACATCATACAAAAAGATTATATAGTATATACACATATAAATATATATAGAAAGAAGAAAAGAAAAACAATAGGACAGGAACGGTAGGCACGTTTGTGCGCTTATGCACGCCCCTTATGGCCCTCTTAGGAATGGGGTGAGGTCAATAGTAGAAAGTTTTTGGTTAAAGCTTTTAGGATTATGGGAAGAGACCACAGAGTCAGGTAAAGTATTCCAAGCACTGATGATTCTGTTGCAGAAGTCATATTTTCTGCAATCTAGATTAAAGCGGTTTACATTAAGTTTAAATCTATTGGTTGCCCTTGTATTATTGCAATTAAAGCTGAAGTAGTCTTTGACAGGAAGGACATTACAATAGATGATTCTGTGAGTTAAACTTAGGTCTTGTCGAAGGCGACGGAGTTCCAAGTTTTCTAAGCCTAGGATTTCAAGTCTGGTGGGATAAGGTATTTTGTTGTTTTCAGAGGAATGGAGAACTCTTCTTGTAAAATATTTCTGGACACGTTCAATTGTATTGATGTCAGAGATGTGGTGAGGGTTCCAAACAGGTGAGCTGTATTCTAGAATTGGTCTAGCAAATGTTTTATATGCTCTGGTTAGTAGTGTGGTGTTTTTGGAAAAGAAGCTACGCAAAATTAGGTTTACAACTCTTAGAGCTTTTTTTGCTATGTAGTTGCAGTGGGCTTTGGCACTTAGATCATTTGACATGAAAACTCCAAGGTCTTTAACGGGATGGGGGTCGTCTGTAAGGTAATGTCCATCTAGTATGTACTTAGTTTTAGGGTTCTTTTTTCCTATATGTAAGACTGAGCATTTGCTGGTTGAAATTTGTGTTGTGTTGTGTGTTGTAAATGTTGTACCTTGATGAACGTATCTTTTCTTTATAATAGTTTGACATCGTCAGCAAAGAGAACACAATTACTTGAGATATAGTCACAAAGATCATTAATGTATAGAATAAAGAGTGTTGGTCCAAGGACGCTGCCTTGAGGAACGCCACTCTTGACAGGAACAGGATTTGATAAAGCATTGCCAATTTTGACCACTTGTTGTCTGTTAGACAGAAAAGCAGATATCCATTTGTGGAGGGGTCCTGAGATGCCATAGGATGTTAGTTTAAGGAGAAGTTTATCGTGTACTACTGAGTCAAAAGCTTTGCAGAAGTCTATGTAGATTGCATCTATTGATTTGCCTTGATCTAGATTTGAAGTCCATATGTTTTTGCAGTGGAGAAGTTGTAAGTTACATGATAACTGTTTCCTGAAACCAAATTGTTTGTTGGAGAGTAGGTTGTTAGTTTCTAACTTTGCTTGTCAGAAAATCACAAAAGGAGGGTCACATGACCCCGGGACACAGCAACCATCATAAATATGAACTAGTTGTCAAGCATGCATCTGAATGTAAATCACATAACCACTGGGACTCTGCAATGGTCATAAACGTGAAAAACGGTCAAATGTCACTTTTTTCAGTGCCGTTGTAACTTCAAACAGTCACTAAATAAACTAATGTAAGTTGTGGACTATCTGGTGACATCCTGATTTTTTTTATTCCAGAAGATTGATCTTTCCATGAGACTCATGTAAGAAATGTCCTAGAAAACATTTGCGAGCAAAAGCTATTTGCTAAGTTGGAAAAATGTGCATTTGATCTTTCCCAATTGGACTATTTGGGTATTTTGCCTTATAGAGCAGGGATCTCCAACCTTGGCAACTTTAAGACTTGTGGACTTCAAGTCCAAGAATTCCTCAGCCAGCTTTTAAAGTCTTAAAGTTACTAAGGTTGGGGACCCCTGTTCTAGAGAGAATACAAATAGATTCCGCAGAGATGCAATCCATTCTTTTCTGGTAAGTTCTTTTTAATGGGAAAAATTCTCAGTGTTTTTTGGTCTTTGTCAATTTTTATGGACAAGTCATCCCTAATTTTTTTTTGCAGAAACTCCCTCAACTTCTGGGGGAAAAGGGCACAAATATAAATGATCTACTTAAGAACAAGCTTTAAGAGTCTCTTTTTCTTCCGAGCTGCTACTCAGGCATTAGGATCCCAATGGCCCCTCTGTTGTTACAAACAGATGCTTCAGATTCAGCTTTGGGATCTGTTCTCCTTTGAGCTTTGGCAAAGGAATGGAAAGATCTCTTGCCTTGGGCATTTCACTTCATTTCACCTCCTCTCCCAGCTAAAAGGAACTATGGTATTTTCAATAAAAAATATATATGAATTGTTTGATATGGATATGAATAATGGCTTGCTGTGAAAGCCATCACTTGGAGGCATTTCTTGGCGAAAGCAAACCCACAGGTACACAAACAACCTAAGAATTTGGAACATCTGCAAAAGGCATGGATTGACTCATCACCACATCCTCCCCCCTCCACTTCAATTTTTATATCACTTACATTCTTAGCTCATAGAACAAGGCTGTCAGATATACTTTCACACAAGGCTGAATATGATATTCCCCGGCCATAGCCCTCCCCCACTTCTCAACAATCTAAAAGGCAAACAATTTTAAACACCCCCACCCCCAATGGATTTTCCAGAAACACTATGGGCAGGGAGACAGGCAGTAGCCTTGTTGGATTGGATTTGCTTATAATAGGGGTTGGTAACCTTCTTCTGCTTGGGAGACCAGAGGCCACGTCTGTGAGTAGATGCTAAGGCACTCTCTCCCTCACTCTCTGGGATGAATAGGGTGCTTGGGAGGACTCTTCAGAGCAGACTATAGGGTAAAGGTTCCCCTCACACATATATGCCAGTCATTCCCGATTCTAGGGGGCAGTGCTCATCTCCGTTTCAAAGCCAAAGAGCTGTCCAAAGACGTCTCCGTGATCATGTGGCCGGCATGACTAAATCAGAGGTGGGTTTTAGCAGGTTCTGACCAGTTCTCGAAAACCGGTAGCGGAAATTTTGAGTAGTTCAGAGAACTGGTAGTAAAAATTCTGACTGGCCCCGCCCCCATCTATTCTCTGCCTCCCAAGTCCCAGCTGATCAGGAGGAAATGGGGATTTTGCAGTAACCTTCCCCTGGAGTGGGTAGGGAATGGAGATTTTATAGTATCCTTCCCCTGTCACGCCCATCAAGCCACGCCCACCAAGCCACGCCCACCAAGTCATGCCACATCCACCAAATCACACCCACAGAACCGGTAGTAAAAAAAATTGAAACCCACAATTGGACTAAACGCCAAAGGAGCACAGAACGCTGTTACCTTCCTACCAAAGGTGGTCCCTATTTTTCTACTTTCATTTTTTATGTGCTTTCGAACTGCTAGGTTGGCAGAAGCTGGGACAAGTAACGGGAGCTCACCCCGTTACGTGGCACTAGGGATTCGAATCGTTGAACTGCCGACCTTTCAATTGACAAGCTCAGCATCTTAGCCACTGAGCCACTGTGTCCCTTAGTATAGAGCAGACGATAGAGATGTGTTTTGTTCTCTTTGGGGAAAGAAAAGGTGGCATGGTCAATGGAGAAAACAAGAGCAAGCTCTGCAAAATCTTGAGGCACCTCTTGTGGTTGAGGAAAGAAATGCTTATGGAGGGAAGAGGAAGAGACCTCAGGAATCAAAAGTACAACATAAACACATATGTATATTTGTATATATATAATTTTTTTAAATTTTATTTGAATTTATATCCCGCCCTTCTCCGAAGACTCAGGGCGGCTTACACTGTGTTAAGCAATAGTCTTCATCCATTTGTATATTATATACAAAGTCAACTTATTGCCCCCAACAATCTGGGTCCTCATTTTACCTACCTTATAAAGGATGAAAGGCTGAGTCAACCTTGGGCCTGGTGGGACTTGAACCTGCAATAATTGCAAGCAGCTGTGTTAATAACAGACTATCTTAGTCTGTAGAGCCACCAGAGGTCCGTATATATGGGCTCGTAACTACCCAAATGTATTAAAATAGTACAGTTTTACATTGGGCCTGAGGTAGAATTATTTGTTTGTTTATTTTTCGTATTCCTAAGCTGCCCATCTCCCTGAAACTGGGGCATGAATTATAAACTTACATTCATTTTTAGGGCCACTGTGAGACCAGTCAATATAATATTTTGAGGAGGACTAAGAACTGAAAGACTTCAGGTGTTGGACCAAATTTGGCCCTTAGGTAGCTGATCCCTCGCTTACCACCCAAGGTTCCATGTATCAGAGCTGAGATGGATAACTTCCTGGGGACCCACAGATAGATTCTGGACAAATATTTGACGGTGGTCATTTATTCGTTCTTTTTCCTCCGAGGGAAGAAATTTTGCAACTTTGCCATGGACAGTAAGATTACTGTTCTTAGCAGAGTGGTCAAAACCCCCACATCTTTTGCTCAGAGATTCTGATACCCAAGTGTGAGACCCGAGTATGTGTAATCCTGTCGTACTTGTGACTGGGCTAAGGATATCACAAGCTTCCTCCAGCCACTCCCCTCCTATCTTACAATATGGTTGTTTCCCTGGACGTTATTTGCAATCTTCCTGACATTCAAGGTTACACAACCATTTGGGTGGAAGTGGATTTGTTTACCAAGAGGGCTAATTTTATTCTCTGCAGGATTCTACCATCTGTTCTTCTTTTATATAGGAGCTTAGACAGTCACGTGATTTGGATTGTAGCCCTCAATTTACATTGAATTTTGGAAGACCCTCTTCTACTTAACATTCATATCCATTTGTCATCCTCTCATCATCCAGAATCAAATGGAAAGACAGAGACTATTACTCAATCATTTTATTCAAACAGTATTTGCACTGCTGTACCTCTATTAAAAGAACAATTATGTGCTGCCCTTGCAAAATTTTCCTATAACAATTTATTCCTCCATCATAATGTTCCCTCTTTCAAACTATTTACAGCTACCATCCATGCCATCTGCCCCCCCCCCAGCACTTCTAATTACATTGTTCCTTGCCTGTCTTCAAGAGAGACTAGATCACACAATTCATCTTGAAGGAAGTTGGATTTGGCCAAGGCTGCTGAGTTGAAGGAAGATGGCACCTTCCTGATTTTGTGGAGGCTTTGGTGTGGCTTTCTGCTGTTTTTTTGCCTCCCACCATTTCAAGAATTGTGGCTATTGTTACCTTGCCTATTTGCAAATATGTTTTGTGTATGCATATCAGTTGCTCAACTACCCATTAGATTGAGATCCACACAAAGTAATTTTATAGTGCAGCGAACCCCAGTATTTGGAAATTGGGCACTGTGGGATACCAGATTTGACAATATCTTCCATAGAATGAAAATAATTTTGTAAAAGTTTTGGTGCAATAGCATTTGCACATGTGGTAATAATTATAAGAGAGAGATACTAGGAGCTTTCTTTTTTCTTTTGACAATCCTGTAATCCCTTTTTATCAGGGTGGAGTTAGGGCAATTGAATGGAGCTGAGTATTTACTGGCTGGATGCCCTTTCTGATGCCTACGTTGAACTCACAGCAGATATTTTCTCTTTGCACCCTGATGGAGAAATACCCATCACTGCCTAGGATTGAACTCTCAACCTTCCAGAAGGGAGGCAAGCGTCTTCATTTCTAGGCCATTGCGCAGCTCAGATACAAGCAGCTATTAATCTTCACAATACCTCATGGGCTTCTATTAGTCAAGTCAATCATATAGATCCAGGGTGAATGAAGATCTGTGACCCTTGCAAAACCAGGCTAGTAGGACTGCTTGTTAGTACTCTGCACTCTGTAGTTGCTTGCCTGCAGCTTCACAAATATGAAATGAAGCCAATAAATGTAGAGAAAAAAGTGTGGAGATCCACATAATTCTTCTGTCTGAGAATATCTTTATATCAGCTGAAGATAAAGCCTTAGTTGAATGTGCAGTGATGTAGATACAAACAAATTAGTCTAGTTGTATAAGGAGAGCTTCCAGCTCAACAGAACTGACATCTACAAGAATCACTGTGTCTTGCAAGGATCAAAATAAGCACTGATGGTTAAGGATAATTTCAATACAGTGAAAGCAACCTGTTGGTTTTTTGACCATTTCCAATTATGCTTGCTTCTAATGAACTCTTGTCAGGATTTGGTAAGCGTGGCAAATTTTGATATATGGTGATCACGGCAATCTCATGAATGGCAGCAATCTCCCATATCAGCCAGCATCACATCTTTGGACAAGACACGGCAGAACAATTCCAGTGTACACTAATCAATTCACCTTTTTGACTATGTATGTGAAATTATGTTTTTGGAATAATTGATGGATAACTTCCAAGTGACAGTCTCATTCCTTACTTGTGCTGCCAAACACAAGAATGGGATTTTTCAAATCACCACTTATAACATGATTGCAGGTACTTGATAGTATCATCGCTTTACAAGAGAATGAAAAAAATCTCTGCTGATAATGGAATGTCCAAACTCTAATTTTTATAATACCTTAATCCAACATAAATGCTGAATATAATAATATACTAGGAATCAAGATGTAGTTCAAGTTACTGAGAACTAGCCCTCAAATCTAATTTAGAAAACATCTATATTATATTTAAATCTAAAATGATACTATCCACAGTGGATGTTACTCTGTTCAGTGGGACTGTTTGATTGCTATATGTTGACTCACAGGCAAATTTTATTAGTTGTTCAGGTTTAGAGATTTCGACAATTAGAGAAATCTATAGAGTTGATAACACACTCAATAATGTGACATTCTCAATCCTCAAATCTGACTGGAATCTTTGGTATAGGCCAGTGATGGCTAACCTTTTCCAGACCAAGTGGCCAAAGTGTGTGCGTGTGTGCATGCCTGAACCCCCAAAATGCAATGTGCGCACAACCCCTGTGCATGCACAGCAAAGACCCAAAGACTAGCTGGTTGGTGGGAGGCACGTGCGCATATGTGGCGAAACTGAACTGGGGTGATGGCTGGGGTGCCCACAGAGAGGGCGCCGCGTGCCACCTCTGCAACATGTACCATAGGTTCACCATCACGGGTATAGCAGATCAAGTAAATAAGATCAGACTAATGGCAACAAATACAATAACCAGCCTTAAAATTGATGATGAATATATTTAAATAGTTTATATATACAGCTTCCGTCTTTTAGGTTCAACAAAAGTAAAGGAACAAGCATTCAAGAAATAGGCCACAAAGGACGACTTCCGGTATCCGGTGGCAACGGACGTCTGGAAGGCTTCTCCTGCCTCCAGTGTCCGAATCCGGCCGCCGCCGAGGCCCTCAGGGGCCAGGTGTTCCGAAAAGGACACCTGCCGCACGGACGGCTCGCCAGGGGTCTCCCAGCCGATATATAGGACTGGGGGGACCGATGCTGGCGCGTCCTAGGCTCGGCGGGGTTCGGAGGCCACAGGCCGCGGCCATTATTTTGGTCGTCGCCTAGGCCGCTGTGCCCAGTGACACCGGGGCTTTGGATTTATAATTGCAGCAGCCTGGTGGTGAACAGGGAACGGAGAAGAATTGAGGAATGAAGAAGGGAAGGGGATATCGGCAAATGTGGTGGAGTGCTCCGGTGCGGGGGTTTTCTCCCCTGCGACTGGAAGGAGTACGAATCACTTTGGAGAGAGGAGAACTTAAAATAACAAGATTACGGTTTTGTGGAGCTCTGGAGAGAAGAGGTGATGGAGAAATTTAGGAGGGAGGGTTTGAGGCCCCCTCCTCTGAGGAACAATGGTGGCGTCCAGCTTCCGCCTTCACTATGAGAATCTTGATGACATCACTTCCCTTGACTTCCTGGTTGACTAACTGTACTCTGGACTCGTTGCTCCTGTGAGTGCCCCTGGTGGATCCGGAGGAAATTATAAGGATACTGTGCTTGCCTGAGGACTTTAAAATTTTTTAAATGGCAAAAGGTCAGAGACCAACTGCTGGAGAAATGGAGAATTTTGGAAAAGTTATCTAATATGGACAAGAAACTGGATGAAATAAGAGCAGAAATTGTGACTATCCAAAAGGACTTAAAGGATACTCAACAAGTCTCAGCAGAAAATAAGCAGAAAGTGGAAGGTCTGGAGGGTGAGATGCGGGCAGTGCAGAAAAGAGGGAGGCGACAAGCAATGCTGTGCTTGGACTACAGATGGATAAAATGTCTTATTTCCTTAGGTTTCAAAATTTGGAAGAAGTGGACCAAGAAGACTTGAGAGATGTTGTGACTAAACTGTTGGGAGAATTTCTTGGGAGAGGTGTTGATTTTATGAATTGGGATGTGGATCGAGTTTATAGAGTTAATTCACAATATGCACGCACGCATGCAGTTCCTAGAGAGGTTCATGTCAAATTTGTGAAAAGAGAGACGAGAGATGAAATTCTTAGAAAACATAGGAGTGGGGCACTGACTTATAGGGGCAGGGAGATAGCCATTCTGAGGCAGATTCCCAGACAGGTACGTGAAATGAGAAAGAAATATTACTTTTTGTCAAGCAAATTGTACCAGAAGGGAGTAGGCTTCAGATGGCTGATGCCAGAGGGATTGATGATTTTCCGGGAGGGCATTACGAAAAAAATTAGTACAATTGCGGAGGCTGCGGCCTACGTGGAGGAACACAAAGCCCTCCTGGAATTAGATGACCCAGGAGTTGAAGAAGGGGAGGTTATAGACCATGGGGAGGAGGCGGCTGCCGCTGTTGCGGCCCTGGAGTTGGGTCAGGCTGAACCCAGAGTTCTGAGATCCAAAACTAGGAAGTGACAAAGATATTTGGTATTGTGTTGGTTTTCCTTATTCTCTTTCGTATGATATTCTGATTATTCTTGACCCTTCTTTATTGCGTATGTAAGATTGGTAAACTTAGCTACTCAGATCACCTGCTTGCCATATGGCTGTTGTATGTGTTTAAAATTTTGAGTAAAATTCTTATCATGTATAAGAAAAATGAAAATTTACCATACCTGATATGTATTTGTATAAACCTTTTTTTGACCAATAAAAACTTTTTTTGGAAAGAAGAAATAGGCCACAAACTATAGCACTTGATAAGGCAATCTGGAAGTTATTGGAAAAAAATATTCAGGTACCATACCTACCAAGATTAAAATTGTGCAAGCTGATCACATGATGACAGGGGATACTATTAGAACTTTGAATACGGATAGCCCTGGGGAGGTCAGTCATAACTTTGAAATGTCACTAAGCCAGAGGTCTCCAACTTCAACTCTGGGAGTTGAAGTCCGCAAGTCTTAAAATTGCCAAGGTTGGAGACCCCTGCACTAAGCGACATCATAAGGCGACAACTACTTGTACAAAAATGCACCTATTTTCTTGTTTCTTCCTATGCATTCAATATTTCGCCTGATAAATGCTAGAAAATAATGTCCTCCATAATTTAATATGCAGAAAAGAGACCCTGTCTAACCAGATAAACCTTATTCATTATAACAGGAGAGAATCTGTTACTTCTTAGCATATCTGCGTATTATATTAATTCCTTGGGTAAACCAATTTATGAAAAGCATTGGTCCATTTCATGCATATACAGATTACAGAGGAGCCTTATATCTTCCTCAAGAATTTCACTGCCAGATAAGCATTAATTTGCTCTGTTTTGCCAAGTTTTTTCTGCTCCACGCAGGCCAATTAGAGTTGAAAAGGCCAACCGCATGCTCATTCTTTTAGCAACAAATGTTTCATGAGCAGTTTTGCTAAACTTCTATCTACCTAGGATGTGCTTCTTTATTGGATCCTAACATTTGTGATATCCAAAATCACACCTGCCAATCTAAATTAGATTAAACAGATTGGCTGCCCATTTGTGTATCATCATCACCACTACCGTCAAAGCCCAAACACGATTTTTGGCTGGGCCCAGAGCTTAAAATAACATGGACTCTGTTTCCAGACTTCCAATCTAATGAAAAGATGGAAACTAGTATGGAGCAGGTGAAAAATATATATATTCTTTTTTCATTGTTACCTACATTTTCTTATTTAGCAGTACAGCCTTCCTTAACCCAGTGTCTTGATTTTAACATCTGGTTAGAGAATGATGGGATCTGAAGTGAGTGATTTTTGGAAGCCATCATGTTGGGGATTTTTGGAACCCATCATGTTGCAAGGCTGGGTACAATTATGGCTTTGAGGAGGGAGACTAAGGATAGAAATGGCATTTCCATAGCTAAATGCTCCTGGAGAAGCCATTGCAACAGATGCCTGGGGAGGGCAGCAGGGGTGAAATGCTCCTGGTTCTGACCGGATCTCACGATCTGGTAGCCATTGTAGTTGGTTTGGCGATCCGGTAGTGACACCCGCTGCCCAGGTGTCATTACTTCCTGGTTTTAACCAGGAAGTAATGTGTTTTTTACCTTCGGTGCATGCGGAGAAAGTTTTGCGCATGCGCAGAAGGTCTGCGCGCGCATGTGACGTGGCGTGTGGACTTCTGAGCCAGTAAGGAAGGAGGGGAGGTGGGAGGGGCAACTCTAAGAAAGCGCTACAGTACAAGTAGTCCTCAACTTACGACCACAACTGAACCCAAATTTTCTAACATCTTCTCAGTAGGTATTACTACTTTAAGAAACAAACAACTAAAATCCTTGTAGAAGAGCTCACTTAATGTAGACTCTGATGGTCAAATATCAATACAGGTAGTCCTCAGCTTATGACCACAGCTGAGCCCAGAATTTCTGTTGCTAAGCGAGACTTTGTTAAGTGAATGTTGCCCCATTTCATGACCTTCCTTGCTACAGTAGTTATGCAAACCACTGCAGCTGTTAAGTTAGAAACACGGTTGTTAAATGAATCTGGCTTCCCCATTGACTTTAATAGAAGGTTGCAAAAGGTGATCACATGACTCCAGGACACTGCAAATGTCATAAATATGAGTCAGTTGCCAAACATCTGAATTTTGATCACATGACTATAGGGATGCTGCAATGATTGTTAAATGTGAAAAATGTTCATTAAGTCATTTTTTTTCAGTGCCGTTGTGACTTTGAATGATCACTGGTTGTATGTCAAGGTCTACCTGTAGCTTAGTATGGACCCTGAAAGCATCTGGTAAGGTATCCCTATGCAGAGAAGTCTGAATCGATTTTTGTTTTCAAATCGAGATGGATATTATAATCCTTTAGTCCATTTGACAGGATAAGTGGAAAAAAAAAATATGGTTTCCTCCTCTATAACAGATTAATAGCTTATAGAAGACCTGGACACGAACATCCTGTTCAGCTTCAGCCACTACATGGCACTGAGTCCTATATTCATACCAAATTAAATTAACTATTGTGCAATATAAATTACATGATGGCAGCCAACCTAGAACTGCAGTTCATGTATAATTAATCACTTGGCCATTTTTCAGGGTACAAACCAGAACTTCAAAACTCTGTGCTGGATTTCTGGCTGAGGAATAATGCAGTTGATGGATCAAAGCAAGCAGCATCTCATAAAATGGTTAAGCCCCAAATTCTGTATTTTTTTAAATCCCGTACTAGCAGAATCCTATGTTGGCTGCTAGCCGTTAGGCATCTGTTTACTTATAAATGAGCAGCACGCAGTAAGACTAAAAGCTCTCATCCCATAAATTACGAGAAACACAATTCTACATTCTAGTAATAAATCAATACAGGTAGTCCTCAGCTTATGACCACAGCTGAGCCCAGAATTTCTGTTGCTAAGCGAGACTTTGTTAAGTGAATGTTGCCCCATTTCATGACCTTCCTTGCTACAGTAGTTATGCGAACCACTGCAGCTGTTAAGTTAGAAACACGGTTGTTAAGTGAATCTGGCTTCCCCATTGACTTTAATAGAAGGTCGCAAAAGGTGATCACATGACTCCAGGACACTGCAAATGTCATAAATATGAGTCAGTTGCCAAACATTTGAATTTTGATCACATGACTATAGGGATGCTGCAATGATTGTTAAATGTGAAAAATGTTCATTAAGTCATTTTTTTTTCAGTGCCGTTGTGACTTTGAATGATCACTGGTTGTATGTCAAGGTCTACCTGTAGCTTGGTATGGACCCTGAAAGCATCTGGTAAGGTATCCCTATGCAGAGAAGTCTGAATCGATTTTTGTTTTCAAATCGAGATGGATATTATAATCCTTTAGTCCATTTGACAGGATAAGTGGGGAAAAAAAATATGGTTTCCTCCTCTATAACAGATTAATAGCTTATAGAAGACCTGGACACGAACATCCTGTTCAGCTTCAGCCACTACATGGCACTGAGTCCTATATTCATACCAAATTAAATTAACTATTGTGCAATATAAATTACATGATGGCAGCCAACCTAGAACTGCAGTTCATGTATAATTAATCACTTGGCCATTTTTCAGGGTACAAACCAGAACTTCAAAACTCTGTGCTGGATTTCTGGCTGAGGAATAATGCAGTTGATGGATCAAAGCAAGCAGCATCTCATAAAATGGTTAAGCCCCAAATTCTGTGTTTTTTTAAATCCCGTACTAGCAGAATCCTATGTTGGCTGCTAGCCGTTAGGCATCTGTTTACTTATAAATGAGCAGCATGCAGTAAGACTAAAAGCTCTCATCCCATAAATTACGCAGAGAAACACAATTCTACATTCTAGTAATAAATCAAGAAAGGTGCTGTGAAATGAGAAGAATCCACCAGGTTTTTTTTCCCCTCCCACTTTTTTTGTCTTGCAAGCACTAAAAAGCAGTTTCAGCAGAGATGTTCGTTAAGCAGTAAGCATAAAGTGAAGCTAGAGGTTTCAGTTCTCAACTACTGTATCACAAGTGTTCCTTCTCAGCTGTTTTTCAAATTACACCTTTCCATCTCCCTTACCATGTAATTTACACTTTGGCATGATGGGTAGTTTATTCAATCATTTACTGAATGATTTATTCAATCATTTGTTCTGATCAGAGTTCGAAAACAATATTTCCTTTGTTCTTCCTTCTCAAAGTTAGGCCATAATTGTGGCATCTGATGTAAAGGGGAGCAGAGAAAACAAGCTTCCATAATTTTTACAGTTATTTTATGCTGGAGATCAAATCTCCCCTTCTCTACTGTTCTCAGCCACAATGTGGTTCCTGCTTAAACACAAATTGCTTTCCCATACTTTGCTTTGAAAAATAGCCACTTCCCCTTTCCTTAACAGCATAATTTCTCTTATTTTCTGACACTCAGAGTTTAAGTCCCACAGAGTTCAATTAGACTTACTCCTCAGTAAGCATGTCCTTTTGGGGTATGGCCAGTGGTGGGATTCAAGTAATTTAACAACCGGTTCTTTACTCTAATGATTTCTTCCAACAACCAGTTTTCCAAACTGTTCAGAAAGTTAACAACCGGTTCTCTCGAAGTGGTGCGAACTGGCTGAATCCCACCACTGGGTACGGCCAAAATTTAGGGAGCTCATCTTCCGACAGAGTATTTGTTGTTGTTTTTCAATATTATGCATGACAATATTGTTTTGTATCCTGCTGGGTGGCCTTTCCAATGTTCAGCCACTAAGGATGATATGGCCAAAGAATATGAGAAATCATTCTGATTGCTAATGCTGAAATCTTTGTAACAGTTACAAGCAGTAGGAGCCATAATGGTCAAATAAATAAAAATAATAATAGTAGCAGCACTACCTTCATAAAATTGTAAACAATAATTAAGATTTCTATGTCCCAAGTTTCAGAACAGTGAATTTCAGGATTTATGGCATGAAATTATGAAACGTTCCCCTGCCATTTACCTTGGTGATATTTTTTTTTCCTTTCCCACCAGTTCAGCACATTTAAGTTTGTGCAAAGATTTTGATTTTTTTTAAGGGAGTTGAATTTAAAGTTTATATGCACTGTATTGCCCCTAATATAAATATGAGATTAGTCATGGAAGTTAAACTATTCCTGAGTATGTAAAAAGACAGAGATGGGTTTCAGCAGGTTCTGACCAGTTCTGGAGAACCAGTAGCGGAAATTTTGAGTAGTTCGGAGAATCTGTAAATGCCACCTCTGACTGGCCCCGCCCCCATCTATTCTCTGCCTCCCGAGTCCCAGTTGATTGGGAGGAAATGGAGATTTTACAGTATCCTTCCCTTGCCACGCCCACAAGCCACGCCCACCAAGCCACACCCACAGACCTGATAGTAAAAAAATTTGAAACCCACCACTGAAAAAGACAATCAAGAAGTTGAGGAAAGAGCTCCTGTCTACAAGAATGAATCAGGGAGAAATTACAAACTGTTCAAAGTTACAACAACAGTGAAAAAAATTACTTACAACTGGTCCTTGTACTTACAACCATCACACACAATCAAATTTAGGAACTTGGCAACCACTGTATTTAAGACGGTTGCAGTATCCTGGATATCCTATGATCCCCATTTCTGACCTTCCCAGCCAACTTTGCCTCCGACAGGGAAAGTCAATGTGGAAATCCAGATTTCCTTTACGACTGCATCGTTCACTTAACAACTGCAATGATTCACTTAACAACCATGGCAAAACTGGACACTGCTGATTTAACAACTGCCTTGCTCAACAATGAAAATTTTTGGTTCCAACTTTAGTCATAAGATAAGGACGACCTATGAAGCCATGGAGAAGTCCAGGACAATTAATAGAACTATCCTTCTTTTGGCAAAGATACTCCACGGGGCATCTAAGGTAGTTTCTGTAGCATAACTGGCAAAATTGAAAAAGTAAAGTAGAAACTATAATCCTAGCAAGAGAAAAGCCATTCATCATTTTAACTTGAATAATCAAAGTTTATGGGAATGGACTACTTCCTCCTACATGATTTACTGCTTAACACTGATGATATATTGTGTCAGTGAGGAACGAATGAGAAATTACTATATTAGTAGCAGGGTATCCTTCCTGATTTATCCCATTTATCTCACTGGATGTCACCATTACACTGGCAATGTCAAATTTGCCTAGATAATAGGAATGCAGAGGCCAGGAGTGCTTGTAGGCTAGATTGATGGGTGAATAGCAAATACTGTACATGTTGTAAGCAACCTCAAATCCAAAATTCAGCTCAAACGCCATCTGAAAACTGTCTGGTAAAGAACCGTCGGGAGGGAGAGTGAATCATTGCCTCATCCCTTCAAGCACCTTGAAGTTCTCGCTGCATCGTAGAAGGAAATCCAAAATATATGTACATTTATGCCATAAATCAGCAGAGTCATTTTGGCTTTTTCTTTCCTCATTCCAAACTAAGATATTTCAATGACTGTAATGCACAAATTGTTTCTTCCAAAGCCAATCCAACGTAATAATAATAACCCTCTCCATATATAATGCGCTGCTTCTGCGGTTTGCAATTTTCATGTATAATTGAAGTGGCTAGTTTACCAGGCACGGTAGCAAAGGGTAGATTTGTACCAAAAAAGAAAAAAAATGGCATCATGTTTCTCGAGGGGCCTCTCAGAACTGTAAATAGAAAGTGAACCCACGCAACGGGTGGGCTTCTTCTCTCCCCTTTTCTAACAAGGCTTTCAAAATTTCCTCTTGTCTCTTCCTTTTGTTATAACGTGTACATGAAAGAAAATATTACTTTTGATCGGTCCAAATAAGAGCACTATGCTGTAATTGTGCTCTTTTCTCTTCGTGTATCGTTTTGGCCTACAATTTCACTGTTTCTCTTAGAAGTACAGTCATTTGCATTAATTCTGCTCAGCATTAACCCATGAAAGATTCTCTACATAGGTACAGTACATTGTTGTGGTCCGTCAGCAGCCTACGGAGCTGGCAACGGAGTCAGACAGCGATCAGGCTGAGGCGAGGCCAGGGCCATCGAGAAGTGAGGTGCGGACTCCAGAGCCTCCAGTCTCCAAAGACTGATAGTAGTGAGGCAGAGGAACAGGAGGAGCCTGTTCCTAATGCACACATGAGAAGAGCTGCCAGAAGGCAAGAGCAGCTCAAGCAAAAAGGACAACTCGGGAGTAGGGCCAAGAGATGATTGGCCCCTCCCATAAGGCTTAAAACAGACCAGCACTGGCATTTGAGCTTTGCCAGAAAACAACGTTGGTAGCTGGGTCTTCTGCTTCGTCTATGTCTTGCCTTTATTTTTGTATCTTGTGAACGTTTGCCAAGAAAGGCCTTTGGCAGTTTGCCTAATTGGACTAAGGTTTGCAAGAGAACTGAAGAATTTGTGTTGGGAGGCATTTGTTTTAATTTGAGTTGAACGACGCTGGGAATGAAGTAATTCTCAGCTGTTCGAATAAAGTTGTTTTTTTTCCCACGGACTGAGTGTCTTACTACTTACTTGGGCCTGGGTCACAACATACATAGAGAAAGCACTTTGGCTAGGAAAATAATACATAATTCTTACTTTGTACATACAGTTTGGATGGTTAAGGAGGCCAAGTCACAGAGGTATTGTCTGTGCGGGTGTCTTGGAGTCCTGGTGACTGCATGAACTCCCTGCAGGCTTTTTTCTTGCAAGGTTTCAGAAGTAGTTTGCCACTGGCTCCTTCCTAGGGCTGAGAAAAAGTGACTGCCTAAGGTCACCCAGCTGGCTTTGTGCCTAAAGCGGGAGTAGAGGTCACGGTCTCCTAATTTCTACCCAGGTGCCTTAACCGTTACACCAAGCTGGTTCTAAGTCACAGAGGCAGGCCACCGAATTGATGATATTTCTTATTGTACTCACAAGGTTAGCAATTGCTAACTATAAGCAGAGGTGAGCTGCTGGGGGTTCGCAGGAATTCGGGAGAACCTCTAGCTAAGATTACGTGCAGTTTGGAGAACTCCCAGATCCTAATCCTGGCTGGCCCCACCTACCCCGCCCCATCCAGGAGTCCCCACGTGGCCCATTTTGGATGCAGGTATGTGCAGGGCGCACATGGAGGCTTGGGGAGGATGAAAAATGGGCCTACCGGAAGTGGGCCGGAACCTGGGGAGGCCATTTTCGCCCGTCCAGAGACTTGAGGAAAACCTGCAGAGCCTGGGGAGGGCAAAAATGCCCCCCCACGCCATGGTGTAGGAAGCTGACTAGGCCACGCCCACCATGGCCACGCCCATCCCTGACTATAAGGCACGAATGAAATGGAATGCCTCCAATTTTATAAGTTGCACTAGAAGCGCTGGCATTTTCCTTAGCACCTGTTCTTCCCTTTCACTTGGCAGGAGAAAAGTACTATAGCTATTGTTTGTGAACTGGAAGCCTACAGCGAATACTCATCAGGGTGCTCTAACAAGGCATTTTAATTTAATTTTTGTCTGCTGAAAAAAAATCTCTCCATTTGACATTCACCACTGAATGCTGGTTGTCTGTGATGGTGGCCGTGTGATTAAGTAAATGATTTTTTACTTAATCACACGGTGACCTGATTCGAGTAAATGATGGCCCTACGCACACGGGGGGAGGCATGCTGGATCTGATTTTTATCTCTGGACAGTGGTTAAATGATCTGGTATTAGATGATTTAGTAACAGAACCAATGTCATGGTCGGATCATTTTCTCCTTCGCCTAGACTTCCGAACCGCCATTCACCACCGCAGGGAGACGGAACCTATACGGTGGTTCCGTCCCAGGCGCCTGATGGACCCTGAGAGGTTCCAGACGGAGCTTGGGCCATTCCCTGAGGATCTGGCCCACGGCACGACTGAGGAACTGGTCGTGGCCTGGGAACGGGCGGCCGGGCCCCTGGACCGTGTCGCGCCTTTGCGCCCTCTGACCCGGCGTAGATCTCGTCCGGCCCCTTGGTTCCCCGAGGGGCTGAGGGAGATGAAACGCCGGAGAAGACGCCTAGAGAGCACCTGGAGGTCCAGTCGCTCCGAAGCTGATCGGACACTAGTTAGGACCTATTCTAGGACCTACCTAGTGGCAATGAGGGAAGCGAGGCGCTCCTACGCCTCCACCCTCATTGCGTCGGCAGATAACCGCCCGGCCGCCCTGTTTGGTGACCCGCTCTCTCCTACATCAGGAGGTGCGGGATGACCCTTGCAGGGACGAGCCGAGGAGTTTAGTGGTTATCTATCGATAAAATCGCTCAGCTGAGGGACGGTCTGGACCGAATTTGGGATGATCAAGCGAGGGAGAGGAGGCACGTCTTGTTGAGCACATTTGGGATGAGTTTGACCCTGTGGCTCCGAGGGCGTGGACAGGTTGTTGGGGAGGCTTCACGGCACGACATGTTTACTGGACCCGTGCCCTTCCTGGCTGGTACTGGCCACTCAGGCGGTGACACGAGGCTGGCTCAGAGGATTATCAACGCTTCTTTGTTGGATGGGGTTTTCCTGCCGCCTTGAAAGAGGCGGTGGTGAGACCCTCCTTAAGAAGCCCTCTTTGGACCCAGCTATTTTGGGTAATTATCGTCCAGTCTCCAACCTTCGCTTTGTTGCGAAGGTTGTAGAAAATGCCGTGGCGCGACAGCTGCCCCAACACCTGGATGAAGATGTCTATCTAGACCCGTTCCAGTCCGGCTTCCGACCCGGAAACAGCACGGAGACAGCTTTGGTCGCATTGGTGGATGATCTCTGGAGGGCCAGGGACAGGGGATATTCCTCTGCCCTGGTCCTATTAGACCTCTCAGGGGCGTTCGATACCATCGATCATGGTATCCTGCTGCGCCGGTTGGGGGATTGGGAGTGGAGGCACCGATATCGGTGGTTCCCCCCCTATCTCTCCGACCGGTCGCAGACGGTGTTGACAGGGGGGCAGAGGTCGACCGCGAGGGGCCTCACTTGTGGGGTCCCACAGGGGTCGATTCTCTCGCCCTGCTGTTCAACATCTACATGAAGCCGTTGGGTGAGATCATCAGTGGTTTCGGGTGAGATACCAGCAGTACGCTGATGACACCCAGCTGTACTTTTCCACCCGGACCACCCCAATGAAGTTGTTGAAGTGCTGTCCCGGTGTTTGGAAGCTGTACGGGTCTGGATGGGGAGAAACAGGCTCAAGCTTAATCCCTCCAAGACGGAGTGGCTGTGGATGCCGGCACCCCGATTCAGTCAGCTGCAGCCGCGGCTGGCTGTTGGAGGCGAGTTACTGGCCCCAAAGGATAGGGTGCGCAACTTGGGTGTCCTCCTGGATGATCGGCTGTCGTTTGAAGATCATTTGACGGCCGTCTCCAGGAGGGCCTTCCACCAGGTTCGCCTGGTTCGGCAGTTGCGCCCCTTCCTTGATCGGGATGCCTTATGCACAGTCACTCATGCGCTCGTTACCTCTCGCTTGGATTACTGTAATGCTCTCTACATGGGGCTCCCCTTGAAGTGCACTCGGAGGCTTCAGTTAGTCCAGAATGCAGCTGCGCGGGTTATAGAGGGAGCTACACGTAGCTCCCATGTAACACCGCTCCTGCGCAGACTGCACTGGCTGCCTGTGGCCTTCCGGGTGCACTTTAAGGTGTTGGTTATGACCTTTAAATCGCTCCATGGCTTAGGACCTGGGTACTTACGGGACCGCCTGCTGTTACCACACGCCTCCCACCGACCCGTACGCTCCCATAGAGAGGGACTTCTCAGGGTGCCGTCCGCCAAACAATGTCGGCTGGCGGCCCCCAGGGGAAGGGCCTTCTCTGTGGGGGCTCCCACACTCTGGAACGAGCTTCCCCCGGGTTTACGCCAAATACCTGACCTTCGGACATTTCGTCGCGAACTCAAGACTCATCTTTTTATCCGCGCGGGGCTGGCTTAAATTGGGATTTTAATGTTGAATTTTATTAATTTTAAACGGGGTTTTTTAATATGGTAAATTTTAATTATTGGGCTAATTTAAATAAGTTTTTTAAATCATATTTTAAATTTGTATATTGTATGTTCGGTTTTATTATGCCTGTACACCGCCCTGAGTCCTTCGGGAGAAGGGCGGTATAAAAATCAAATAAAATAAATAAAAATAAATAAATAAATAAGTAGTGTGCACGGCTGGGATTTAAAAGCAGCAAAGAATGGTGAACCAGGAAGTGTTGACTTATGTGATCAAGAAGCTGTGACAGCAAACAATAAGTTTCACATGAGAAAAGTCGATCAGCTGATTAAGGAAAATTGGTGGGTCACTCAAGGAAATATTGCTGCCAGGTCTGGAGTTTCACAGAAATGTGTAGATCACATTATTGGTTTTCTTTGTGTAAGATGGGTTCTAATTCATGCTCACGCAGAGATGAAAGGTTCAAAAGTTGAGATTTGCCAACAATTGTCACACTGCAGGACTGAAGGTGAGGAATTTCTTCACAGTATCATGAGTGACCACCAATGAAATATGATTCATTGTTATGATCCAGAAAAGAAGTCTCAGATGATGGAAGGTCATCACAAGCGTCATCTGTAAAAAATAAATCAATTAAAAAAAAACCTCATGTTTACAGTGTTGTAAATAGAGTTGTGTGTTTACAGTGTTGGGGTAGAGTTAGTATTATTCACATTAATTTTCTCGCACCTCACACCACTATCCATAGAGCACTATATAGAGACAAAGTTTATTCATGATTGCTTCAAGAAGTTTGTCCATCAATATCAGAAATGTGTGACGATGCGCAAAAGTAACTACCTGTAAATGCAGGTAACAAGGTAATATTTGGAACATAGAATAACAGAGCTGGAAGAGTCCTTGGAGGTCATCTGCTGGAGCAGGGGACCCTATACAATTTCAGACAAATGGCTATCCAGTCTCTTCTTGAGAGCCTCCAGTGTTGGGACAACCTCTGAAGGCAAGCCGTTCCATTGGTTGATTGTTCTTACCATTAAGAATTTTCTCCTTAGTTCTAGGTTGCTTCTCTCCTTGATTAGTTTCCATCCCTTGTTTCTTGGAAAATAGGTTGACACCCCCCCCCCTTCTTTGTGGCAGTCCCTCAAAGATTCAAATTCAAATATTCAAGGATTCTTTTCTTGTTTTATTCATAGAATAGAATAGAATAGAATAGAATAGAATAGAATAGAATAGAATAGAATAGAATAGAATAGAATAGAATAGAATAGAATTCTTTATTGGCCAAGTGTGATTGGACACACAAGGAATTTGTCTTTGGTGCATATGCTCTCAGTGTACATAAAAGAAAAGATACATTCGTCAAGAATCATAAGGTACAACACTTAATGATAGTCATAGGGAACAAATAAGCAATCAAATCATATTAGGAAACAGTCAATATAAATCTAAGGATACCAGCAACGAGGTTACAGTCATAAAGTCATAAGTGGAGGGAGATGGGTGATAGAAACAATGAGAAGATTAATAGTAATACAGACTTAGTAACTAGTTTGACAGTGTTGAGGGAATTATTTGTTTAGCAGAGTGATGGCGTTCGGGGAAAAACTGTTCTTGTGTCTAGTTGTTCTGGTGTGCAGTGCTCTATAGCATCGTTTTGAGGGTAGGAGTTGAAACAGTTTATGTCCAGGATGCGAGGGGTCTGTAAATATTTTCACAGCCCTCTTTTTGACTCGTGCAGTATACAGGTCCTCAATGGAAGGCAGATTGGTAGTAATTTTTTCTTCTGCAGTTCTAATTATCTTCTGAAGTCTGTGTCTGTCTTGTTGGATTGCAGAACCAAACCAGACAGTCATAGAGGTGCAAATGACAGACTCAATAATTCCTCTGTAGAACTGAATCAGCAGCTCCTTGGGCAGTTTGAGCTTTCTGAGTTGATGCAGAAAGAACATTCTTTTTTGTGCTTTTTTGATGACATTTTTGGTGTTAGGTAGAACCTAGAAATTTGAAGGTCTCTACTGTTCGGTTACTGTACTGTACTGTTACTGTTACTGTTTGGTCTAGTATTGTAACAGGTGGTTGTATTGGAGGGCTTCTCCTAAAGTCCACCACCATTTCTACGGTTTTGAGTGTGTTCAGTTCCAGATTGTTCTGGTCACATGATGAGGCTAGTTGTTCAACTTCCCGTCTGTATGCAGATTCATCATTGTCTTGAATGAGACAGATCACTGTTGTGTCATCTGCGAACTTTAGTAGTTTAACAGATATAAAATATAAAGAGTTATAAATTATCCCTATTTAAACTAAAGTTAAGGTGGTGAAGGCATTACTTTTAATTCAGTGCCTGCACAATTTTTAATAACAAATAAGAGACAAAATAGCACATGAACATACAATGACGCTAACAGCACTAGGAGTAATTAGTTAAAAATAAATAATTAGCTATTTATTACGTCTGAAAAACCAATACCAAATACAAGATATTCATCTCCAAAAGACAGATGATACAGAGGAATGAATGAATTACTAATTCCAACAGACCGAGAAATAAAGCTATTTTTAACTTGTTTGCTATTTTTTCCTCTACAAAGGTATTTGTCTGTTCAAAAGGTCTGCTAATTTGGCACTACAATAACTCTTTAGTAAAATTTAGGTCAGTTGCTTCTTTTCAGGTTCCTTGATTTTCCTTGCTTCGCTGATGGCTGTTTTCAGTTCTCAAGATCCTTCTCTAAATCCACTTTTTAGCCATTAAAGCACAAGGAAAGTATTATTTTCCTGTGTGGATCCTCCCATGCTGATTTGGGAGTTCACTTTTCTTATTAATACAACTGAAAGCATTACCTGAAAGAAGACTTGCCAGGGCCGGAATAGCTCAGGCTGTAAGGAGCCTGTTATTAGAACACAGTAGCCTGCAATTACTGCAGGTTCAAGCCCGGCCCAAGGTTGACTCAGCCTTCCATCCTTTATAAGGTAGGTAAAATGAGGACCCAGATTGTTGGGGGGGCAATAAGTTGACTTTGTAAATATACAAATAGAATGAGACTATTGCCTTATACATTGTAAGCCGCCCTGAGTCTTCAGAGAAGGGCGGGATATAAATGAAAATAAAATAAAAAAAATAAAATAAAAATCTACAAAACATGACATGACACTTGATATTTATTGATTTAAAGTTCCTCTAGAGAGCAAATAAGCAGAAGGCCCAATGTCCCATTAGAAGAGAAAGTCACGCAGAGCTCAAAATTGATCAGTTGTATTATTGTAGCTAGGATGTCAGCTTGGTTGCTTCTGGCATTACAGACAAAATTGCAAGAGATTATTCTGCATGGGGGTAAAAACCTTTTTTTTTAAAAAAAAATGCACTTGTTGGAGAAATAAGTTACTAAAATACTGTCTCTTTTTCAGAGCCTATTTTTTCTTCTCCTTTCACTCCTGGCCAAAATTTGAGAAAGATCCACATTTGACAGTTCACTTACAAATTAACCCTCCTGATCAGCCACAAGAACCACCCCTCCCAAAATAAGTCTCCAAGTAAGAAAATCACTTTCTGCAATTTGGTAGGAAGAGCACACTCTGCTATTTAAAGTTCAGCCTATTCGGAGACTGGATGTTAGAAGAAGCAGGCAAGCGAGAAAGCACAACCTATGCAAAAATAGTTATTGGATCTTGATTTTGGAAATCCTGTTCCTTAGTGCTTAAGTCCTGCTATCCATCTCACGTTTTAGTGCCTATTAAATGTACTGATTTATTTACTATTATTATAGACTGCCACACTGCAGCAAGACTCATTTTGGTTTACAATATTCCAGTTAAAATATATAAACAAATATAACAAATGCTGAGGCCCTAGAAAGAGTGCAAAGAACAGCACAAAATGGAAGCTAAACTGTAAGATAAATGGCTAAGGGAACTCTTCATTTAGCCTAACAAAGAGAAGGCTTGGGAGAAATAATAGTTGTCTTCCCATACTTGAAGGGCTCTCACAGAGAAGAGGGCATAGCATCTAAAAGTAGGACAAGAAGCATGACAGAGGATGTTTTAGGTTTTTTTTCTTTATTGTGGGTGGGTTAAGTTTTGGATTAGTTGATACCATGTTTATTTTAATGACTTGTTATTGTAGTTGTTTTAATTTTGAATTATGTTTTGCACATAAAAATGGATGAGGCTTCAACTGTATTCTCACAGCCAACATCCTGGGTTTTTAAAATCATATCCTGCAGACTCCCCTGGACAGGGTGGGATTCTACTGGTTCAGACCGATTCGGGCGAATCGCTAGCTCCAACGATCAGCTGGGAGTGAACCGGTTCACTTTGACAATCAGTGGGGCCTGCCTGTGTTAGATTGTGTAAAGGAGGAGACCCGAGACCAGACTAGTGACAACAGCTCTTTTATTTAGTGTGAGACTTCAGCTCCAAACACAGGCAGGATGCTCTCCTTTTATACATACCTGGATCAGTTGACAACCAATAGGATTCAAATGTTTTCCCGCTGAAATTCCCTCCAATGGGAACATACACAACAGCCTGCCCGCCCGCCCCTGTGCTTTACTTGCCTTTATCTTCATAGCTATTAGCGTGGCAGAGCAGATTGCCATGCCTCAGCTGTTTTAATTCCCTAGCACTAATGTGGAAGGTGATTATTTGTTGAACTGTGCACACGCGTGTGATCACCGAATCGGTTGTTAAACCAGAAGAATCCCACCACTACCCCTGGATATGACTGTTGTATGTTCCAGGCAAAACTTGACAACATTACTTTTTAGCCACGGAGAAAGTAAATCCAGCCAATCAGGTGGCATGATACAGCATATCAGTACTGTTATTAAAATTACCATTGAACAAAACCCAAATCGTCATAACAGTTGTGATTTGCTACCTATTTATTTTTCTTCCTATATTTGTAAATGATCCATGTGTTTAGATATACATATGCATCATGTCTTTCTTAGACACGATGTCACAACTTTAGTGCAAACTTTCAGGTTCTCTACATTTCTTAATTAGGCAGAAAATAGGAATGAGAAAAGGGGGAGAACACAAAGCCATCAAATATTTATAGTCTGTAATTAAAAGCCGAGCCTATGGCTTGACAGTAAGAGTTTTCTTCTTGCTTTCTTCTTCCCCACCCCTCTTCTGTTTCCCATTGTGCCTGATGAGTAATCCTAGGGAATGTACTCACTTTGTAAACCTGAGTCAGCCTAACAAAGACTCTATCCTTATACAGTTCAAGAATAAGCTGTGGAATGTTTCCAACCTTAATCATTATCTAGGATGTTTTCTAGTGAAGATGTGCTTTTCTTCATGGGGAGAGTAGTGGAATAGATTATGGGTTTTTCCCCATGATTGAGTTAGTGCTATACCCCAAGCTTTCTGCTACAGCAAAACAATACATCATAACATTTGTTGTTCCTGTTGCCAGTTCCCATCCTGCCCCTGTTGCATCTGTTCATTACCCCATCACATTCTCCTGATTTATGGGTGTCTCAGCTGTTCTTGGCAAAATTGTTGGTTTTCTCTTCTAGTTTTGCTGGCATACCTTTCAATGTATCACCAGACACCAGAGAAAATACCCATCAGGCAGGGCTTTATAGTGTGTCTGACTGCTCAGGACTTATTATTCTGCCCCTCCTCTCACACCACATTTGGGTATCTCCCAAGCTGGAATAATGTGAAATAAAGAAACAGGTGAGAGGCCCCAAGGTTGCAATATCCATTATCCTCCACCTAGAAACAAACTATCTACTCTGTAATAAACAATTTGGTTTCAGAAAAAAATTATCATGTAACTTACAACTTCTTCACTGAAAAAACATATGGACTACAAATCTTGATCAAGGCAAAACAATAGATGCAGTTTACATAGACTTCTGTAAAACTTTTGACTCAGTGGTACATGACAAACTTCTCCTAAAACTAAAATCCTACGGCATCTCCGGACCCCTCCACAATTGGATAACAGCATTCCTGTCAAACAGACAACAAGTGGTCAAAATAGGCAGTGCCCTGTCAAATCCTGTTCCTGTCAATAGCGGCGTTCCCCAAGGCAGTGTTCTTGGACCAACACTCTTCATATTATACATTAATGATCTCTGTGACCATATTAAAAGTAATTGTGTTCTTTTTGGTGACGATGTCAAACTATTTAACACTACCAACAATACAGCTACCCTTCAAAAAGTCTTTGTGTCAGAATGGTCAAAAACTTGGCAACTCCAAATCTCAACCAGCAAATGCTCTGTCTTACACATTGGAAAAAAGAATCTAAACACTAAATACAAACTCAGTGAACATTACCTTACAGATGACCCCCACCCTGTTAAAGACCTTGGAGTTTTCATATTCAATGATCTAAGTGCCAAAGCCCAGTGCAACTACATCGCAAAAAAGGCTTTAAGAGTTGTAAACCTAATCTTACGTAGCTTCTTCTCCAGAAACACTGCACTACTAACCAGAGCTTATAAAACATTTGCTAGACCAATTCTTGAATACAGCTCGCCTGTCTGGAACCCATACCACATTTCAGACATCAATACAATTGAACATGTCCAGAAATATTTTACAAGAAGAGTTCTCCATTCCTCTGAATACAACAAAATACCTTATGCCACCAGACTTGAAATCTTAGGTTTAGAAAACTTAGAACTCCACCGCCTTCGACAGGACCTGTGTTTAACTCATAGAATCATCTATTGCAATGTCCTTCCTGTTAAAGACTACTTCAGCTTCAATCACAACAATACAAAAGCAAACACAGATTTAAACTTAATATTAACCGCTTCAATCTTGATTGCAGAAAATATGACTTCTGTAACAGAGTTATTAATACCTGGAACACACTATCTGACTCTGTGGTCTCTTCTCAAAATTCCCAAAGCTTTAACCAAAAACTGTCTACTATTGACCCCACCCCATTCCTAAGAGGTCTGTAAGGGGCGTGCATAAGAGCACAAACGTGCCTACCGTTCCTGTCCTATTGTTTCCTTTCATTATATCCAATTAATATAGTTATTACATACTTATGTTTATATATATGCTTATATATTATATAGTTATTTTCATGCTTATGCTTATATATACGGTTGTGACAAAATAAATAAATTAAAAAAAAATATTGCCAAAGAGAACGGAGTCTGTCATGATTATGATACTTGCTAGTTCCTGTAGAGCAGTGTTTCCAACCTTAGTCATTGCCAAGTGTGTATTTTAAATCCCAGAATTCCACAACCAGTATGGACATTGATGAGGCTTCTGGGAGTTGAAGTCCCAGAAGGCCACACATTTGGAAGTTGTCAGGTTGGGAAACCCTGCTGTAGAGCACGAAAGATGAAACAGCCAACTGTTGGTCAGCTATGTCTCTTTCTCCATGGAGAGAAGGTGGGGAAGTGGTTGTAACTTTGAGGGGGGCAGGGAATGCAAAGAAAATGGCAACCAAAGCGCAGTCTGACATTCCTCACTTTGACAGCTGACATCCTGACTGAAGCCATTTTTAACATTGTCAATATGGAATTGTACAAATAGGGGCCTCTTCATCCACATATAAAAGACTGCAATATGTTCATGTCAAGGTAGTGTCAATACAAAATTGTATAAATTCTCCCATTTTTTTTTAAGCCGAGGAAAGCGGTGAAGGTCTGCTCTTCTTTCAGAAGACTAGAAAGAAATTGATTTTAAAAATAGGGAGTGCAGTGAGGGGAAAGCAATGGATATGAAAGGAATTCAGGGAACAAAAAGTTAACATAGAGGACAAATGCTGGGAGAGAAATGGTCTTGGTGGAGGATGATTAGTGACCAGGGAAGAGGAGGAATAGCATCATTAGTCCCAAAATATGTCTGGCTATATCCATAGCAGATCACTTGGACCTTATAAAGTAGTCCCGACTTAAACTGTGGTGGATCCTGTTAGTTTAAACAGGGAAAGACTACTTAAGACTGTTTCAGTCAGGCTGGGGACAAGATGAAAGATAGCATCCTGGGACCAAGATTAGACTGGGGCTGCCAAGTGTTGCTGTACACTGCAGATAGAAAGAAGGCCTTTACAGTACGTTCTTGCTTTTGTGTGTGTTTGTATGATTTGCTTCATAATTTGAGAGGCAGTGTGGATCAGGGGCTTAAAAGATTACTCTGGCAATTCAAGTCCTCCCACTGCCTGGTGGAGTGAGCTCCCATTACTTGCCCCAGCTCCTGCCAACCCAGCAGTTTGAAAGCATGCATATGCAAGCAGATAAATAGGCATCACTTTGGTGGACAGGTAACAGCAGTCTGTGTTTTGCCATATGCTTTGCCCTGCGGCATGATGTCATGCTGTCCACATGATCACAGAAACATCTTCGGACAGTGCTGGCTCAATGGCTTAAAGAAACAGATGGGCACCACCTCTAAAGTTGGTTATGACTAATGGAGTAAAACCCGCAGTCTCCTTTAGCAATAGCAGTAGCACTTAGACTTATATTTATTTATTTATTTATTTTATTCGATTTTTATACCGCCCTTCTCCCGAAGGACTCAGGACTCATATACCGCTTCACAGTGATTTACAGCCCTTTCTAAGCAGTTTTACAGAGTCAGCATGTTGCCCCCAACAATCTGGGTCCTCATTTTACCGATCTCGGAATGATGGAAGGCTGAGTCAACCTTGAGCCTGGTGAGAATTGAACTGCCAAATTGCAGGCAGCCAGCAGTCAGCAAAATAAGCCTGCCGTACTGTGCCTCCATGGTTCATACCTTTGTTTACCTTTGGTAACTACATAATTTGCCACAACTAAAGCAGCAAAATGTCAGGCAAACTCAGGTTGAACTCTTTCATAATCAGCCTCTCTCCCTCCTCCCTCCATCTATCTATCTATCTATCTATCATTTATCTATCTATCTTGAACAGTCAGTTCGTTTTGTCATAATTTAAGGCATTTGAAAATAATAAAATAGTGCAGTTTAAAATGTAGGTTGATCCATTCCAAAATATTTCTTTAAAAAGTAAATGTTATTCAAAAGTCTTAAACATGTCATTCCATGCTGGATAATTTGCACTAGTCAATTTCTAAACTTAATCCCCTTGAACAATTAATTGTAAGAGGAAGGATCTCTGAGGAGAACCACATGCAAACCTCATGAGGAATGCATATGGCCTTCAGACTGGCTATATCTGAGTTATGATGAATCAAGTATCCATTTGCCCCAGAAACTGTTTTGCAACTGGTTAGTTCTTCTTAGCTCATATTTTTAAAGATGAAATGAAGGTCAGTCTGCATGGCTCTCCCAAGGTCGAATGCTTGCTCCTTATGACTCCCACTATATATGCTATATCCAAATTAAGTTTTAGCTTGCTGTTGCAAATGTCCACTTTCAAAGTTTATAGAGGCGAGTAAAATTAACTGCATACAAACTCCTCTCCTTGATGTTTATCTAACATAGGAAGGTTGTTACTAGAAAAAAGCAGTTCTCAGCACAAGTCAAGTGCCAGGAGAAAACTGGAAAAAATGCCCATGTGACAATTCTTTGAACCTTCTTTAATTTATATATATATAATCTATATATATATAGAATAGAATAGAATAGAATAGAATAGAATAGAATAGAATAGAATTTTTATTGGCCAAGTGTGATTGGACACACAAGGAATTTGTCTTGGTGCATATGCTCTCAGTGTACATAAAAGAAAAGATACGTTCATCAAGGTACAACATTTACAACACAATTGATGGTCAATATATCAATATAAATCATAAGGATTGCCAGCAACAAGTTATAGTCATACAGTCATAAGTGGAAAGAGATTGGTGATGGGAACTATGAAACGATTAACAGTAGTGCAGATTCAGTAAATAGTTTGACAGTGTTGATGGAATTATTTGTTTAGCAGAGTGATGGCCTTCAGGAAAAAACTGTTCTTGTGTCTAGTTGTTCTGGTGTGCAGTGCTCTATAGCGTCATTTTGAGGGTAGGAGTTGAAACAGTTTATGTCCAGGATGCGAGGGATCTGCAAATATTTTCACGGCCCTCTTCTTGATTCGTGCAGTATACAGGTCCTCAATGGAAGGCAGGTTGGTAGCAATTATTTTTTATATATAAATAAATTATATATAATTTATTTGTATCATTATGCAGCCTATGCAATGAGAGCATGGTGAACTCAAGATATACTACAGGCTTGGCTTATATTAATATTCAATAAATAAGTAAATAGGGACGAAATCTGTTTTGCATATTTCCATTTCCCATGTCAGCTTCCTTCAGGGGAATAAAGGATGCTGATGAAGGAACTGTTCTTCATAAGGTTATTGCTTGAAACCATTAAAACAAGGCACATCAAATGAGGAGCACTTTGGTTTTAACATGGAGTTGCTTTCTGGATTTCTGTACTTTATTATTTTTGCAATGTATTCCCTTCCATTTCCACCCATTACTCATCAAATATCGGTGTACGTTTATGTTAGCAACACTGAAATAAATTGTTCATTTTTTCTAAAGTATCAAATCTATTTTAAATATCAGATGTGTAATGGCTTTGAGGTAATTAATAAAGTAAACATGTTTTCAAATGTGTGGAAAGACAATCGTGGGTCTGGGTATCTTTTTTCCTTCTTTCTTTCTGTCTCTTTCAATGCAGAACAAAGTCTGCCTCAACAGCTGGCGGGGCCCAGGAAACAGATGTTACAAAAAAGTATCCCTCCATTTGTGAACATTCTGTTGAGCCAAAGAGGTTGAAAAAAGCTCCATTCTATTCAGAATCCCCAAGTTACAACCTTTTGTTTAGCATGCTGGTGAGAAGTCTGTTAAGTAGAGATGGACTCTAGCCAGCTGTTAAGCATTGGCAGCACGACAGTCTTCCTGCTATTCGCTGTCCTCTAAAAATCAAAATCGGACGGTGTGTTTGTTGCTACTTTCTATCTCTCATTAATTATTATTTCTCACTGGGGTCCTGCTATTCCAAAATCCTGGAATCAGACTTTGCACCGTAAGCGCCAGAGCTAGCAATACTTTTTTTTAACGGGCAAAGAAGTTGGATAAAGTCGTGTTTTAAAATGCGTTCAAGCCCATTTGTCCTTTCTTAGAAATTGCAAATGGATTATTTAAAAGGCTTAAAAGCTTTTACACCATCAGTCTGAAAAATGCTCTTTTGCCTTTTGATACAGCAGTTGTTCTTTGGTATTTAACAGGACCCTGGAAAGGTCTCTCTAAGAATGAGAAGAATCCTATTAAATCAGACCCAAGATTCAAATGTAGTCTCTTGCTGTAAGATAGTGAATTTTTCCAAGGACATTTCCTAAGCCATTTCCTCCCATGCTCTTTCTTTCTTTTTTTAATTGATTTTTTATCCCCCCTGCCACACACACATAGTTTATGAACAGAGTATTGGCCATATCATATCTTATACAAATTAACATATTCAAATACATTTTACTTAGTTACAATTTCTGCCAAAATATTCTTTTTCCATATTTTAATCATGTCTTAATATTTCCATGCTCATTTATATAAACCACATGTTCTTTCGCCCTCAAGTTCTAATTTCTCCATTTTTACTAGTATATATTCTCTTTTATTACTTTTTAGTTAATTCAATTTTTATCTTGATATATTCAAACACGTTCGGGGTTGTCGTTCTTCCATTTCATCTTTTCCGTTTTACAGCAATCTTTCTTCTCTTTCTCATTCCTCTCCCTCCCTTCTTTTATCCTTCCCACTTTTTTCTCTCCTCTCCTATTCCTTCTCTACTTCCCCTTCCTTTTTCCCCCTCCTCCATCCTTCCTCCCTATCTAATTTTCCCTCCTACTCTTATTTCCCCTCCCTTTCTACCTCTCCTCTTCCCTTTCTTCTTTCCCTCTCTCTCCTTCTCCCTTTCTTCCATCTCTCTCCTTCTTCTTATCCCTCCCATGCTCTTTCTGAGCTGCCTGAATGGGTTGGCAGCCAGACTACGCTGGTGCTCAGTCTGGACTATGGACATTGCATGATCTGACTGATTTCCATGCTATTGTTCTTCCCATCCCTGGAGGAAAAAGGCCAGCTTCACTAACTGGCCCCTTTGTGGATGGATCTACCAACGCCTGTCTTTTCCTTTTAGGGATTGTTTGTTCCCTCCTTAAAGTGGTTTCCCAGATGTTTACCCATGTGGATGCTTTTACTCCCCTTCCCACAGCAGTGGGTTTCACATTTTGTTACCACCGCTTCGTGTGTGCGCACATCTTCCATGTATGCGCCCGGCCTTCCGCGCATTCACCCGGCCTCAAAACCGTGCCTAAATAGGACAGCATAGAGCCGGGGCGGATGGGCAGGCCCACCCATGAACTCTGCTACCGGTTCACCTGAATCGGTACAAACTGGCTAAATATCACCTCTGCCTTCCCACATCACATTTTTGACCCTAATGCAGATTTATTTATTTTTTGGTCTTTTCCTAATTCCCTGATAAGGTACCATCATTGCTCTAATAACAAAAGACGAATGGGTTGTTCTTTTATATCTACATTCTCTGTCGGTCTATGAAAAGTTTGTAGGAAGGGGAAAAGAACCATATCGTTCAGCTTCATGGAAATAAAATAGCAACATCCCTACATGGCAAATTAATTTTTTTTAGAAAAGGGGAAGTGAAGAGAAACTTTTCCCTGCTGTATCCAGGGGGTGGGAAAGCAAAAACAGGAGCATGCTTCATTCAGCCTAGACAGAAATCAAAAGGGCCCCTACTGGGAAGTGTAAGAATTGAATGGAGCATGAGGTTCTACGGATGAGGATAGTTCATTGATTTAATAGGACTACCACAGGATCAACTGCAAGATTATATATGTATATATGTGTTCTGTTTCCCTCCCCCAATACTCCCAACAAAGAGTCAGTCAAAGGCCTCCTCTTCTACTTTATTTACATAGATAAATGTCCTGGCCACGTCTACCCACGGGCCTGCCAAGTTTCTGGAGATAACGAGGAAATTATAGATAAGGCCAGAATTACTCATGAATATATTCTTCCCTCCATTGATACAGTTTGCCCACGCAAATTCATTGCTTTGTCCACGACAAAAAACCAGGAAGTCCCGCCTCCTATTTATAGTCTCTGCAGATGTCACTGCATGACCATCATTCCTTGGCTTTATCCCAACGCTTCTTCTGCTGCACGCGCCGGTCACGTCTGTGCAGTCTTGCATCACTCCAAAACTGTTCTTGGGGCGTTGCCAAATCAGAAGAAGGCTCGAGAGAATCAGGCCTTGCCGGCCCCTCCTCCTCCCTTTGAGTGGGTGCCAGGGAGGGAGAGGGCCCAAGAGAAGCAGGCTTGCCAAGTCTTCTCCCTCACTTTCTGAATCATCCGAGTCCAGCAGTCCGGGTCCAGGAACCTGGGTCACAACAATATGTATGTATGGTATGTTTATAGCAATTGAGTTCGGAGTGCATTTGTGATGGAGTATCAGGAGCATAGAGTAGGGAAGTGGTTAGTGCCCCATAGAGGCAATGGGCCATTCGTTCATTCATTCAGTTTGGTTTAATGGTTAAGGCACCAAGCTAGAAAGACCGTGAGTTCTAGTTCTACCTTAGGCATGAAAGCTGGCTGGGTGACTTTGGGCCAGTCGCTCTCTCTCAGCCCAACTCACCTCACAAGGTTATCACTGTGTGGAAAATCAGAGCAGGAAGGAGGGTTAGGTATGTTCACTGTTTTGAGTTATTTATAAAAACAATAAAGATGGGATTAAAAATCTTTTTAAAAACATGATATGCCCATTTTGTAATAAAACTCTATACAATGAACAAGCATAATACCATACAAAATAGAACAATACAAAAACAAGGGTTAACCTCCAGTAAAACTATACAAAATATATCCAATCCTACACCCTTTGCCAGGAAGATCCTTAAATACATTATGTTTTTGGGGGGAGAGGAAATGCCTTCCCTTTTGTCAGCCCTTGATCATTCCTTTCTAGCAATTGAAAATCAGATTTAGACATACAATGGAATTGTGGAGATGTGCACATTGATATTTTCCAAGTGTTTAACTTGTACAGGTTGTCTAATTCATATTTTGGCACACCAAAATATGAATTCCACTGCAAGACATCATTCCTACAACTCTAAAGAGTATTTATGGAGAATAAGGTTACTTGTGGTTCATCTTATTGGCTGCATGGAACTTGCAAGTCCTACATGCCTCTGAATGCCATTTGTCCTGGAAATAAAGTAGAAAAATGTCATTTCCTATGGGGATCTGGGTAGGCACTGCAAGAATCCCTATGTGGAATTAGATACCTCTAAGTCTAAAAAGGCGTAATAACATTATGCCTTTTTATATCTTAAACATGTATGTATTCTCTTAGGTATTGTTGTGACCAAGGCCCAAGTAGTGATTATCAAACACAATTCAGTCCTGAATAAACTTATTTTATTAAAACAGCTGAGAATTAATTCATTCTCAGCTTAGTCCAAAAAAAATTCTTCATAAACAGTCCTTCAGCCTTCTCAGCAACCTTTGTTGTCTTTGGCAACCTGCTAAAGGCTTCTCTTGGCAAAACCCCCACAAAGTTCAAGAGACACTAACAAGAAGCAATGGAATTTGCTTTTCCACAAAGAACCCAATGGTTCGTTGCTGCTCTTTTAAGCCTTATGGGAGTGGCCAATCATCTTCTGGCCTTACTCCCGAGTTGTCCTTTTTTCTTCAGCTGCTCTTGCCTTCTGGCAGCTCTTCACATACGTGTACTAGGAACAGGCTCCTCCTCTTCCTCTGCCACTCTGCTGTCTGCCTCTGGAGGCTCCAGAGTCCGTGCATCACTCCCCTCTCTGCCTCCAACATAGAGCCCTCATCCAGGCCTTCCCTTTACTCCAGGACTGGCCCATCGTCCTCCCCAGCCTCCTCACTGTTCGACTCCGCTGCCAGGTCCACAGACTGCTGGCGGACCACAACACATATTTAATACAAAATATATTTTCAGACACTATGGTTTAGATGACACTTCACCCAACATCACCCTAGACTTCTGCTGAAAATGAGTCATAAATTGCATTTCCTTCTATGACGTGCATTCCAAATTCCTAGGCACACATTCAAAAGAAATCTCCATGGAGCTTCTCATTTGCTCTAATTAGTTTTGTTTTGTTCTGGACAGCCAGCCTCAGAAAGGAACCTTTCAGATATTTCTTATTAAATGGATAAAACAGGCATAAGCAAATAAGCAAAGAAATCTTTTCCCGATATGGGTTCTCATTAATGAGGGACATCAAGACAGCTGCAGATATGAATTTATAATCTTTCTGGGGAACGGCACCCATCCCCTGCCTATCACTTGTAAAGCTTAAGGAAGTCACCACTGCCAATCCACCCAATTATCATGCACGGCTAACAATTCTCAACATTTTGTTCATAGGGAGCTATGAGACACCAACCCTTCCCTCAGCCTTATCCAAATCCTATTGATTTGAATGGGAGCCCATGACTGACATCAGGGGCCCGTGGGTCACTGCACATGAAGTCTCTGCTGCGGGGGGAGTGGGAGGATTTCAAGTGACACAGGACTGGAATACACTGAGACAATGACACCTTGAATAAATTGAGCTTTATGTGACAAGGCTGACAATTGGCTTGCAGCCCTGTATATCTTCACCTCTTCTGTATCCAGGAGGCATCTTTCATTGCCGTTTCCTCTTGAAAGCTATTTAAAAGAACACCCCTGAAACAGCACAAATAACATCTAATCGCATGACACTGCTCTGGATTTCCTGTTCAAATTGAAAATGGCCTGTACATCTCTATACTCAAACAATTTGGTTGAGATTAAAGTAATTGGATTCCATTTATTTTGGAAATTGCAGCCTAAAGCTGAAAATAAAACAAAAAAATGCAAACAAATCTCACATTGCCACAGGTTCATAGATCTCTCTCCCTTCCCCATGTGTACAAAGCAAAAAAGGCAGAGATGTTACAATGAGCTATCATACAGGTGGACATGCAGACATGCTGTTTTTCCCTCATCTTATGCTGCCAATGTTCCTCGTGGCTCAAGTTATATGCAATACGGGATCAATGTTGTAGTTTTGGCATACAAGATTCCTTTTATTCAATAAGGTACAGGTAGTTTTTCATTAAGTGGCTGTTTGCAGTTATGACAGTTGATGAAATTGCAACCAATCCTTGCATTTACAACCTTCACAGGTAAAGCAAAGGAAACCTAAAGTAAGAACATAAGCACGGTTACCATTTCACTTGGCAATTGCTTCATTTAATGATAAAGTTGCCAGTCCCAACTGTGATCACTAAACAAGGACTACTTGTACTTAAAGTTTAATTGAGCATCCAAATTCAGGGTCAATAATAAGGTTTATTCTGCTTCTTTAGAGATAGTTCTAGCTGAGTTCCCACCAGGAAACCTGGATCTTTACATTAGTTGTCTAGTAATTCATCCTTACATATATATATCATTCCGATTAACAAACTATAATGATTGTCAACATAACAATGCAGACAAGAGACCAAAGATAAATCCCAAAGATTTTGCCTCCTTCCAAACTCTAATTGTGCCTGTTGTGTATGGAGAGCCTAAAGAAAGCACTTTATCAAATATATTAAATAGAACAAGATGGAAGTACAAGTAAAGGAAACCAAAACCAGGACAAAAAAGACAGAACAACAATATATATCCAATTAAGCACATACATTGGCACACCCGAAGCCACCAATACAGTACCAAAATATCACGAATGCGGTGTCCTTTAAAAAATGTATTTTGCTTTCCTCCAGGATCCCAGGAGAATCCTCTCTTTTCCAATTTTGGGGGACACAATGGATTTAGAGATAAGGATTGTTCCATAGTCCACTCATAGAAGGTGAGCTTCTAGAGCTGAGAAGTTTTGAACCTGGATCTCTCTGATTATATTCCAATACCTTACATCACTACATCCTACCGGGATCTCACTTGATCCAAGGATACTATCCATAAGTAAGCATCCTGTGAATGACCGATCTGAAAATATTGCAATATATTCTACTTCCATCCTCTCCTCTTAAGTCAGGGGTGGGTTCTACTTAACTTTACTACCATTTTGCATCATGCCCGCACATGCGCAGATCATTTTTGATGATGTGCGGGTCAGTGGGCGGAGCCTCCCGCTGGTTTTACTACCGGTTCTACAGAACTGGTCCGAACCGGGGGCAACCCACTACTGTTTTAAGTACTGTGTCAAGAAAGGTCGTTGAAATGGGGCAAAACTCGCTTAACACATGTCTCACTTAGGCACAGAAATTCTGGGCTCAATTGTGGTCCTAAGTCAAGGAGTACTTGTATTAGAGACTAAAGAGGTGACATTTCACCTTCTCCTACCGAGGGGTTTACAAATGCCTTCAGATACAGTCCCCACCATTTCCATCTACTAAAGTTTGGGATGGCTGCAGGTGACATAGCAGCAACCTCAGAAGGACAGTTGGGAGGCTGAGAGACACATCTTTGGAGATGGCTGCACCAGGAAGCTCAGAAGATGTCGGTGACAGTAACAGAGTTGGGAGGGACCTTGGAGGTCATCTAGTCCAACCCCCTGCTCAGGCAGGAGACCTGTACCAGGGATTCGAACTGCCGAACTGAGCCCTCTAGTCAGGCATAAGAAATGCCACCATTATCCACCTGCATTTCCCCCACCAATTTCTCTCCAGGGCTCCAATTGGACTCTTCGGCTGTATCAAAAGCTAAGAGGATACAGATTGAAAGGAAAGGAAAGCAGAAAGCGGGGGTGGATAAATGAGAAGAATTGAGAGGGATTAAGATGCAAGCATTTTTTTTATTATTATTGAAAGGCAAGAGAAAGGCATCTTCTCTTTCGAGGGACAGAGCAAGAAAGGCCCAGGAGAATACGATCAAGGAAGAGATTGACTGTGATGGATGCAGCCGGGAGAGACAGAATAAGAACGCTACGCTTGTGGCATTTGAATTCAACCAACCCCCTTGGGGAAAAAAAGTGAACATCCTTTCTAAAACAAATCCCGAGACATCTCTAACCCCAAGGCCAGTTACAGCACCCCTCAGCAGTAACCCAGAGTAAAAGCTCTTCTGGAGCTGTCTATTAAGGATGGCAGGAATAGGCAGGCACCAGCTGGAAAGTGACCTCTCTCTTGCCCCCTTGTGCCCTTTGCATCTCCGTTGTTAAGTCTTCACTGCTGGTCATTTCTTATAAAATAAATGAATTGGTTGTGGTGCGTGGTTGTGATGTCTCGCTGCCTGGAAGCTGATGTACCTGTGGTATCCAGACCCCCCCCCCACAAACACACACCTTCTTAGGAGCTGCTGATCCAGTTCTACAGAGGAATTATTGAGTCTGTCATCCACACCTTTATAACTGTCTGGTTTGGTTCTGCAACCCAACAAGACAGACAAAGACTTCAGAGGCTAAATAGAACTGCAGAAAAAACAATTGCTACCAACCTGCCTTCCATTGAGGACCTGCATACTGCACAAGTGAAAAAGAGGGCTATGAAAATATTTACAGACCCTTCGCATCCTGGACATAAACTATTGCAACTCCTACCCTCAAAACTACACTATAGAGCACTGCACACCAGAACAACTAGACACAAGGACAGTTTTTCCCATGCCATCACTCTGCTTAACAACTAATTCCCACAACACTGTCAAATTATTTACTAAGTCTGTACTACTATTAATCTTCTCATCGTTCCCATCACCCATCTCCTCCCACTTATGACTGTATGACTATAACTTTGTTGCTTGTATCCTTATGACTTATATTTATACTGATTGTTTCCTCTTATGATTCGATTGCTTATTTGTACCCTATGACTATCATTAAGTGTTGTACCTTATGATTCTTGATGAATGTATCTAGTCTTTTTATTTACACTGAGAGCATATGCACCAAAGACAAATTCCTTGTGTGTCCAATCACACTTGGGCAAAGAAATAGAATTCTATTCTATTAAAATTTAAATCACCACACTTGGGCAAAGGGTGATAGAAAGTGTAGTCACAAGGCTATGGTGAGCTTAGTGCTCTGCCACTTTGCATACGTGCAAGTAAGAAAGCAGAGTCCAGCTTAAGCAGCAAGGAAACATCTAAGAAAAATAAAGAGGTTGATGGAAAAGAACTTGGAAAGAAAAGATGCAAAAGCCCCTTTAGGATGCCTAAAGCCAACCGCAGTGATTGAATCTCAGTTGGATTACAAGATAAGGTCAACTAAATAAAGTGGCTTTCAAGTGGAACAATAAGTAAAACCTATCTACCCTAGCCAAGAAAATGAAAAAGAATGTCAACTCTGGCAAATAAAATTAAGTGATAATTAATAACAATAATAATAAAAAAAATTGAGATGCATATACCAAAAAGAAATTAGCGGAAGAATTAAGATCGAAAGGTGCTTTTTGAAAAAGCACCTTTGGGACAACCATGACATAGATGACTGAGAATCTCCGTAGTAGTAGTAGACATTTAGCAGAAGAGTAAGAATTTCTTTAAATGTTCGATGTGGAAAACAAGCAAGCCGTTGCAAGGGGTTGGGCTATTAGATACTGTAGTTAAAACAGATAAGAAAAGTACAGAGGAACTGAATAAATCCTCTGATCTGTCTTTGCTACAAAAGACAGAACAGATATTTGAGCTTGTATTGATTTTCTCAGGGAGGGAATTACAATCACTGAAACAGCTTTATCTAACCAGCAAAAAATATGGTAGAACAACCTTAGAGTAGCATTGCTGGATTCTGACATCATCCACTTAAGAGTATTTAATGATTCTGATGTCATCCACTTAAGAGTATTTAATTAATTTAATTTAATTATTTTAATTTAATTATAATTTAATTTAATTTAATTACCGTATATACTCGAGTATAAGCCGAGTTTTTCAGCACGTTTTTTGTGCTGAAAAACTTCCCCTCGGCTTATACTCGGGTCTATACGGCTTATACTCGAGTTGTTTTTTTTTTAAAGCCCCTCGGCTTATACTCGAGTATATACGGCTTATACTCGAGTTTTTTTTTTTTCTTTTTTTCACATTTTACCGGACGGAAGCCCTGCCGGTGCAGTGAGAGGGCGGGCGGGGAGCCGCCAGCCTTCTCAGCTGAGGAGGAGGGTTTCAACCGGTAGGTGCCTCATTTCCCACCCTCGGCTTATACTCGAGTCCCCAGTTTACCCCAGTTTTTGGGGTAAAATTGGGGACCTCGGCTTATACTCGGATCGGCTTATATTCGAGTATATACGGTATTTAATAATAATTTTGGTAGTGCATTTTGGTCATATTTGCCCAACTGCCTGGCAAATCTACACTTTAGAGAAAAAAAAAATGGGCAAGTCCAGAATTACATTGAATTTAATTTACATTTCAACAGATTCCATCAAGTAAATACGTTTAACATCTCTCCTCATTAGGTGATACATGCAATAACTTTCTTTTCTGCACAAAGGCAATTGCAAATGGGTGGCCACCTTCTGAAGGGGTGCGTTGAGGTTTTCCAGAATTAAGCATGGTGCTGTACTCAGACATTTTACCAAGATATTATTCCAAGAACGATACAACGCTCTACTCTTCTTAGTTATGGCCCTCACTTTAGAATAGAATAGAATAGAATAGAATAGAATTTTTATTGGCCAAGTGTGATTGGACACACAAGGAATTTGTCTTGGTGCATATGCTCTCAGTGTACATAAAATGTACACTGTGTACATTCTCAGGGGCCAGAATAGCTCAGGCTGGTAAAGCCTGTTATTAAGAACACAAAGCCTGCAATTACTGCAGGTTCAAGCCCGGCCCAAGGTTGACTCAGCCTTCCATCCTTTATAAGGTAGGTAAAATGAGGACCCAGATTGTTGGGGGGGCAATAAGTTGACTTTGTAAAAATATACAAATAGAATGAGACTATTGCCTTATACACTGTAAGCCGCCCTGAGTCTTCGGAGAAGGGCGGGATATAAATGTAAAAAAATAAAAAAATAAAAAATAAAATAAAAGATACGTTCATCAAGGTACAATGTTCATCAAGGTACAATGTTCATCAAGGTACAATTTGTACAAGGTACAAATCAAGGTACAATCAAGGTACAAGGTACAAGTTCATCAAGGTACTATTATGCAATAGTAGGACCTCTGAAGTTCATTCAGCCCCCCCCCCCATTTGCAGTTGGTTTCTCATAAAACTGATTTTGTTCAAAGGTGGGGGAGGAATCAAGTCTTACCATTTTGAATGACAGAAAAAATAAAAGATAGAATTAATTGCAAAGTAAAGTGAGAAGAAAGACTGGAGGAAGCTTTAACAGTTGCTCGGAATAACATCTGGAACATGTGGGAATAAACAGGAGTGATTTGGCTATTGAGGTTTCAGCTGGCATGAAGTTTGAGGTTCTTTGTGAACAATAGATAAGTTACCAAGTTTACGCAGGAAGAGGGGGAAAAAAATCCCACTTCTGTTTATCATTTGCAACAAAGTGAAAGAAAATAAATGTTAGTAAAGCCCAGCATGCCAAATGTAGCAGCAGCTCCAAGGAAGATTGGCTAAATCACCTTAGGACTGCCACAGTAGGGAAGACGGAGTGGTCTTTTTTTCTTGCATAGAATTAGGCAAGCACTGTAGCAGCTATTCTCTGCCTGGTGGAAAATATACAGACTCTCAGATGGAAGTAAGGGAGGGGTTGGGGCCTAAAGCCCTGAGCAGACTGAATAAAAGCATATACAAAGCCATGATGTTGATCGACTCGGTGCCATTTGATCAAAGCTACAGAGAAAAGAAACAGAAATAATCCCGATCAAATTCACCCATAAGCTTCTATTTGGTAGAGAAGAAAAAATGTGCATTTTTTTTTAACTTTGCAGAGGGCTTAGCTGGCAATCCCGCCATGATTGGAAGCATCATGTAAGGATCAGAGTGCTTCCACACTAATATTTTGCACTGTTTCAAGATCTGCTCCCGATCTGATTAATCCAAGCACGTCCTCTGTTTTGGAGAGTTGGGCTAATTCAACTCTGAATCCGCTCTGCTTGACTGAAAACAACAGGATGGCTATTGCTTTCCTTTTAATCAACGCAGTTTGGCAGACCTTGTAGATGGACCATTTTCCCATGGGTGCGAGTCCTTGCTTAACCCTGTCTTTAGCCTGTCATCCCCTTTTCCCTTGACCTCTGCACTGCACACTCCGAGATCCAGCAATATCCTCTTTCTAGTAGCATCTCTCTTTCTGCAGTCTTCATTTAGAACTTCATTTTCTGCTCCTGCCATCTAGGCACCATGGCAACATGCAGCCATGCTTACAACTACCCAGATGCAAAATGGCGTTTCTTACAAGTTATAAGTGTTTTCTTTTAATGTAACAGAAAAATTGCAGCACTATAAATGGCATCTGGGAAGTCGGTAGGGGGTGGAGGAGGGAGAAATCTCATTTTTTTACAGCGCACCTTTCCATACACAGCTTCCGTCCATATAATATGCTTCGGTGAAGGAGTGATGCGAAAGAATAGGCGAATGCACACAAACACATGGAGTGAAAAGAATGAATTGGTGGAATCTCTTTGGCTGGGTAATGTCTCTTGTGTTTGTTAATTAGCTGGTTCCTGATGTTCTCTCTACTTTAAGGTCTGCAAAGCGGATTGTGGATTGTGTAAAAAAAAATTGCTTTCTGAGGAATAATGGGGTCAGATACTATTAATCTGGAAATGCCCTCAATCATGCATGGGGCAGCTCCTCAGGAAGACCTCAGAGAAGAAAAAATGCTGACCTTTTAGAATGGTGAGGAATGATTCAGCAAGCCTGAACTAAAAAATACATAGTACAGAATAATAGAGTTGGAAAGGACCTTGGAGGTCTTCCAGTCCTCCTGCTCAAGCAGGAGACCCTATATCAGGGGTTGGCAACCTTAAACACTCAAAGAGCCACAAAAGTCCTAACTGGAAGCCCCCCCCCCATTCAATTCTGGAGCCAACCAGAAGTCCGGTCCCCCCACCATAGTGTGTCCTCCTTAGTGTGGTGTCCTTTTTCCTCTACCTATCCTAACCAAAAGTCCTATCAATTGTGGAGCCGACCGGCAACAGGGAGCCGCAGCAGAGGGATGAAAGAGCCACATGTGGCTCCAGAGCCGCAGGTTGCTGACCCCTGCCCTCTACCATTCCAGACAAGGGGCTGTCCATTCTCTTCTTAAAAGCCTGCAGTGATGGAACACTCGCAACTTCTGAAGGCAAGCCGTTCCACTGGTGAATTGTCCTCAGTGTTAGGAAGTTTCTCCTTAATTCCAAGTTGCTTCTCTCCTTGATTAGTTTCCATACCTTGTTTCTTGTCTTGCCTTTGGATGCTTTGGAGAATAGGTTGACTCTTTCTTCTCTGTGACAGACATCTTCAAATACTGGAAGATTGCTATCATACGACCCCTATGTCCTTCTCTTTGTTAGACAGACCATACCTAGTTTCCTCCATTAGTCATCATATGGTTTTGCCTGCAGATCTCTTATCATCTTAGCTGTTCTTCTCTGCACTCTTTCCAAAGTCTTAACATCTTTTGTATAACATTCTATACAATCTGTTTCAAAATGACACGGACAACCGATCTTCCCAAGAATCCTGCATGGATATTCCAGATGGAACAGAGAGGTGTACTATACAGTATCTTCTTCCAGTCAGAAAGAGAAGTAGCTGGCCAGGAATCATAAACAGATGTTAGGGTTGCCTGGAACCTGCATTGCAAACAGGATAATCTAGGCTATAAAGTGTGAAGATTTCTCCAGGGAGTGTTGCATTCCACAAATTGCTCTGAATTTCTCACCCTTTTCCTTCAAAGCTGTTCTAATTATCTCATTCTTGGTCTGGAACAGAAGTTTTTACATAATGTTCCCTTCTTTTCCAGTGGTTGACAGGTTACATTTTCTCGTTCAAAGCTAATTGGGAACATGTGATGGCTCCCAAGTCTAATGTAGAAAAGAGAACATTTTGAAAGGAATCAACATGGAACTAACTAACTATTCGATAGCAAAAAATATTACAAGGAGTGGAATGGGAAGAGATCATATTTCCCATTTGGAGATTAAGTCACTTGGCTATTTACTTAGTAAGATACATCTTCAAAGTGTAGAAAGTTAGCACCCATCCCTCCTACAAGAATGAAATATTTTAGGAAATATTAAAAAGGCAGAAATATTATATTTCCCCTAAAAGAGAAAAAGAAATCTTAAGGGAGACAGAAACTCAGAGCTTCAGTTTCCTGCCCCCAGCAGATATTTGGTGCCCATTGAGAAGGACTGAGCCAGCTTATCTAGAAAACAAAAGTCCTCCAGCTCCAGGGTGATGGGATTAAGATATGACTCTCCAGGACATAATAGGATTAACCGTTCTAGCAGCAGGGCTCACTGCATTGCAAAACCTCCTAGGGACATTACATCAGCCCCAACTTCAACCGAACTTGATTCGGACAAACATGACCACACAGGGTCCCATGGGAGTCTGACTATATCCAATAAAATACATTTCTTGAACAGAAACAGGAAGCTCAAGGGGAAGGCCCAAGAGAGGGTATAAATGCCTCCCACTCTCTCTCTCTCAACTCCATGTGGTCAGCTGCCCAGGACCTCAAACCCATGTAGTCCTGTTCATCAATAAACCATTTTTCCATTCAGCCTCCATGTTTACAGTGTCTTTCCTCCCACTTGGAACTGAACCAGATGGATATTTCTCCCAACCAAAGAAAGGAAGATACATTCAGTACATAATCTCCACAGTGAACTTGTTATTACCACACAAAACATAGATTTACAAAGCTTAATTTAACCAGTATAAGTTTGCAATCCCCTTCATAAATGCAATCTAATATCATGATTTTGTGTTAAGGTCTCACTTCTCCTTCACCCCCGTGCAATACCTATATCTCTCCTAAAAGAATCTATGCGTAAGTATAGATCAAAATTATTGGAACAATTATCTTATTAAAAAAAATTTTTTGTTAGATTATAGAATAAAAGACAAAAATATGAAAGCAAATAATAGGACACCATGGGGAGGAAAAGGGGAAAGAAAAATGAGGAGGGAAGGAAGAAAAAAAAACATTGACTTCCAACTCTCTGTGTTGCAGAATAAAACATTAACATCGAATCTTAACTTTTGACTTTTCCAAAATAATATAAATTACCTGTAGACGTTTCTATAACAACAAATCAATCTAATGAGTAAAACGCAAAATCAAAGTTCCATTTTTTTCCCCACCTCGGGTACAAAGTCCAGAAGCGGTCTCCATGTAGCAACCATTTTATGACCTTTCTCGCTACCGCAGTTGTGAAGTTAGTAAACACGGTTGTTAAGTGAATTTGGCTTCCCGTTGACTTTGCCTGTCAGATAGTCACGAAAGGAGATCACATGACCCCCGGGACAATACAACCAGTGGTGGGTTTCAAAACTTTTTGCTACCAGTTCTGTGAGCTTGGCTTGGTGGACATGGCATAGCTTGGTGGGAGTGGCTTGGCTGGAGTGGCAGGGGAAGGATACTGTAAAATCTCCATTCCCACCCCACTCCAGGGGAAGGATACTGCAAATCCCCAATTCCTCCCGATCAGCTGGGACTTGGGAGGCAGAGAACAAACAGAATTTTTACTACCGGTTCTCTGAACTATTCAAAATTTCCGCTACCGGTTCTCCAGAACTGGTCAGAACCTGCTGTAACCCACCTGTGAATACAACATGCCAGTTGTCAAGTGCCTGAGTTTCGATCGCGTCACTGGGGGGATGCTACAATGGTTGTAATGGTGAAAAAAAAAATCATGTCATTTTTTTCCATGACATTGTAATTTTGGTCACTAAAAGAATGGTTGTAGATGAAGGATTACCAGTACTTCCTCCCACCTATGGAGTCCAGATTGGAATGTCTCTTAACTCCCCTCACTGAGACCTCTTTCCTTTCAACTGATGATTTCCCCACATTAACACTTTTTTATATTCTTCATTTTCTCAAATTTTTAGCATGCATAATGTCTTGTGTTCTTCTGAAACAATATAAAATGGTGGCTTCGCCATTGGCACTTAAGCGATCATCTGCCTCCAGCATCATCAGGCATTTATATATAGAGATGCCTGTTTGTTGTAACTGGGCAACTGGGATGACCTTCCCGCTAAGAGAATTGAGATAATATATTCATGCATACACTCCTGACTTTTCTTTGCTTATCTCTCCCAGGAACATTCTGCACCCTCCCCATGCTGCCAGCATGAGGCAGCAATTATGCACATTTGAGGTAAGGACAGGCCAGACGATTTTTTGGCTTCTCAATCTCTAGTACCATCTGCCCATCAATCAAGAAACAGCAGTATCAGCAGAAGATCAGGAGAGGGAGGAGAAGAACCGCAAAAACCAGAGTTCTCTGCTTCCGTGCAGCACTGCGGAAGATACGTTCAGCCAGGACCTGGAAGGAAGGAGGATGTCTGACAGGAGACTACTGGCCCAGAAGTAGTGAGCAGGTTGTTTTCTCCAGACTTGTTATTTCAAGCTTCCTCCTCAAGGCACCAAGGATTGTTCACATGAGGGATTACCATTTTTTGAAGATAATGTGGCAACGGTGTAGAGCAGGGGTGGGTTCCACTTACCTTTACTACCGGTTTGTAACGGGATTGCGTGCGCTCGTTCGCTTTGCTCTCTCTTTCGTGCGCGCACTCTTCTGCACATGCACAGATTACCAATGATGATGTTGTGCTGGGTGGGCAGAGCCTCCCAATGTTTTTACTACCGGTTCTATAGAACTGTACAGAACCAGGAGCAACCCACCACTGGTGTAGAGTAGTGAGTGGTCGTGGAACTTCCTTGCCACCTTAGCGCTGTCTCAGCAATGATCTACCTAAAAGACGGAGGCTCTGTTGTGAGGCCATTCCCACAGCAAATATTAAGTAGAGTATCATCGTCATGCCCTCAGCTTATAATTTGTGTATATACTGTTGCTGTTCTCTGGCCCTATCTAGTGGTTGGAGCCAAATACCAATCTGTATTGTTTGGAAGCTGACCCGGCCCTTTAAGGGTCATCTACCCATCAACTCTCATTCCAAAACAAGTGCATCCTGGGAAGCCAGACTCCATTTCCTTTATCATTCAGAGGAAACAGAAGCATCAGGAAGAATCCAGCCTAATCCATGACACGTCTTCATCCGAGGACAAAAACCCATATCCCACACACACAGCATCGCTGGTGATATTTAGATTGATCTGTATTTGTTAATTGTTACACTCACCAGAAACTCAACACTGTTTATCTTGTATTTGGGTTCTTATTGTATAGGTATTTTTATTTTTCCCAGTTTCCCCCATCCTGTTCCTTTAATAAAGCATCCAGATCTACACACATAGTTGGTTTTATTGAAGAAAGGTGTGTTTAGCTGCAGGTCAAGCTGCACACAGAGTAACATGTAAATGCTATGGTGTTCAGGCTTTGTGGAGAAATCCTTAGGCACAGTTCATAGTCTTATGGTCAAGCATAGCAAATTTTAAGCCTTTGGATACCCACCCTCTCTAATTATCATGGCAATCAAATCTAAATCCTAGTTTTAGGGAATGATTAAAGTTCCTGGATAACCAACTACAGTATATAGCTGAACACAGGGGTGGGATTCAGCCAGTTCTGACTGGTTCCAGCAAACTGGTAGTTGTGACCTGCGGGTGGGCCCATCCACCCGTCCGGTGCTATGTTGTCCTATTTAGCTACGTTTGTAAGCTGCGTGCATGTGCGCAAGCGCGTGTGTGAGCAAAGTGCATGCGCAGAAGGCGGACACTCACATTTTCGGTGCTGGGGCGAAGTGGTTATTAAATTATGTGAAGCCCACCTCTGTCTGAACACCAAGGCATAGACAAAATATTAGGCATCTTTATTTTTAATGGTTCTGATGTTTCTTGAGATTCTTTTAAGCACAGTAGACAAGTGGTTGTCTTCTTGTGTTAGCACAGAGATAGGACACATTGGGGCCAGTATATGTCATGGTCACTCTCACAAAACGCCACTGATGGGGGCAGCCTATTTACGAAATTTTTGACTACAGAGTACAGCCATTCGCAAACACAAGCCATGAAAGGCAAGCTGATGTGGTTGCTTTCCTCCCTCTCCAATAATTCTGCAGGGTACTCTCTAGCACCCTGTTTATTTTTATCTTGGTTGTTCAGACAATTGGAGCCACATCCAATGACACATTTAAGATGGAACCAGCAAGGGCTCCAAGGCCAATGTGAGGAATAAACACACAGGTGGTCCGCAACTTATGATCACAATTGAGCCCAAAATTTCTGTTGCTGAGCAAGACAGTTATTAAGTGAATTTTGCCCCACTGTATGACCTTTCTTGTCACAGTTGTTAAGTGAATCACTGCAGTTGTTAAGTTAGGAACACAATTGTGAAGTGAATTTGGCTTCCCTTTACTTGTCAGAAGATTGCAAAAGGTAATCAAATGACTCTGGGACATTGCAACTGCCAAAAAAATGAGCCAGTTGCCAAGCGTCTGAATTTTAATCATGTGTCCCTGGGGATGCTGCACACTGTTGCTTTTTTCAATGGTGTTGTAACTGCGAACAGTCACCAAATAAACTATTGTAAGTCAAGGGCTACCTGTGTTACTGTGCTGCCCCACTCACACACACAGAGAGATAGATGTGTTTTAGAGAGTTTATTAATGTTCCCCAGCAGTTCCCTTCATCCAGCCTAAAAACTGTCCCAAATAAATCTAGCCACAAGCAGGCCAAGATTAGTTCACAAGGCAATGGCCAATAGTCCATAAAACAATGGAACATTGCTTGTTGGAGCAATTGTAAGTCCACCAAACAAACTTAAAGCCACCAGGCAAAACTGAAAGTACATCCACAAGAACTCACTTGGCAAGAGAAGTTCAGTGTCTCCAAGGCACAAAGTCAAGCAGGAAGCACAAACAAACACACAGCCATAAACCAAGCATGTTGTTCCCAGCAACGCCTCCCTCTGCCTGCCGTGATAAATAGCTTTCCAGTGCAACCCATCAAGACAGCCGGGGCCTTCTCCCAAGTAATCTGATCTCCTTTGCTCTTGCCTTTTCTCTGCCCTGAGTGCTCTTGGATCCAACATGGAAGGCAGCTCCTCCTCCTCCTCTTCACTGACCTGGAGACTGTCCCCAGCTGAATCCCCACCATAAATCTCTTTCAGACAGCAGTTCAGATGTGCGAGGAATGAGTTCATCTTCCCTCAAGCCTGCCTCCAAGAAGAGCCAGAGGAGTTGTCCAAGGGAGAGATCACAATTAGATGCTAGCATTGTGTTTTACAATGCACTAATTTGCCTTGCATTTTACCTGGCAAGGGCCAGAGATTGTATGTGATGATATATTGACACTCATGGACATTATAAGTCATCCTGACTGCCCAGGATTGCTTTCTTCTCATTTCTTTTTTCCAGTTTGACCATCTAGGCTGCAGCCGACAACACAGTTTCCCAGCCCTGTCATTAGGCATTTTCTCATAAAATCATTTCAGGCAACTGGTCCGAAGAGGTAGCAGCAGCAAAAGGTTGAAGAAGAAGGCAACTAACCTGCTTTGTTTCTTCGTTAAGAGGGATTAACTCATTCCCAGAAGCATCATGTTGTTCATAAAATGTATTTGTTTCATCCACAATGCTTTGTTAGTTAAAATAGACTTTTTCTTTGGGTTATACATGGAGTGAAAGAAATGAAGATGAATGCCCCTGGAGAGCAGTGGCAGAGTTTTGGCAGCTGAAAACAGAAAGAAAAAAAGAAAAGAAATGCCAATTATTTCTCCTTGAAAATGCCAGCTAAGCAAAATCATATGATTATATTTGGTCCAAGAGCTGGAACCATCTGGATGCAGCCTTCCTCTGGACTTTTGGCAGAATCCTTGCCGGTATTATACAAGCTGCTTCTGAAATCCAGTGAGACCTGTTTTAATTGTTCAAGTCTTCAGTGCCAGATCTCAGGTTAAAGCATCCCAGAGGATCCGTTCTTCGGTTTTTGTTTAAACATGTTCCACTAAGAGAGTTCCACCATTTTGGGTTATTGGCCTACCTTGACTGAGAGTAAGGATTGATGGTTGTTGGATTTTATTTTATTTTACTTCTTCTGCTTTATTTCATTTGTCTTTACAAAAAATGGTGAAAAGCAGGAAAACAGCTACTGACCTTCAATGGACGTGTGAATCAGTTATTTAGAAATTTATGCTTCACTCTCACATTTATCAGAACCATGGGCAATGATTAAGCTTTGACACAACATTCCCATAAATGCCCATGAACAGAACATTCCCTTTCCATGAACCTTCATATGGAACAAACCATTGTAAACATAAAAACAGACACAGCTGATAAAATTCCCAGCAGAGTTGATCTGGAAAACCCAGGCAGGCTCCTTAATGGAAAGAAGTGTGAGAAGGGACAGATCATGGATCAGCTCATCATGATCAAGCCCTGAATGATGCTCATCTCTTTGTAAGGGTCAAAAGTCAGAATGTCCTATCATGTCATTGCAGTTTCACAGAATTATCCACAACGGGGAAATCTTACTGCGTGTACCAGTAAAAGTGATGGAATCATTGGGGTTTGATCCAGCAGAGTTGCTCACTTCTCTAAATATTACAAAAGTGTGCACATCAATGGCATTCACAGTTTTTTCTCTCACAACTAGACTCTTCTTGCATTACTCGTGGGCATAAGATGTATAAGCATTGGGGCCCCCAACCACCAGTCGTATCGCATAACCTTCCCTTGTTAGTTAACAGGTAACAGATTAACAGAGCTGAAAGGGACTTTGGAAGTCATCTAGACCAACCCCCCACCCAAGCAGGAGACCCTACACCATTTCTAACAGATGGCAGTCCAGTCTCTTCTTGAAAGCTTCCAGGGATGAAGCTCTCACAACTTCCAAAGACAAGCTGTTCCATTGGTTGATTGCTCTCACTGTTAGAAAATTTCTCCTTATTTCCAGGTTAAATCTTTCCTTCATCAGTTTCCATCCATTATTCCTTGTCTGGTCTTCAGGTGCCTTGGAAAATAGCTTGACCCCCTCCTCTCTGAAGAGTTGACTCTCTGAAGCCTGCAAAGGGAATCCTCTATAGATTATTTATTTATTTATTTATTTATTTATTTATTTGTCACAACAGTATATATAGGCATACGCATGAAATAACTATAAATAAATAAATAAATAAATAAATAAATAAATAATCTGCTTCAAAAGAAACCTTAGCTGAGAAGACAAGATAAAGCATTTGCTGTATAAGTAATATATAGATAAAAACAGGACACACTGGAGGGTGTGTGGGGGGGTAGTAGATGGTTGATGGAAATATTTTATACCCTGTATCCTTAGGCAACATTTCAAAATGCCTGTTGTGAACATGTCAGAGAAGAATGCAAGCATCAGAGTGGGTTTCAGCAGGTTCTGACCAGTTCTGGAGAACCGGTAGCGGAAATTTTGAGTAGTTCGGAGAACAGGTAAATACCACCTCTGACTGGCCCCGCCCCCATCTATTCTCTGCCTCCTGAGTCCCAGCTGATTGGGAAGAAATGGGGATTTTGTAGTAGCCTTCCCCTGGATTGGGGTGGGAATGGAGATTTTACAGTATCCTTCCCCTGTCATGCCCACCAAGCCATGCCACACTCACAGAACCGGTAGTAAAAAAATTTGAAACCCACCACTGGCAAGCATGAATACAGTGCAGGCTGGGGCTTTCCAGTTATTTTCTGTCCCATTGCAGATGAAGCTGTGTTGTTCACCTGCCTGTTTTGACAAGTGAAGAGTTAGGACGTCACACCTCTTTCCATCTGCTTCCTTTGATTAGGGAAATGGCAGGATAAAGAAAACATGTTGGAGTCTGAAAAATCAGCAATTTCTCATGAGATCATTGTTTCCAACTTTATCTAGCTCCTCAGTTGCATATCACTGTCTATTTATGGCCTGCCCCAAAGATACAGATCCTAAAAGTGGGACATGCCTCTTCTATCTGCAGCAGAAGCTGAAGACCAGTTTAAACCATCAAGTACAGGCAGTCCTTGACTTATAACGGTTGGATTTAGTGACTGTTCAAAGTTACAACAGCTCTGGAAAAAGTGACTTATGATCATTTTTCACAGTCATGACCTCTGCAGCATCCCTGTGATCAGAATTCAGGTGCTTGGCAACTGGCTCATATTTATGACGGTGGCTGGGTCCCAAAATCATACAATCCCCTTTTGCGACCTTCTGACAAGCAAAGTCAATGGGGAAGCCAGGTTCTCTTAACAACCGGGTTACTACCTTATCAACTGCGGTGATTCGTAAAATGGGGCAAAACTCACTTAACGAATGACTCGCTTAGCCAACAGAAATTTTGGGCTCAATTTTGGTCGTACGTTGAGGACTACTTGTCCTAAAATTAATTTTCTCAACTGCACCATCTCAATGGGAGGTGAGAGTGGGGAGCCATCGTTCCAAGACTCTTCCACAAAAACCTTGCAGGAAAACAGAATCGGTGAGACAGTAGTGAGTTAAGTCAGTTTTGCCCCGTTTTACGACCTTTCTTGCCCCAGTTGTTGAGTGAATCATGGCTGTTAAGTTAGTTAACATGGTTGTTAAGTGAATCTGGTTTCCCCATTGACTTGTCAAAAAGTCACAAAAGCGATCGCCTGACCCCAGGACACTGTAACCGTCATAAATACGAGTCAGTTGTCAAGTGTCTGAATTTTGATCATGTGATCATGGGGCGCTGCAATGGTCATAAGTGTGAAAAACGGTCATAAGTCACTTTCTTCAGTGCTGTTGTAACTTCAAGCGGTCACTAAGTGAACTGTTGTAATTCGAGGACTACCTGTGTTCAGAAAAGAATGTGGAATTCCCATATAGGGCAGCCAGATTCATATGCACTGGAGAAGTTAAGAAAAGCTTAAGAGCTAGCAAGCAATTTACAAAAGATCGTGCTTTGGGCTTCTTCCAAAAATGTTTGCCTTAGCTTGACCCCAGGACACTGTAACTGAAAATGAATTCTTAACTTGTAGTATCGAGTAAATTAGCAGTCCCAACCTTTCCGGCTTGATGGACCAGTGGGAGGGGGGAAGAAGAGGGGATGGTTCTGCATGTGGGGCAGGTGCGTGCGCAAGCATGCCCAGCTCCATTTGCACATGCGCCGGGTGCATGTGCCCACCACACAATGCAAATGGAGCTTCACATGCAAGTGTGAGCACCGACCATTTGAATGGCCCAGTTCCAAACAGGTTGCAGCTGAGTAGTAGGCTGCAGCCTGGCAGTTGGGGCCTCTGTAATAAAGTCTTGGATTCTTGACATAGTCCTGAAATAGAAAAGTACATCAGCTAATTTTACATTGCCTTCTTTTCGAACTTTGGTAGATGGGTGCTTTGTCAATCTGCTTGCTGATGGAAAGGTTGGTTTCCAGTGATTTGTAGGAAAATCTCTTGTACTTGGACAGGATGATCTCCCCAGCCTCCTGCTACTCTTCCCTTGGCCAGAGTTTTGCAGACATCTAGAAGGCCATTTGGATGGCCCCCGGGCTTCTTCTATGCTCACAAGGACTTCAGTGTCATTCATCAGCCAATTCTCTACCTGGGAGGTGAATCCCATGGTTGTGAATGTCCTTTAATTTCACAGCTGCTTCTTGGTGTTTCTGGAGAGCTTCCTTTAAGGAAGGAAGGTTTGTGGCCTTGTTTTGGGAGTCCTACTCCAGCTTGATTAGTTTGTACAGCCACTTGCGATCCTGGGCCCTCAGCTAGATGGCTTCCTTGTCCTTCTTCTACTTCCACTGGCAGAATTTCTCAGCATCTTCTTTCAACTGGCTAATCAGCTGAATGCATTGGTTTTTCATGCCTTGGATCTCTTGGTGGCATTTGGACATGGTCTGCTCACTGGATGCTTTCATTTTCAGCAGCTTAGATTGTTCCTTCAATTTCTTTTTTAATTCTGTTATCTCACCTTCTAGCTCCTGCAGATGTTTCTGGAGACATTTGCTTAACTTGGCTTGAGTGATGTCATTCTTGGTCATCTGAAGGGCGAGGACCAAGTATTCCTTTTCTTTCTGCAGTTTGGACACCTCTCTTTCCAGGTTCTTGATATTGATTTGGGACTGGCACTGGATGGATGGGTTCCAGCTGGTGGTCACTCTGGGAGAGCTTCCAAGCCAGGGTCTTCTTGAGAGCGAGGACTTAGGTTGAGTTCTAGAATCTCCTTTGACATCTGAACTTGATGGAGGGCATGTTGAGCAGCAAAGCCATCTGAAGACTGAGGAGCCTCCAGGTGTACTGTGAAACATCAGAAGTGGCTTTAGAGCAGCACCAATAGCTTCTTCTCCAGATGCACCCCTATCAAAGAAGGATTGGTGTGAAGAAAAAGTAAGCCAGCCAACCAGATTTTTTTTAGTGTGTATAAATTCCTTTTAGAATCTGTAGATTTTCTACATAAAGGTTTGCAACGCAAATAAAATAAAATAGAATCATAGAATATATATCCTAGATTATATCTGGTAAACTTAAAACACTGCCACCTGCTGGCTCAATACTTCTGTAGACTTTACAAGATCCTTCCCCTGGAGTGGGGTGGGAATGGAGATTTTGCAGTATCCTTCCCCCTGCCATGCCCGCCAAGCCATGCCCACAGAACCGATAGTAAAAAAATTTGGATTTCACCACTGCTTTGAGGCCACAAACAATTTTTATAATAATGATAATGAGAAGTGAAAGCCGTATTACCCTTGCTTTTGCTAAGCTTTTCCCCTCCGTTTATTATTCAGAATCTTTGCCACCTTTATATTCAAGTGGAAAGCTTAGTTCCAAAGCCTGTCTGGCATGTTTGACAGGAGTACAAAATTAAAAGTTAATTAGAGTTAAGACCAGCCATTGATGTGGAATTGTAACAAGATTTTCTAGCTTTGTGGGTGACCAGTCCTGTAAACAGAGAAGGTAAGTGAAGGTTATGCCCGCAAACAAAATGCAATAGTAGAGATTCTACCTCTCATGACTTTTCCAACTGCTTTTATTTTATTGCTGCTGCTATTATTTTGTGCTTTGGTGCATTCATATCTAACCAAAATTCCAGTAATGTGGTAAACATTAAAATATATACAAGGGAAATATTCAAAACCCATTCCTAGCAAATACCGATCAGGACCAACAAAATGCAACAATGTTCACTAGTTAGTTTTGTCCTGGTGAGTTTTGTCCCTTCTATTTTTGGCCTGAGATGTTTCAGTAGGGCACAAACAGCTGATGAGATTACCGTATTTTTCGGAGTATAAGATGCACATACCTTTTTTGGGGAAGAAAACAAGAAAAAAAATCTGCCTCTGCCTCCCAGCAATTTGCCTCCTTGCGGCAAACAGCCCGTTTCAGCTTCAGCACAGTCTGATTAGCACAAGCAGCTGATTGTCAGTTGGATCGGCCTCCCGAAGATCACCTGTTTCAGGCTGCAGGGATTGCCATAGCCTATTGCCGCCTCCGCGCATCCCATTTTCCAGGGTGGTGGTGGGTGGGCAGGGCTACATTCAGTGTATAAGACACACCCAAATTTTCACCCTCTTTTGGGGTGGTAAGTGCGTCTTATACTCAGAAAAATATGGTATGTAAAGGAGGGAAGGGAACTTACAACTTGGCCCTGATCACAAACACAGTCCTCGGACCCTCCATTTCTAGTTTTCCACATGTTTACTCCTGGAGTATAATTTGGAGTTTCAGAGCAGAGTTCCTTGCAGAAGTGAGCAACTGTGGCCCCTAGAGAATTTTGCACAACCTCTAGAACAGTGTTTCTCAACCACTGCAACTTGAAGTTGTATGGACTTCAATTCTCAGCATTCCCCCAGCCATTTGTTGATTGGGAGAATTCTGGGAGTTGACATCTGCACAACTTAAAGACACAGAGGTCGAGAAACATGGCTCTAGAAATTTCTTCCTAAAATCCCCTCTGTTTGTCCTGTTTAGGAAAATCCACTTCATTGACAGCGTGGTCTGCTAACAAAAATTCAGCCTGGTTTCAAACAAGCATTTCAACTTCCACCCCATCCTCAATTTACTGCCCACATTTCCAGAGGTGCTTTGGGTCCCTACTTTCTCACCTCTTATTTGACAAGACAGAGTGAGCTCCAACTGACAGAGCTAAAGGTGCCGAGACCCAAAGATATTATGCTCTGCTGATGATTTAAAAAGGAGTGTTAAAATGCTGACAATAATAATAGCGATAATACTAATAGCGATGGCAAGGATTATAATAATCACATCACAGGGATGATAATAGCACGTTGGCAGGACGAGGACTCCTACTAATAATAATTCTGATATTTAAATTCTGAGAGAGGATTTTGGCCTCCTAATTAGATGTTGCCAAAAAAGAGCCAGACTAAGCAAAGTTACATTTTTTTAAATGGGAAACAGAGATCAGTAAAAGTCAGCTTCACAGCAGGAACTAGCTTTTCTTTTGCACCAGAATATACTTTTTATTTCTGATGTTGGCAATACTGCTAATAAAAAAAGAGAGCTGTGCAACACTATGGATCCAATTCTAAAAAAAAGTGTTCCAGAGAAGATGAGAGTCCAAAAGTGACATCTGCCTTCAACTCCTTAAAGCAGCTGCATCTGTGTATTTTTAGAGAAAGATACAGTTGCTTTAAAAGTTGTAGACAGATTCATATCCTGTATACTCCAAAAAAGACTTTAATGGAACTCAATATTGAACACCTCTGATAAATAAATAAATTGATTAATTTAGAGGCTGAGTCCACTGTGTTAACCATCCCCACTTTACAACTAGGTAGAACATTGCACAAAAAGATCTTAATTTCTGAATGCATCTGGAGACAAAAAATACGATGTGTACTTTTTTAGATCCTAGCAGGCTGCCAATTCATTACACACACACAGACGGGGGCGGGGGAGAGATTTAGATTTAGATTTAGATTTATTAGATTTTTATACCGCCCTTCTCCCGAAGGACTCAGGGCGGTTCACAGCCAGAATAAAACAATAATTATGTACACAATAAAACAATAATTAAAAAACTTATTGAATATCAGGCCAAAATTAAAACCATTTAAAACCATAAAAACCCCATAAAATTTACATCAAAATATAAAAGCTACTAAAAATTTCTATGCCAGTCCTGCGCGAATAAATAGGTAAGTCTTCAACTCGCGGCGAAAGGTCTGAAGGTCAGGCAGTTGACGGAGTCCTGGGGGAAGTTCATTCCAGAGGGTGGGAGCCCCCACAGAGAAGGCCCTTCCCCTGGGGGCCGCCAGCCGACATTGTTTGGCGGATGGCACCCTGAGGAGTCCCTCTCTGTGAGAGCGTACGGGTCGCTGGGAGGCAATCGGTCGCAGTAGGCGGTCCCGTAAGTAACCCGACCCTAAGCCATGGAGCGCTTTAAAGGTAGTAACCAACACCTTAAAGTGCACCTGAAAGACCACAGGTAGCCAGTGCAGTCTGCGCAGGAGTGGTGTTACATGGGAGCCACGAACGGCTCCCTCTATCACCCGCGCAGCTGCATTCTGAACTAACTGGAGCCTCCGGGTGCTCTTCAAGGGGAGCCCCATGTAGAGAGCATTGCAGTAATCCAAGTGAGAGGTAACAAGAGCATGAGTGACCGTGCATAGGGCATCCCGGTCAAGGAAGGGGCGCAACTAGTGAATCAGGCGGACCTGATAAAAAGCTCTCCTGGAGACGGTCATCAAGTGATCTTCAAAAGACAACCGCCCATCCAGGAGAACGCCCAAGTTGTGCACCCTCTCCATCGGGGCCAATGACTCGCACCCAACAGTCAGCCACGGCTGCAGTTGACTGTACCGGGGTGCCGGCATCCACAGCCAAACCGTCTTGGAGGGATTGAGCTTGAGCCTGTTTCTCCCCATCCAGACCCGTACGGCTTCCAGACATCGGGACACTACTTCGACAGCTTCGTTGTCATTGGGGTGGCCTGAAATGGAAAAGTACAGCTGCGTATCATCAGCATACAGTTGATACCTCACCCCAAACCACTGATGATCTCACCCAGCGGCTTCATATAGATGTTGAACAGGAGAGTTGAGAGAATCGACTCCTGCGGCACCCCACACGTGAGGCGCCTCGCGGTCGATCTCTGCCCCCCTGCCAACACTGTCTGCGACCGGTCAGAGAGATAGGAGGAGAACCACCGATAAACGGTGCCTCCCACTCCCAAACTCCCCAGCCGGTGCAGCAGGATACCATGGTCGATGGTATCGAAAGCTGCTGAGAGGTCTAATAGGACCAGGGCAGAGGAATAACCCCATCCCTGGCCCTCCAGAAATCATCAACCAACGCGACCAAAGCCGTCTCCGTACTGTATCTGGGCCGAAAGCCGGACTGGAACGGGTCTAGATAGACAGTTTCATACAGGTATTGAGGTAATTGACATTGAGGTAAGAGAGAGAGAGAGAGAGAGAGAGGGAGAGAGAGAGAGAGAGAGAGCAATCTTGCATATGGAGAAAAACGTAATAAGCAATTCTCTTTTAAAGCTAATAAACCAATCCTATAGATATAAAAAGGACATATAGATAAGACAACATTCTAACACAAATAGTACAGTTAGTTATTCTTTCCCACCTTGAATAAGGTCTTTGGTTTTCACATATATTCATTGTGTAATGGATCATCTGAGTCCCCTGTTTGGATGTTTGTCAGTAGGCCTTTCTTATTCCTTTTCTTTCCCCGCTTTTCTCTCTCTCTGAACTCCTTCTCGGTAGAGGATAATTAGAAGTCAGCTTCTGATTGCGAGACTGACCCTTGCTTTTATCCGGCCAAGGGCAAAGCTCCAGCTTCAATGTTTTGAATCAGCCAAGAAAAGTTGTTTAAAGAGCTCCAGTCTTCAGCTGCCTGGTTGGCTCCCATGCCTGAGTTGGCTGGAAATGAAGCCTGCTTAAGAAATGCAGTTCTGAATTTCAGCCCCTTCTTCTACTTTGGCCAGGTGTTCTCTCTGGATCACAGTTCTGTAGCCTGATTGATGTTTGTTTTTTCCCCTGCTTCTTTCTTTCTCCCACCTATGCCAGGAAAATAAGCCCCAACTGCTTCTCCTTCTGTGGGCATGGATCTTCAGGATCACCGGAGGCTATTTTGGGGAGAGATCTAAAGCTGCTTTTCTTCCTGTCAGTTAGGCTAGAAGAGGAAAATTGGTAGACCTCTTATCAATTCCTTGTTGTTCAAATTAAAAAAAGAAAAAAGAAAGGGAAGATTCACTTTTTTTTCTGCTGAATCTGTCAAAACAAAACAAAAAAGGAGTCAGCATTTTACCATTCTACTACTGAACCCCAAAAAAATCAATAGGCCAAAGGGCCAGTCTTCAACCTGACCATTGAAGGTTTAGAGTTGGGACTAGGCCAGAGGTGGGTTTCAGCAGGTTCTGACCAGTTCTGGATAACCGATAGCGGAAATTTGAGTAGTTTGGAGAACCGGTAAATACCACCTCTGACTGGCCCCGCCCCCATCTATTTTCTGCCTCCTGAGTCCCAGTTGATTGGGAGGAAATGGGGATTTTGCAGTAACCTTCCCCTGGAGTGGGGAGGGAATGGAGATTCTACAGTATCCTTCCCCTGCCACTCCAACCAAGCCACGCCCACCAAGCCACACCCACAGAACCAGTAGTAAAAAATTTGAAACCCACCACTAGACTAGGCCCTGCCCACAAGAGCAGGCCCCAGCCAATGGGAATGGAGGCATTTGCCTAAGATAGAATGAGATATGGCAGGGGAACTAGAGGGCTATACTTTGTACCAGCTGACCTGCCAGACCTACCAACTGACAATGCACCACTTCTAATGGGGACCAAAGAAATTCAGGTGAAGTCACCTTCCTAGCAGCCTAGAGGTAACTCAGTGCAATATTGTCTCTTCAAGCCTCCCCAAATTATAGTTTGCCTGTTCTTGTGCTAGAAAGAGGGAAGTTACATAATTTATGGGAATTAAATGAACAAATTGTTCAGGCAGCGACAGTCACCTTCCTAACAACACAGTCTAGTTTTCATTAGTTCTGTATTTGTGGAAGTGAGATGGGATTATACAGGATAGACTGTTATTAGAAACCAAAGCTGACTTTTATCTCTTCTTGTCCCTCATTTTAAGATCAGTTTATCCAATGATTCAGTTTCATTCAATGTATCCATGGTACACTATCAAACTAGCCATTTGCATGTATCTTCACCCTGAAGTCATTTTGTTATGTTTGTTGGCCACATCAGTATACCGAAGTTTATAGCACGATTAAACCTCATTTTCAAAGGTATTCTGTATGCGCATGCCACCAATTTCAGCTTCAATTTCCATGCTAGATTCCTATCTTGAACCGCAGCTGTCAGCAACAGTAGACAATATTGAGCTAGATAATTAATGGTGTGATGCGGTGGATCAATTCCTTAATTATAGAACTACATTGGCCAATGCCACCAAATGAAATTGTTTATGAATATTGCACATTGGAGGAATCATAAGCCAGACCAGCAGTCCATCAACAGAAAACCAAATTAATTCTGCCAGCAGAATCCAGAATTATTTGCATCATTTGTAAATGCTTGCAAGTCTAATTAAAGACATTTGAAAGTTAAATATACTAATCTCATTTCAGGAAACAATGAATCTGATTAAACTTTTTTTTAAAAAAAACAACAACCCACTAGCTTCACATCTTTTGGCTTTATAGCAGAGCAGAGCAACAACTGCAGTTGCACCAAATGAAAGGAAGAAGGCCTTTTCTTTCTTTGATTCAAAGACAGTATCTGATTAATCCTTTCTGTTTCCATTAGCATAAAGGGAGGAAATAATATCCTCTATATCAGCACACACACACACACCCCTAAAATATGCTTCAGACCACTGGAACAAAACCTGGAGTTGCACGGCAGATAGCAGAGAGGAGAAGCGGGCGGGGGGGGGGGAATCTAATTACAGTATATGATTGAATTTTATCCAAACTTTAGTGCTCACTTACTGCTTAAGCCTGTTGGCTGTTAAAGATAAGCTTTAGGGAGAAAAAAATCTGTGTTGTTATAATGCTGGTCTTTTTTTTCCCTCAAGGCTTGCTGATGCCTCTGAAGTATTAACCACGGTATCTACTTTAGCGGCATTTAATGCATATGCTATTTTTGGAACGTGAATACTTTGTAATGTCCTGGATGCCAGCCAAGGGTATCTACATAAGGGCATCAAGATGGCAGGTACAAATGTGTGGATTGAAGCCACCTTTTTCAATACGCATCACAGGCCTTGCACACACATAAAAAAGGGGTTTTGATTGTTTGGTCACACCCACCATTCTGTTGTTGTAGATGCAGATGCTCCAGAGGCCTGCTAGAAAAAGTAATGAAGAATCATAAATTATTCCAAATCTATTCTACTGACTTGGAAGTGAAAATAAGGAAGGCTCTTATCTAATGTATTAGAATGCTTCTCTATAAAACTAAAATATTGGGGGGGGGGTTTTCTCTTTCACTTTGTTTATTTAGTCATGGATGATTCATTAGTAAGAGAGAGGAAAATATGGAAAAGTTGACAGGGGCAGGAAACTCTTAATGAATAAATTTTTATTAGGCTAAAACTATTCAAAAATACTTTCCAAAATACTCTTGCATTTCTTAAGTTTTAATTTGTATTTATATTTTATATTGTCTCATAAATTGCCTGATTTGCATTTGTAGCTGAGTTGGAACAGGAATTTTCAGTCCTCTAGGAACCTTACCTTTAATATTCTTTCCATGAAAGATTACTTAATTTTATCTATTGTTGTCTATGAAATTATCACAAGTAATGAAATCCTGAGCTAGATCTTGAAGCAAAGTCTTATCTCCCATTGATGCCTCCTATTAGAGCTTTCTAAATTTAATTTTAAAATGTTAATAAACGTAACTTTCAAGTGACACAACGCTCTCAGGTTTAAGAATTAATAAGAAATAATAGTAGATATATTATTCAGGAGGAGAAGCCTTCTTCGTATTAGTACTTTCAATTTTTATATTACAGAAATTAAGGTTTTATGGTAGGTAAAGAAACGTATTAGTGTGGGAAGAGAGCTGTCACAACTAGGCTAAACAATCTTAGATCAGAAGGGTAAAAGATATGAATAACTTTGCCTAGAATTTGAAAAGGAAAGGGGAGAGTCTCATATAGCTACGTGCACCAGCAGTATGGCCAAAATGGTGGACTTTTTAAAAAATATGTGCCATATGCTAGAAAAAGATGTAGTTTCAATCATGTGACTGTGGCTACCATTCTGACCAGTGGTGGGATTCAAATAATTTAACAACCGGTTCTCTGCCCTACCCTAATGACCGCCTGGGTGGGCGTGGCCATGGTGTGTGACAGGCAGCACTCGGCCTCCTGCACCCCCCTGGGAGCAAAAACAGGCCTCAGCCCCCCCTGCTCCCCCCCTTGCCTGGTTTTGGACCTAGGATGCCTCCCTGAAGCCTCCTGGGAGCAAAAATGGGCAGCGGGGTGGGCATACTGCACCCCTCCACCCCCCGTTTTGTGCCTAGAAGGCCTCCCTGAAGCCTCCTGGTAGCGAAAATGGGCTATGGGGGGGCGCCACACGCACCTGCACCCCATTTTGGGCCTAGAAGGCCTCCCTGCACTTACCTGGGAGCCAAAATGGGGCACACAAGGACTCCTGGAAGGGGCGGGATAGGGAGGGGCAGGCCAGCCAGCAATTTAACTACCAGTTTGCCCAAACCATCCCGAATCGGCTGAATCCCACCACTGATTCTGACTTATTTCAACCTTGTATAGATGCTCCGGCATAAAACACAGCTTTTTTTCCCCTTTAATTTTACCTCCAAGAGATAAAATATATTAGAACCAATTCTTGTAGGATTTTGAAAATATTGTTGCAAAATAATTCAACGATTGTCTAGATATTACATCACTTTTGGGAAGTGATACTTATCCTATCCATACAAAGTAATTAATTTAATAGTCTAGGCTCTGGATATTGTTCAGATGGATGAAAATTTAACATGGAATAAATATTGTTTCCATATGTTTTGAAATATAGTATATGACAAATAGGTGACAAATTTAATTGGAAGTAAACTGCACTGAATACAATTACTTTTACTCAGAATAGGCTTCTTACCTAAGATTAGTCACACAGGATTATAATTCCACATATCTAGTTCTAAAGGAAAAGCAAGTTGTGTTTCCCATAAAGAGCAAGCTTTAATTCTATTTAATTATTTAATTTATTCATTACCTTTATTCCCATCAGCCCTTCAGAGTAGGCCACAACAGGAAGCAGATACCACAGGAATGACTGGGTCTCAACTTCACTGCTAAAGGGTATAGTAATTTTGAAAGTTTCCATCTCTCTTATTCCCCAGAGAATTAAAGTGGGGCAACCTTTAATTGCTTCCTCTTTCCTTCCTTCCATCTAGACCAAGCTGGTACTTTTCTTTATTCATTAAATTTATATACTGCCCAATTACCAACAATTATGGACAATGCTATCAGGCACAAAGAATCAGGACCATTTGTTAGGTTGCAACATAGAAGAGTTTTTCAAGCCTATACACAAGAACCTGGCCAACTAAATTTCAGTGTTAAATTGGCACCAGATAAGGGTCAATTGAATTTAGGAGGGTTTGGACTTGGGAGTGTTTATGGGAACTCAAGGACTCTAAACTGATAGCATGCTTAACTCTACATACTGCTCTGCCTGCTCTTCTCCTACAAATGCACAGGTTAATAATAAAGACATCAAAACATATAACTTTATAAAGATATAGAACATCTTGATATAAAACATAAAAGATGTGTGTGTGTGTGTGTGTGTGTGTGTGTGTGTGTGTGTGTGCCAATGAAACATGGACCTCACAATCAATGCAGAAGCTAAGAGTGCTGCAAAGAGCCATGGAAACATACATGCTCGGAATTACAAGACAAGACAGAGAGACTTGCACATGGATTAGAGCACAAACAAAAGTATATGATATCATCAAGAGAGTAAAAGAATTGAAATGGGAATGGGCTGATCACATAGCAAGAGGAACTGATGGCAGGTGGACCAAAATAGTCATAGAATGGATCCCACTTGATAAAAAGCATCCATGAAAGAGACCTAAAACAAGATGGATTGATGACATCAGTAAGTATTGTGGGTCCAATTGGCAAGAGAAAGCTCAGGACCATATTGGTTGGAAACATATGGAAGAGGCCTTCATTCTGCACTATGGAGACAATGGCTAAAATGATAATGATTACACACACACAGAGAGAGAGAGAGAGAGAGAGAGAGAGAGAGAGAGTAAAAGATAGCAAGGTAACAAAAAATATTCATAGGAATGAAAACAGACTCCACAACCCAATTAGAGTTTCAGTCACTCTTACCAAAGAATCAGGCTTGAAGCCCCTTTGATACACCTAAATGGTAAACATCCAGACCTTGGATGTGGGGAACCTCTGAAGAACAGTATGAAGAACCACAACCAAGACAATGGTTTGATAAAAGAATCTGAGCCTAGGGCAGAAATGTACTTTGAGAAAGTATGGCCCTCCCTAATTCTCATGAAAAAGAAAGAGGGAGAGAGAGCGGGAGCGGGAGCGGGGGGACGGGAGGGACAACTGCATCATTGCAGTTCCATCATTCTTCCATCATTCTGTTGCTACAACTTTACAATAAAAGTTGTGTACTCTTTGATTTCCAAGTTTGATGTAACTTGAAGGTCTGGTATTTTTCCTGACTTTTCAGAAACAGCTGCAAACATCTACAGCAACATTTCCTAAAGAAATCCTGGTGTCCTGAACAGCAACTTCCAAAACTCCCAGATGGAGGGAGTTGAGATATAGCCTTCAGAGCAGAATAAACCAATATATCCATATTTGTTTAGCTGTGCCGCTGAGTAAATGTCATCCTAAATCTAGGCTTGGGAAGAAGATTTCTGGCATAGTTCTGACCTTTTCCCAGCAGAAGGCAGGTTTTTTTTTCAAGAATCCTTACTTTTATCATTATTTCTCTGAAGTACACTGGTATAACTTTGAGCCCAAAGGCAAGATAAGGAAAATGATGTGGTTTGGATTTAGCTACCTCAGAAATTAATTACATAGAGGATGCAATTAATATGGCAGATAAAATTATTAGGAAAAAGATTGGGCATTCATTCCAGCAGTCAACATTTAGATAAGCAGGGATCAATACCAGACAACAATCAGGTAGAAACAATACTCTGATCAAGGAAGCACCAAGGAGGAAATTACAGCTCCAGCAAAACTAAGAGGACAAGCAGTATACAAACAGGACTCAAGTCCACACTGACTCACACTGATAACATTACTCAATTGGGTAATGGTATCTTCATAAGTAAACAACCAAGCTCAAAGCGCACCAAGAACTTCCCAAAGTTCTCTGTTAGAGACATATAGCCTCCAGCTTGAATGACATGTCAGTCTTATTCAAATTCCTCTCAGCCAGAATTGGATACAACTGAACAGAAGGGGAAAAAAGACTTTCTAAGTTATTTTACAAGCTTAAGGAGATTAAATAATTATGTAGGAATATGATTGATGGTTGACTGATATGTCTATCATAGCTTTACATAACAGATTATAAATGAACTGATAGATGTGTGGTTATATTGTAATTCCTCAAAGGAATTCCTCCAGAATTTCTTGTTCTGCCCTTTTTTGGCGATATAGAAAATTATACAAACGAAGCATAAAAAGACTCAAACTAAACAATGGATGATGAACTATTTAGCTGACTCTGACTCTTTGTATTATTTTTTCCCCTAGTATTCCTATTGATTTTTACAACATAAAAGAGCTAATTAACTTCCTATCCTTCCTCTTCTTATAACTGAAAATACATAGTTTATTTTAATAATTCAGTTTTAAAGCCCATAAACTGAATACTTATTTGGATCTATAATTATGGTACCCAGGATTGCTGCTCTTGAATGGTGCGTCTTCTAGCACTCAGAATTACTGCTGGTTGAAAATGCTGAATATGGTGCATTAATGTCGGGCTTGTGCCAACAAAGCACAGCACCATTAATTTCAAAATTGACAATAATTCACTCCTGAGAGTATCAGTTCTTGGGGTCCAGTACAGCAGTATGTTCCATCCATAGTCTATGGAGATTCTCAGAGATCTGAAGAAGCTTGTTGGATGAGAAGTGAAACATCTTCAAAGAAAAACCAGAAAGTCCAGTTGTCTCTTCAAAAAAGTACCTTTGTTCCATCCATGAATTCATTCTTGTCTGTTTTCATGAACTCTGTGACCTTCAACTGCAAAATATGTGTTGGGGCTGTAATGTGTTTATTCGCTGCTCCAGGACAAGGCCTTTTTCTTTAAACATTCTAATCGAAATTGAAATGCAAACTGATAGGATGTTCTTTCAAAACTATGTATCAGGAGTTCCAGATTCTTCTACCTATTCTGGGTATGAAGTACTAGAGAAATCCGTGATAGATTGTATGGAACTCTGGGATTTCAGCTTTGCTAAACTCCTGAAAATATAAAGAGGTCAGCATCTGTTTCCCCACTGTCTATCTAGTCTCTAAATGTTAGTGGTGAATTATGGTTTAGGACGGGGTGAAATCCAGCAGGTTCTGACAGGTTCTGGAGAACCAGTAGGGGAAATTTTGAGTAATTTGGAGAACTGGCAAATACCACCTCGGACTGGCCGCAGAGTGGGGTGGGAATGGAGATTTTTTCAGTATCCTTCCCCTGGAGTGGGGTGGGAATGGAGATTTTGCAGTATCCTTCCCCTGCCATGTCCACCAATCCACACCATGGTCACCAAGCCACACCCACAGAACCAGTAGTAAAAAAAATTTGGATTTCACCACTGGTTTAGGACCAAAGAGGGCATTCCCATTGCTAGCTATCATTGGAACTGTTTCAATAAAAATGAAAAAAAAAGTACAAGACATTGTGCTGTCCAAGGGGACAGTTGAATGGTATCCATTGATTTACATGTAGTATAATGAAGGGACATGTTTGGGAATATCATTGAAATGGGGAGTAAGATTGATGTAGAGCAGCCTATTGACAATTGAATAGGACCTGCACTGTAAGAATGTAAACAAAAGGCAAGAACAACATCTTTTTATTGATTCTATTTTATTTGATTTTATTGATTTATTTATCATTCTGGATTGAAAAATATACATGCACCAAAAACATATGAACAAAATAACTACTGGGTGGAGAAAAAGAATTCCACCCTTTGCTACCTTAATGTTTTTCTCCATGTTTGGATGGATTTGGATGGTAAACATTTATCCAGACTGATTATACCCTAAAAATAGAATTGCTCTTCTCTCCATTCCCCACCTCCCCCGCCTGGTGCTTTCCTGTATGAATCATTCATTTTATTTGATATATAATGTGTGCCATTATTTAACATTTTCTAATGCCATAGCCTCATCTATTAATAATGAAAGCACATTAAGCTTTTTTTTTTAAATCCACTGTATTTTCCCCTTGCTTTTCTATCCTGTGTATTCATATACCATGCAAAAACACTAAATGAAACAACAAAGGACAGTTTAAAGTAGCCAATAACCCTTAACATGAGAACAGTTAAAATACCACCAACAGCACATGCATACAAATCTGCTGTAACGAATGTCAAAGTTCTCTGATTTAAGTGTTTCTTACCATAAAGAAGTTGCTTCTTGTGTTGAACTGCTATCTAACTAGCTGTTGCTCAGTCCCATCAGATTATTTCTGGAGAGGAGGGGACTTTCCCTGGAGATCTTTAAGGTCCGACTGGACCCTCCATCACCACTTTGGAGGCTTCCATTTTGGATTTTGTACCTTAAACCCACGAATTAGATTCCTGTAGTTTTGTATACCCATTATTGCATGATTGTAGCAGGGGTGAAATCTAAAAATTTTCCCTACCTGTTCTGTGGGTATGGCTTAATTGGTGGGCATGGCTTGGTGGTCAGATGACTGGGTGGGCGTGGCCAATAACAATAAATAATAAAAATAATAAACCAAGTATACAAAACAATAAGAGGTACCAAAAACCAACTTTCACATTTTACATACACACACACCAAAACACAATTGACTCACACACAATGTAAAAGCAGCTGCACTTCACCCAAAATGGCTCCTGCAACAAGCAGGAACCTCACACAGCCAGAAAAAGCTCAAAAACCAACTTTCACACTTTACACACACACAACACAACACAGCTGACTCACACACACAAAATGCCACATACAGCTTTGTGAGATTTTGTGTGTTTGTGTAGTTAGAGTGAAACACTACAGAAACACACCAAATCTCAGAAAGCTGCACAAATATTTTATTTTATTATTTTATTTTATTTATATTTTTTAGATCAGGGGTCTCCAACCTTAGTAACTTTAAGGTTTGTGGATTTCAATTCCCAGAGTTCCTCAGCCAGCAAAGCAGGCAGATTGAGTTGCTCACTGAGGAGATGGATTGCAGGCAGGCAGATTCAGTTGCTAGCTGATGCAACTGATGTAAAGCATGGCTTTGCCAGCCCGAAAGGAGCAGTAATTAGGTACGTGGGGAGGGGGGATTGGGTGGGCATGGTGGGGGCTATTGTAAGAGGCTGTTAAAAATGATTTTAAAAGCCTGTGATGATCAGGCAACTCATTGGGATTGCCAGAGGAAAAAAAGGTTTTAAAAGCTCCTCTGACAATCCCAGCTGAAGTTCCCTCATTGCAGTCCAGAACCTCTTAAAGTAATTGTTTTAACAAGCTCTTCAGCTGAAGAGCTTGTAGAAAACATGGTTTTTAAGGTTCTGGTGATGAGGAACTCAGCTGGGATCGCCAGAGGAGCCTTTTAAAACCTTTTTATTTACAACCTCTTCGGTTGTAAAGAGTTTAAAGGGTTCTGACAATCCCAGCCAAGCCGCGGGATCATCAAAGGCTTTTTTTTTTACTTTTAAAGGTATGTTTTCGGCTGAAGAAAAGATGCTTTTAAAAGTAAAAAAAAACCTCTGATGATGGCGCAGCTCAGAAGAGGCAGGGGGTGGGGCCAGGGATTTTTGCTACCGAATCACCAGCTGCCATTGCTACCAGATCTGGCGAGCCGGTCCGAACCGGGAGAGTTTACCCCTGGATTGTAGGCTGCTCAGGGGAAACAATGAGAATATATCTGCTGAACTAATCTTCGCATTGGTGTCAGGAAGGGCATCCAGCCAGTAAACACTCTACTAGCTCCATTCAGTTGCCCAGACTCCACCCCACAAGGGGAGTGGTGTGGTGGCCTAAAGGTGGAGCTTTTGCCTCCCAATTAGGAGGCTGTGATTTGATCCTAGGTAGAGGCAGATATTTCTCTCTCTGGGCACAATGAGAATATATCTGCTTAACAAATCTCCGCATTGGCAACAGGAAGGGCATCCAGCCAGTAAACACTCTGCTAGCTCCATTCAGCTGCCCAGATTTCACCCTGCAAGGGATTATGGGGTCATTAAATGAAGAAGATGATGATGTTGGCTGCTCAGGGGGTCTCTATGGTGTGTGATTCCAAAATGATGACCAGGAAAATGGCCTCCAAAATCTCAAGTGGCAAAGAGATTCCTGTTTCCAAATTCAAGTCTATTTCCACTGATGTACTCTAACATAGAGATTAGCTTGATGGACCTCAGTGAGAGGAAAAAGCCACTGATGTTCTGGGAGAAATCTTACATTTTCTCTGCCCCAAGTTATCTGGGAATAATATAGTCGAGCTCTGTGTATGTTGGGGTGTGATAAAAATTTAGACTTTTGGACTGCCAATTTTTTAGGGAAACTGAGGGCACAGACAAGAGGCGATCACTGGCTTTCAGCCTAGAAATCTAGCATAAGAATAGCCTACTTGAAAACATATTTTATAATATTTTGTAAGTAACCTTCCACTGGAGTGGGGTGGGAATGGAGATTTTACAGTATCCTTCCCCTGCCATGCTCACCAAGCCACGCCCACCAAGCCATACCCACAGAACCGGTAGTAAAAAAATTTGAAACCCACCACTGACCTGAGAGTATGACAAGAAGCAATGGGTGGAAACTAATCAAGGAGAGAAGCAACTTAGAACTAAGGAGAAATTTGGGCCTCTGGTGGCTCAGACTGTTAAGACAGTCTGTTATTAACACAGCTGCTTGCAATTACTGCAGGTTCAAGTCCCACCAAGCCCAAGGTTGACTCAGCCTTCCATCCTTTATAAGGTAGGTAAAATGAGGACCCAGATTGTTGGGGGCAATAAGTTGACTTTGTATATAATATACAAATGGATGACGACTATTGCTTAACATAGTGTAAGCCGCCCTGAGTCTTCGGAGAAGGGCGGGATATAAATGCAAATTTAAAAAAAAAATTCCTGACAGTTAGACCAATTAATCAATGGAACAACTTGCCTGCAGAAGTTGTGAATGCACCAACACTGGAAATTTTTAAGAAGATGTTGGATAACCATTTGTCTGAAGTGGTATAGAAGACCTCCAAGGTCCCTTCCAACTCTGTTATTCTATTCTATTCTATATGAAGTAGCTAGTAAAGTATTTTTAAATGTATATTTAGACTTTTGAGATGTGGACTCTAAGAAGTATAAAGAGATAATAAAACAATAAAAATATCAACCCATAAAATAAATAGTGGGAACTATAACACACTAAGGAGTTAAAACAACACCATGGTACTAAAAATCATTTCGAACAAATTGGCAAATAACTGGTACTTAAGAATATACAAAAATGGTAATAAAGTAATATCTCCACGATGGGCTTTCAAAAATTGTATGCAGGTGTGTGTGTGGAAGCAATCACAAAAATGGCCTGTCATTCTTCTCACAGCCTGTTTCAAACATATAATTACTATCCCATCATCCCAGCACTAGCCTAGAATAATTGTATCCATTTTAGATAAATCATCCTCCTCCTCCTCATTATTCACTATTATAATGTGCAATAGTTTTATTATTCATAGACTAGAAAGCTGAAGGTCTACAGTGAAGACACTTAAACAAATAGCTCGGCTTTCTTGTCTTGGGGAATCAATCCCCTGAGCGAGCTGCTACATATTTAAATATGTCCTAACAAGGCATCCTAATCTAGTATCAGTTGTCTCATATCGCAGTTCCATTTCCGTTAGTCCATTTGTGCCTTGATCTTTTAATAGGCCACTGATGCTAACAATGTAAAATGGGAAAGATTTTCTTAATCATCAATGAAATAAGTGAATGCAAAGAGTTTTTGCATTGTTCCTTTTCATTATTATGATGGATGAGTGACTTAATCTAATAATCAGGAGGAGAGATGGGTGAACATTGTTCTGGGATGTTTCACTCTGCATTTCAAATACCTAATAGAGCAGTCAAAGATACTATGAAAACAAAAACCAAATTCTCATGTAATTCTTCCAATAGGAGAGAATATCTACAGTTCAGGGTTGAATGAATGTGGAATCTTTGGGTTCTCTGAGCTTGGTTGTTTGATCATAGATGCTTCATTACCCAAGCAGATAACATAATCAGTGCTTGTATTGGGTTGGTGTGTACTGAGATGTAGGTTTCTTTTTCTACCAATAATTCTTTGTCTATTTTGTATTATTGTATTCTGTTCTATTCATAATAACCTTGGCTCTGCCTTTGTCTGGTCAGAGGATGGTGATGGTTCAGTCTTTCTTTAGGTTGCTCTTCCTTTGCTTTGAGTTGATTGATTCTGTATTCTTCTGGCCCGGGGTATAATTGTTTACCATACGTTTTCTTGGGTCTTTGTGGCAAGTCCTGTGGTTTTAAATGCCAGACGCTGATGATGCTTGGCACTGATGACTAGGGACTGATGATGTCATTATGATTTCATTATATCCAATTTATATAGTTATTACATGCTTATACTCATATATATGCTTATATATTATATAGTTACTTCGTGCTTATGTTTATGTATGCTGTTATGACAAATAAAATAAATAAATAAAAAATAAAAATAAAATAGATGTACCTAGTTGAGTAATGTTACATCTGCAAGCAAACAAGCAAGATCAGGATTCGACAATGTAATTCTAGCAGTCTAGTCCCTAAGCCTTAAGCAGGTTAAGAATCACACGAAAGAACCATCACAAGTGAAATCTCTCAGACTAAACTTCTGCTGTGGAAAAAACTAAAAGAAAATAATGTAACTGTGGGATTTCCTCATTAATGAGCCCATTGTTTCCCCTTCTCTTTCATCTGATGGGCTCCAGTAACATTATTTTATTTAAACTACCCTCATTGAAAGGAGAAAAAAAGTTTTCTCAAGCATTTATCCATTTTACAACCATTTATTTCCCAGTTTGGCTATATTTTGCCTGTGAGTCAGGAGTGAAATTGAGCAGGTTCTGACAGGTTCTGGAGAACAGGTAGCAGAAATTTTGAGCAATTCGGAGAACCGACAAATATCACCTCTGGCTGGTCCCAGAGTGGGGAGGGAATGGGGATTTTGCAGTATCCTTCCCCTGGAGTGGGGTGGGAATGAAGATTTTGCAGTATCCTTCCCCTGCCACATGCACCAAGCCATGCCCACCAAGCCACACCATGCCCACCAAGCCACGCCTACTGAACTGGTAGTAAAAAAAATTGGATTTCATCACTGCTGTGAAGTATAATTCTTGGGATTGCAAGCAATTGTCATGTTTTTGGCCTAAGAACCTTTTCCTGGGGGTGCTGATGAACACCTCTAAGTTGCCTCATTGAGTTGGATAACAGCAGAGTAGTCAAAAGCAACTTAGAGGAAATATTGGTTTTGAGAAATTGAATGTTAATTATGGGATTTTATTGCCATGAATAAAGTAAACAAGATCAATAAATATACATGGTTAAATTGTAAGGAGATGAGGAATCAATGTCTATATTCCTGGTATCGGTTTCCTTTCATTTGCATTGTTATGGCTCTGCCTATAATTTGCTTTAATCACACCTCCTTCTGGCATATTTTATCAGCAGGATGTGATCTTCTATTGGATAAAAAGAATCTTTTATTCTTTTTTTTTAAAAAGTGGGGAAGGGCACAAGAATTGTTCACTGAAGTTGCAACCTTCTTGCACACAAATTTAGCACAGCAGAGGGATGGGCTTGCAGTTAATAATATGAACTCCCCCCCCCTTAAATTAAAAGCAGTGGGAATGGTGGATAGGACACATCTGTATGTGAGAGAGACCTCACTTAGTAGTCTGGAAAGATTAAATTACTAGGTCAGCATTTTGATGCATTCCATGCTACTCAGTCATTTTTCTTAAGGATTTAGCAGAAAAAAACCAAATTTGTAAGTGAAAATGAGTGGCAAGTATAGAAATGACATTTATATTTCCAGGATAACAAATAGATTTAGACAATACAGCCAAAAGACGAACAGAGGTAGATGCAAGCATTTCGTATTGATTCATCAGTACCTACATTACAATAACATGATTAAAATCAGCCTCAAATATAAGATCTAACAAGAGCATTAATTAAGCCTGTAACGTATATAGGAAAACAACCAATGGCAAGCCTTACACCCACAGGAGGTGTAGGTTGACATAAAGTCATTTCTGCACGTACAAGAGGGCTTCAAACGGTTAATGGCAGTCGCTTCAGCAAAACGCAGGAAACAAGAGTTCCAGTAGCACTAAATCTAAATAGATTTAGATTTAAAGACTACTGTTGCTTAACACAAATTAACTTTGGTTGTTTAAAATCTATAATCAGGCTTGGGATAATGTTTCCTCTAAACTGGATGAGGATGCTTAGTTTATCTGGTTGACAAAAAGATCACATCCATACACATATAGCACACTCACCATGCATTTACATTAATTAATTAACAACTACCATTTTAATAGTTTACATGTAAAAGTAATGAAGGTGATAATTGCTACAAAAAATCTGATGATGTGGACAAATTTTTCCACTTTGTGAAAGGATTAAGGGAAATAATCAATGTCAAATAATAAATTGGTATGATGTGTACCTAATTAAAGCACAATCTAACTTAACTTAATTCAGTTTATTTGATTTAATGTGATTGCGCACTCCAGAAGACCCTGGATATTATGCAGCTGAAGTGTACATGGCCTAAGTTTGATTAATGCCCAGGCAAATATACATCTGGAATCTTTTACAAGGCCATAGTAGACCATATTTAGTTCATCATAGTTTATTAAATCATAATTGGCTTGTAAAACATGCTAATCCATAAACTAGGGTTCATCAACCTTAAGTGTTGAATTAACATAAAGGAAACTTACACACACACACACCCTTTTTTTGTTATACAAAGAAATTGGAGCAGGACAATGCAGATAACCTGTTTACCAGATGATTAAAATTTGGTATATTGTTGGAGAAAGTTTTTGTGCCACTATCAGATATTTTAGCACTTTCTGAAATTTCACATGTTCTGAGCTAATTCAAATGCTGTAGGGCTGTTTGATCTCCAAATGACCATTCGTATCTAGCGATTTTTGCAGCCTAGACCTGGGAGGGAGTCCTAATCCAGCCCTACTAAAATGCAAGAATTTAACATTGGATTCCAAAGCCAGCAGCCTTCATGCTGAACATGAACGCTTGAATGGCAGCAAAAGAGATACAGAAGTGTCAAATTCTTTCCTGACACCTAATTGCCATTTAAAATTTGCAATTCTGATATGGTATAGTACAGGGATCCCCAAACCCCGAGCCACGGCCCACTACCGGGATGTGGCCTATTTGGAACCAGACCATGTGAGTGGCGGGCTGGTGGGCACGCAAGCACAGCTCTGCTCGTGTGAGTGGCAGACCGGGATGCATTTACATGCACGCACATCTCAACTTGCACAAGTCAAGCTGTGTGCACACATGTATGTACACACCAGCCCGCTGTTAATGCACCATGGTTCCCTCTTGCCCCCACCAGGCCACCAAGCTGCAAAGGTTGGGGACTCCTAGTACACATATTTGGCAATAAAAGACTACAGTGGATATGACATTAGGGTTTTTTAAAATTTGTTTATGCCTTTCATGAATAACTGGTAATGGCTAACTCTATATCAGGCCCCACAATATGGATGTGCAAAATCCAGCAATTTAGAAATTATATAAATTTATAATTTAAACATAATTTAATATACGTTTAAGTGCCTTCTCTGATGCAGTTGGCAAATCCACTTCAGGAGGGTATTGAATGAAATTTTGTCTATTATATCTGAAATTTAAGATTTGCTTTATGGAGGTCTATTAAATTGAGAATTTCCTCTCCCTTATTTTCTACCTTTTTATGTCAATGAGTGGCTTGCTTAAAATGAACTAAAACACCACCTGATATCCTCAAACAGTGGTCAAGATGGGCCTTTAAGAAGTAAGTGCTAATTTTTCCTTCCAAAGCTTAGGTTTCAAAGGTTTCCAAACTTTTTCAGTGTTGAATGAATTTACTGACCTCCATGATAGTTGGTTTGAACATTTAATATCTGCTGACTGAAATAAAACATAATGGCCACAAGTTGCTAAGAATCCAGTAAGGCATTTCAGTCCGTCCCACCAGTCTTGAGTTGAAGAAGCTGTTAGCATAGAGGCTGAAACAGGAGTGTCAACATTTATGGAGTATAGAAAATGGGTTGTAGTGAAGGAGTCTTGGTGAGGTAGCCAAGTATATCTAGGAGAGAAGAATAGAGACAATATAGACAGCATGCTGGCTAGCTGATTTTGGAGGCTGAAGAACGTACATATTCAAGGTTAGAAACACTGATACAGAGCAATGGAGCACATTATGGGGCTGTCATAAGGAAAGACTATTCAAGGGCAATTTTGCAGAGATTGCAGGAGTCTTAGAATGAAGTCTAGCAGATTGGCCAGACAGAAGGAAAGAAGATCCACAATAAACTGGCTTCCAATCTCTCCCTAAGCTTACCTGGTATTTCCCTCCCTCTTATCTCACTCAATGAAGTGTCAGTGCAAGCAGGGATAAGAGCTGTGTGAATTGTATTTTGCATTTTTGATGGATATTTGCCATAACCCTTTTTTGGTTCTCTCATGCCTTATGTTGGGGTGTTAAGCTGGCGGACCACGGGCTGGATGCGTCATGCACAGGCCACGACCACCCCAGCTCCGCGAAGGGGAAAAAACATCATGAAATATCACATGACAGCCAGTGGTGGGATTCAAATAATTTAACAGCCGGTTCTTTGCCCTAATGACAGCTGGGTGGGCGTGACCATGGTGGACATGGCCAGAGAGTGTGACAGGCAGCACTCGGCCTCCTGCAGACTCCTGGGAGCAAAAATGGTCCACAGGGGGCCGCGCCGCATCCCCCCCACACACACACCCCATTTTGGGCCTAGTAGGCCTCCCTGCACTTACCTGAGAGCCAAAACAGAGCATGTGGGGACTCCTGGAAGGGGCGGGGAGAGGAGGGGCCAGCCAGCAATTTAACAATCAGTTCGCCTAAACTGGCCCAAACCGGGCGAATCCTACCACTTGTGATGGCAAAGTGACTTGGCAAGTTTGACATCCATGCCTTATGTCATGGATGCATTTCTTATGAAGAAATGCTATGTCTTACCTTAAAATTCTCCTTGCCCTCCCCCCTTCTCCTCCTCCTGTTCTTGCGTTCTGTTCCAAATAGAGCCCCATCAAATCTGAGGTAACAGGGCAGGATCAAGGAAGCAAGAATAACACAGATTTTAGGAAAGTTTCCATATTTCTAGTCTGAGTGAAATACAGAATCTTGAAAACTGCTGAAGGAATTTCCCAGCTTCAGTTATAATGAGCTCATTAAGACAGATGATATGAAGCACTTCTCCTCAGGTTTTTTACCACCTAGGTTAAGTTGCCATTTGTGAGATAAGTTGCCAAAGGTCTCACCTTTTGTCTCTTGGTTTTTTTAAAAAAAATGTTTTAATGTTTATTCTCGTCCTCTGCCTTTCTGCAGTTTCTCACAGAAACATTAGATCAAACAGAAGCTTATTTTATTCTTCCCGGGGAAAAACTGGCCTTGGTTAACAAAAGAATGGGACGTGTTGTTTGTTTTATTCGTTTGGGGAAAACAAATAACATAACCAGCATTTTCACTCCATTCTGCCGAGATTTATAGCAGCTGAAGATATTTCAGTACTTTCCTATTATAGCTTTTGGATTGATTGATTGATTGATTTTAAATAGAAACCTCCAAGCAGCAAAACTGCTTTAACCTCAGATTACCTGCCTTCCACAGCTGATGTTTTCATCTCATTTTGCCAAAACAAAGCGTTTTTTGAAACTTCTCTTTTAGAGCCTACAGATATACATCTTTTTTTTAATCAAATCTTAGAGTAGCATGAATTGAATTAGAATCCTAAATCACAAACATAAATCAAATCTCCAAATTGCATCCGGATATAGTTGAACCTTGCCTAATAGGTGTTCTTTTTTTTTAATATGTAAAAAGAGTTTTTTTCTTCTAACTTCATTATGTTTGGCTTATTTGTTTCACTGGAATCTTAAAACACCACTCCACTGCATGCTGTAGAGATGTTGCTTTTCAGTTTTTTTGGTTTTTATTTTATTGAATTTGACCTTAATTGACTTTTGTATTCCATCACAAACTTTTCCCATATTAAATATTCTCTGTAAATTAATACTGATATTTTTTGTGAATTAATTTAGTACAGAATTCCTTATAAAAAGATAGTTACAGATCATTTCATTTCATGTTAGATATACAGGAAGAATAAAAATTACAGCAAAGTTTAAGTTTAAACCAGATTTACTTTAGGAGTAGCCATTCCTTTACTCTCAGATAAGAAGATCCTAAAGGCACTTACCAGTAATCCTCAATTTACAACAGTTCATTTACTGACCATTCAAAGTTACAATGGCATTGCAAAGAGTGACTTATGACTGTTTTTCATAACTTACGACCGTTGCAGCTTCCCATGGTTAAGTGATGAAAATTGGGTTGCTTGGCAACTGATTCATATTCATGATGGTTGCAATCCCGGGATCATATGATCACCCAGGGTCACATGATCACCTTCTAACAAACAAAGTCAATGGGGAAGTCAGATTCAATTAATAACCATATTATTAATTTAACAATTGTAGTGATTCATTTAACAACTGTGGTATGAAACGTCATAAAATGGAGCAAAACTCACTTAAGAAATGTCTCACTTAGCAACAGAAATTTGGGGCTCAAAAGTTAAGGACTACCTGTATAGGACTGTGGGATTCTTCTTCCCTCCAAGAGCAAAATATGAGAAACAAGGAATCTTGGTTACACAAGTACTCCATGTACTGTCCCTGAATACAGCAAGTCCTAAGAGAAATGCCTTCCTCTAAAGGTCTACTTCATATATCAAGCTGCCTTGGAATCCAGCCTAGGTCTGTGGAGTTTTAAACCCTTGGAGAAAGACTAGTTTTGTCCAGGCCAGGAAAGCAAAGAAGAGAAAGAAGAATATAGCCCATGAAAAACATTGCTACCTTTCTAGGAATGTATCAACAGTTAGGTCTACGGAGATTCTCAGTTGTCCAGGTCATGGTTGTCTGCAAGGAGTATAAATCCTTCCATTCCCCACCATCCAGTCTCAAGAGCTGAAGAAGCTTCTTGGATGAGAAGCAAAATGTCTTCAATGAAAACCCAAGTCCAATTGCCTCTTGAAAAAAGCACATTTGGGGCTATCAACAGTTATGCTAAAAGTTACTCTTGTACACCAACAATCCACTTTATTCTTATACACGAAAAACGAAGATACTTTTTTCAGGATTTCTTGCTGAAAAGAGATGGGCTTCTCCTGAACTTGGCCCCATTTCTCCTTACAAGACTGAAGCTTTCTGAAGCTTTGCAATGTTGCCCCACACAGCATGGTTGTTCCCACTAAGCCCAAAAGTTGAAACTCCACTAAAGCAAGACTCTTATCATCTGTCTGCCTGCCTGCCTGCTTGCTTGCCTGCTTGCCTGCCTCTCTGCCTAGGTTTAGTATTAAGGAAATTTGGAAAACAATCATATTGTGACATGGCTTACTTGCCTGAATGGAACTTACTCCCAAAGAATTGTGTAGAAGACTACTGCATGGAGTGGAAACGTGATGTCATTTGCTTAACTGACAACATCAAACAAAAAGCAACAAAACTATTCCCCTAACAAGAGGTGTGGGTTTTTTTTTTTAATAAAGTGGGAAAAATGTACGTTTCTAAACAAAAGTGCAAAGAAATAGCTTCTGGTATATTCTCCTTGTAATTTTATGATTTTTCTCAGCAAAAACTCTAGGTATTTGTGGACATTATATTTTATTATTATAATCAGTTCCCAATGATTTTTTCCCCTGAATCTAACTGCTGTGGCTAATGAGAGATCAAAGCAGGACCCTCCTCCTATGATAGCCTTGAAAAATGATTTGGAGCGAGGTAGGGAATGCTCTTGATCACAGGAAAAAATGGATGCCCGAAGTTAAATAGGTGAGAAACCAGAATGAAGGAAATGAAAGTCCTGATGGAGAACCAAGAAATTGAGTTTTGGTAAGGAAAAAGCAGTGCTGGCAATTTTGGCATTTTTATCACTAGAAAACCAGAGGTCCTTGCAGCAAAGCTCAGTCAAGTTCCCAGTAGCAGCTGGAGCTGGGAAGGGACTCAGATCTTAGATCTGAAGATGGTAGAGCAGTTCCTGTGATTCCCCAGAGATGAAGAACGGGGCTGGGACCAGAAAGCAGAAGATGTACTCTTAAGCCAGATAGAGGACAACAAGCAGGAAGAGTAGCCAGTTGAGAGCTTTTGGACCTGACAGGGAAGGCATCAATGGTAGGTTGCCCCTGGTTTGGACCAGTTCTTGTGAACCAGTAGTAAAACCGGGGAGAGGCTCCGCCCACTGACCCCAGCGTCATCAGGAAGCTTCTGCGCAAGCATGAGTGAGCAAAGCGAGTGCACACGTGTGATCCCATTGGGAACCAGCAGTAAAGGTAAGTAGAACCCACCCATGGAAGGCATGAAAAAAATTCCTACTGTCTTCCAAAACTCTGTTCAAGATTCAACCCAAGATTCAATCCTTGCTATCTTGGTAGCAAGATTATAATTCTGGTTTTCCTATGGCAAAGTCTATACAGTATTATGGAACAAATAGGCTTTCAAATTAAAGTGGACCTCTTCCTATTTACAGCCTTAGGGAAATGAAAACAATTTTACCCTGACATTTCAGAGCTTAACATCCTTTCTGCTGGTGTTCTGCATTGTTTTATTTAATTATATTTTTGTAAATATCAAAGAGACATTAAGAATGGATGGTGTATTTATTTGTGGAAACCAACCAACCAACCAATCAATCAATTAAATAGCAATTTGTAGCCTTGGTGAAATCCAAATTTTTTTATTACTGGTTCTGTGGGAATGGCTTGGTGGGCATGGTGTGGCTTGGTGGGCATGGCAGGGGAAGGATATTGTAAAATCTCCATTCCCACCCCACTCCAGGGGAAGGATATTGCAAAATCCCCATTCCCTCCCCAGTCCTGGGGCAAGGATACTGCAAAACCTCAATTCCCACCCCACTCTAGGGCCAGCTAGAGGTGGTATTTGCTGGTTCTCTGAATTACTCAAAATTTCCGCTACGGGTTCTCCAGAACCTGACAGAGCCTGCTGGATTTCATCCCTGATTTGTAGTAATTCAGTATAGTTCTTAAAATATTCTTAGCTTTTAAAATGTTGAGAAAATAAATAGTTGTTCAAATGGAAGCTGGTATTGAAACAATCTTAACTGGAAGTACCAAGTTAGTGTTGGTGTGGAGGGTATTTCACAGGTGAAATCCCATCACCTAAATTGGGTGAAGATTTTCAGAAGATTTAGGATACAAATAATCCTTGTTAGTGACCAAAATTGGGACAGGTAACTCCATCGCTAAGTGCCACAATCGCTACGTGAAATATCATGTGATCACAATAAACTTATAACCTCATTTCCCCTTTGGTTGTTAAGCAAATCCTCACAGTTGCTTAACAAAACATTATATGACTGCAATGTATGATTTCACCTCTACCTTTTCTATTAACTTTGTCACAAGCCAAGTTGGGAAGTGCACAAATGCTGCTCAGGTAATCAAGGGGCAGTGTGATGGTCAAAAGTGCAAGTGTAAGAATTGGTCACAATTCTTTCATAATGTCTCTTTGATTTTGTTTTTTAGAATGACCTAACTTCAAACAGATGTTAAATGATCATTTCCTGTATGGGAGGGTTAACTAACAAAGAAGGGGTGGATATAATCCTTTGCTCGAGCCTTTCTTACTGTTTCTTACTTAACCACTGGAATATTATTACAAATATAGGATCCTTTCATGGAGGGACTGACATGTATTGGTTCTTTTTAAAACTTTGACACCATCATACCTCAGAAAGTCTCTTTCTCACAAATCAGCTTCATTTCTATCTCCTCCTTATGAGCAGTGGTGGGATTCAGCCGGTTCAGGCCAATTTGGCCGAACTGGCTGTTAAATTGCTGGCTGGCCCCTCCCCTCCCCTTCACTTCCAGGAGTCCCCATGCACCCCATTTTGGGTTCCAGGTAAGTGCAGGGAGGCTTACTAGGCCCAAAACGGGGTGCAGTAGGGTGCAGTGCCCCCCGTGGCCTGCTTTTGCTCCCAGGAAGCTGCAGGGAGGCCTACTAGGCTCAAAATTGGGCGTGGGGGGGCAACACCACCCTACGGCCCATTTTTGCTCCCAGGGGGCTGCAGGAGGCCAAGTGCTACGTTTCACACCCCCTGGCCACGCCCACCCAGCCCGTCATTAGAGCAAAGAACCGGTTGTTAAATTATTTGAATCCCATCGCTGCTTATGAGGATTTTGAGCATGAGACTCATACTCAGGAAACATTATGGGGTAAAAAAAAATCCCTACAGTCTCAAAGTCTGCCTGCTGTCACGTTCCTAGGCAGATTTCCAACACTGTGGATTAACTCTAGAGTTGCATGTAATCTGTAAACTGGGAGCTTCCTTATATTCCATCCATTCCACAAATTTTGAATTTAAACAATTTGTGAGTAAGTTACACAAATGCAGAATACTGGGCTAGACAGGACCAGAAACTACCTCTGCTACAAATAGTCCTTGTTTGGAAAATGCTAAATTGTGTGTTAAGGGTCCCAAAAGGGTCCCAAAACCATAATAACTATAGAGACATTTGTTCTACCTTGAAAAACAACATGCAGAAAATAAATGGATTTTTGCAGCCAGTAGTCAATCCAAAATCGTGTGGAGGAAAAAGTGTTATCCTGAGCAGTCGTCCTGAGAAATCTCAAACCACAATCAGCACCATTTGGGTCGCTCTATATTTCTGGCTGTGTAGGAGGGAGCCCTCAAATCAGCTGAGATCGATAACTTTATGTTGAGGCCTCCATTTGACAGATGAAGCAGAAATCAATGTAAGTTAAAAACTAACTTGATGTTTGTGTAAAGCTTGGCACTTTGCCCAGCTCAGCCAGCGTCATGCTATGCACATATTACATCTGTTTATCTCCTGGGGTCTACGGTATTTTTTCTCATCATTATTGGCTTTTTATTTCCTTTTTTTATATATGGCTCAAGGCAGTAAGCACATTAATGCTCCTTCCTATTTTCCCTACGACAACAACCCTGTGAGGTGGGTTGGGCTGAGGGAGGCGGGTGTCAGGCCTAAGGCAGACCTAGAACTCACTGACTCCTGGTTTCTAAGCCAGCATCTGAACCATTACACCAAGGTTCTCCAACCTTGACAATGTTACAACTTGTGGACTTCAACTCCCAGAATGCCTCAGCCAGCATGCGCTGGCTGAGGAATTCTGGGAGTTGAAGTTCACAAGTCATAAAGTTGCCAAGATTGGAGAGCCCTGCATTAGACCATGCTGGCTCTGTTGTATAAGAGGCCCACATATGACAACAAGGCAGTGGAGCTAGGAAAACAACCTGTGGCCTCAAGTAGCATTTTCCTCCCTACAAGAAAGGCTGCCAAAATGCAAATGTGGAACTCTGGTCAAAGAGTAATTTAAGTAGCCCTGGCCTTTGTGTCCTCCAGGGACAGTAATGGGAATTAGGGAAAACTTTGGGGCTGGAGTACCACACCTTCAAAAACAGCCAATCTTAGATGGTCGGCTGAGGGCAATTTTGATACAACTTGGTAAAGCAGTTGAGATGGAGGTGAGCTTAGTTCAAACCCACCCCCACCCCCACCCCCACCCCCACCTGAGCCTTGAGCTGCAAATGCAAATTTTGATTCCAGGCAGTCCTCATCGTTTCAGCAAAACAGCCATACCGAGATACAAAGCCTGGTATAAAACACACACACCCCTCATCCTGTATGTGACTCTTGCGGTTTGCGAAGGCTCAACGTTTGCTGGGAGGCTGTGAAAGATGGATGGCATGGCGGTCTTTGTAGCCAATTCCAACCAGCACATTAACACCGGAAAAGAAAAGCACAGCAGGTAAGCCTTTGACACCCTTGACCCTAAACAGCTGTGCCTAAGAAGCACCCACCGTGGACTTCAGCATTTCCTTCATTTAAAAACTTGTTTAAAAGCATTTTTTTCCATAACTTACTCTAAAGGGATTTTTTTTTCCCAAAAAACCCCCAAATATGTGGAAAAGCAGATCTGAAAGATTTATTTAGATGGGCAAAATGTCTGTCTCCTTCTAAAGGAATTTAACCCTGCAGGAAAGATATTTAATTGAATGGAAAAAATGGATTGATTATCTACAAAACAGATATCAGATTAAGAAATATCAGATTGCCTTTGAATAATTAGGAAGTATTATTTTATGTAATGGGGAGGGGGTTGGGAGATGAAAAGATTTGGATGAGGTTAAGTGGATTAGAAGGGAAAATTTTACTCTATGTTTGGTTTATGTATAACAATACCTTGTGATTGACCTGGGAAGCCGGGGGGGGGGGAAGGGAGGGGGGAAGGGGGTTTTCTGGGAGAGAGGGGGGGAAAAAGGGGGGAAAATGTTTTTTTTTTTTAAACTTTTTCAATTAAAAAAAAAAAGGAATTTAACCCTTGTATAGGTAGTCCATGACTTACAACAGTTTCATTTTATTCTTGATGAATGCATTTTATTCTCCTTATGTACACTGAGAGCATATACACCAAAGTCAAATTCCTTGTATGTCCAATCACACTTGGCCAATAAAGAATTCGGTTCTTTTCTATTCTATTTAGTGACTGTTTAAAGTTACAAATGGCACTGAAAAAAATATCTTATGACCGTTGCAGCATCTTCATGGTCACATGATCAAAATTCAAATGCTTGGCAACTGATTCATATTTATGACAGTTGCAGTGTCCCAGGCTCATAGGATCACCTTTTGCGGACTTTTGACAAGCAAAGTCAATGGAGAAGCCAGATTCACTTAACAACTGCAGTGATTCGCTTAACAACAGTGACAAGAAAGGTCGTAAAATGGGGCAAAACTCACTTAACAAATGTCTCACTTAACAACAGAAATTTTAGCCTCAATTATGATCATAAATCGAGGACTACGAGTACTTGTATATTCAGTAGTGTGTGATGCAGAATTTGTGTTGCTACCAGATTTTTTTTCTTCAAAAGCTACTTCTCTTTAATAGTTATGTAGTAGGTACACAGAAAGCCCTGTAATGGATTTAATTTCATCTGTTCATTTCCTGTATATTAAAACTTTCCAGGATTTGCACATTTCTTTACAATTAGACAGAACTCAAGATTTAACTTTTTTTAATGTGGAAGAAAGCAAAACTGAAAGATTCCTTCTTTCCTATCAGTACACCATTATGTTTTGGTAAATTACTTTGATCTCTCTGTAGTTCTAATCCAGCTTAAGCACTTAAATTTTACTGCATACAAGTGATCTGAACTGCTACTGATTTTTTTCAAAAGACCTAATGTATTAATTTTCTTTTAATAACTAAACAAGGGCCTACATTCTTATGAAGTTAAGTTTCTTTCCATTTGCAATTATAATTGGAAGGAGGATGCAATCAGAAACTTGAGTCTTCTGAATATAATTTTAATTTAAATGTAGAGCAAAATTTAACCTTTAATCAAGAGGACAAGGGAGAATATTACAATAATTATATGAGAAGTGTCTAAAGAGGAGATTTCTAATAACAAAAATATATCACTGTATATCTATATTATCATTTTAACAAGGGATACAATAGTTGAATTGTAATTCAACTATTACAACTATTACAATAAAAGAGCAGAATGATCTATTGACTGATTTAATAGTACAGATTGAAACAATTGAATCTAAACGACATTTTAATTTGAACTGCCCCTGGGAAAGGGTTGTAGTGCTAAAAAGAGTAAGTCAAACAATTTATAACATTAGACTACTCAATGGCTTGTAGAGCATTGATGTCCATCGGGTATGCTTCAAAAACTATTTGTACAAAATTCACATTGGTTTGGAGATTTATTAAGCCATATTTTGCAAGAACTTGCTCAAAGGATCCACTCCAAATAATAATTTATATTAATGCAGTGATACATTTGAATGTACAACACAATAATTCCCTCTGTATTTTTCATTTTGTGTTTCCCTAAATATTTACAGCCTCAGCAGGTGGCAGTCTCCATCTGAAATGATCTGATCTGAAAAAATGTTAAGATTTGGGCTTAATGCTTGGGTAGGAGATCACAATGAAATCTCACATCTGTAGGCTAGACTGGGAAGTTTAAAAACATCCCAAATGTAGCAATAGCAAACTTCTCCAAAATTGATATCAAGAAAACTACATGAATATGTCTACATAGTCACTAGGGGCTGAACTCAGGGAGTCTTTACCAGTATGTTTAAAAGAGCTGCTAGTACCGTAGAATTTCAAATATACCCGTCCCAAAAGTTTTGAATCTCTATTGTTTCCTAGTGTATAATTACCTTTTGTCACAGCTATCACATACTGCATTAACATTTTCATTGAACTCTCTATCATAATTAAAATTCCTTTTCTGATCACTAGCCCAACTCCAGTTATTGTGCATGCAAATTTGTGACAAATTTATTGACAATCAATATTTACTTACACTGAAACCAATTTACTATTTCATTATCATTTTTGTGGGATTTTGAGAGACTGTTGGCACTCCATTTCTTTTCTTTCTTATTATCATACTTTGGCATTACCAACAGACTTGATCACTGTCTCAGATTGCTCAAAAGATATAAATTCCCAAGCAGTTCCTTGGGATCCTTCTTCAAATAGTTTCTTCATAGTCCAAACCATAGGCTTATTATCTTAATTTTAGGAGTAATTAAACTATATGAACACTTATCCCAAGTACTACCAGTGGTGGGTTGCCCCCGGTTCAGAACGGTTCTATAGAACCGGTAGTAAAACTGGTGGGAAGCTCTGCCCGCTGACCCGAACGTCATCAAAAGTGATCTGTGCATGTGCAGAAGTTTCTGCGCATGTGCAGAAGAGCGCTTGCATGCAGAATAAGTGCACAAGCGCGGGCATGATATGAACCAGTAGTAAAGGTAAGTAGAACCCACCCCTGCTTACTACTCTACTTCCATATCCATTACATTTCTTCAGGAAGTTTTCTTTACACATACCTGTTTTTATTTTTAAAGATGAATATTCTCTAATTATAACAAGACTGATAAACTAATCTACACATTCTATATCTTACTAAAAAGCATTATGTGAAAACCTTGATTGACCAAAGTCATCTTGGATGAGTGAAGTCAAAATCTATGGGCCAATTTGCCGATAGCCATACCAGATGAAACACTGCAGTTTACATAAGAGAAATAATAAATAATATTCAGGTAGTAAAAAAAAACTGAATTAAGCGGAAAAAATAGATCTCTTCTATGTCTATGAGGAAGAAGATCAATATAATACATCTGAATGAAGACAATCTAATCTTGCAGAGTGATGCAGAAGAATATAGACAGAGAAACTAAGGTATAGGTTTAGGCACAACTGTGGGGAAAAAAACCTAAAATGTCTGTCCAAAAGTATGAATTGGTATCATCTGGATTGATGTAGTTGGTATGAAAGTAAACATCTACAGATTGCTAATAGTTGTATATTATGCCCCAGTGAATAGTGATAATGAAAGAACCAATGATGAGTTGGGGGTGGGGGACTGCAAAATTCTGAATGAATTCAATCCAAGGGGAAAATTATTCCTGTAAATGACATAAATTCATGATAGCAATGAGTCAGAAAGAAAAAAAAGTGAACTGACTATTCAGAGAAGACCCAAGAATGAATGAATGAAGATGATGACAATTTGATGAATATCTAATAGAGAAAGGTATATTGTAAACATGTCATTTATGCATAAACTCATTCATATTTATGCATGACAAGAATGCGTATAAAACATGGTTGATTTAATTATGATGAAAAATTGAAGCAATTAGTGAAGGATTCAAGGTAATTTGAGGTTCTGAATATGGAACAGGCCATTATTTTTTTCAAGAATGGATGCTGCAATGGGGAAAATAGCCATTGAAGAAAAGGAAACAAGTGGAACTAGAGTAAAATTAGAATGATTACAGGAAGAGAAGGTATAGGTTCTATATGAAAATATACTTAGATTATTCTCCCAAGAAAATCAATATAAGGTGGAAAAAAGCTATGGAAATTGCTTGGAACAGAGTGAAAATAATTACATTCCAGAATATAAGAGCAATGGGAACTATGAAAAAGCTGCTTAGTGAAATTCTTTACTTAATTTAATTTATAGGCTACCTAATTCCCAAACAACTTTGAATGGCATACAACTAAAAAACAACTTATTAAAAGAAAAATAGAGCAGAATAGCAAAGTACAAAAAAAAAAAAAAGACTGAAAAGGGAAATTCACAATTTATTTATTTATTTATAATTTAATTTTTATATCACCCTTCTTCCGGAGGACTCAGGGTGGTTTACAGCCATATTAAAACCGACACAAAATACAAACACAAATTTAAAAGCAAAATTAAAAACCAGATTACAATAGGCCAAATCAAACTAAAACGGTCATAGACCAACATAAAACCCATTAAAATTTCCATTTAAAAATTTCACTTAGGCGAAATCACACTGTCTGCAAGGGCTAATGAAGTAAAAGCAGCAATGAATGAGGAAAAATGCATGCAAGAGAATGATTTACAAAAAATAATGAGACTGAGATAGGGAAGAAGACAGTTGCAAAAAAATGTAGGAATATACAGAACTGTTCACGTTGAAAAAGACAGAGAAAATGTGCAGTCATTTTGATAAATAAAAATGTTAAAAAATAGTTTTGGAACTGTGTGAAGAGAGCTAAAACATCTTGCAGCAGAAAGAATCGAATTAAAAATAAAACTATTATCTTATATGTAAATAAAATAATCAGAATAATATAATATATTATAGTGATATAGATAGATAGATAGATAGATAGATAGATAGATAGATAGATAGATAGATGGATGGATGGATGGATGGATGGATGGATGGATGGATGGATGGATGGATGGATGGATGGATGGATGGATGGATAGATACGATATGATATGATATGATATGATATTTTGGAAATATATGTCTAAAAGATACATAAGTATAAGAGAGAGAAAATGTATAAGTATTGATTTCCGACACGAAACTGTTGAAAAGAAAGTGCTAATAAAAAATAAAAAATAAAACTGTCATATCCTCAAAGCAAGCTGCAAGAAACAGAGTAAACTCTGGCAAAGTAACTTGCCTTGTGAGCAAGTGGCAAAATGTTAGTTGTATAAGCATGCCCAATGCCTCATTATTGGCAATTGCTGAGCAGGAAGAGCTCACCTGTGTACACTCAGAGGAGAGTAGATCTAAACTGTACAAGGACCACATTCCATTGCTGGAAACAACTTTGGCATCTGACTTTGTGACTCCCTGTTCTTGATTCCTGCTTCGTTTTGATTTTGGCATATTATGAATCATGATGGCACAGTGGTTAGAATGCAGTATTGCAGGCTAACTTTGCATTCCAATGGCCAGGAGTTCGATCCTGACCAGTTCAAGCTTGGTTCAGCCTTCCATCTTTCCAAAATCAGTAAAATGAGGACCCAGATTATTGGATGTAATATGCTGACTCTTTAAACTGCTCAGAGAGTGCTGTAAAGCATTGTGGGATGGTTTATAAGTCTAAGTGCTATTGCTATTCCTAGCCAAGCCTCTGGTTCATTCCTTGTCAGCTTCCCTGACATTCTTGCAAGCCTCACCCCAAGTATCCACTTCATCCACTAACCCTTTGCTTACCAATTGCATGGATATTTTCTCCGTTTGCGGAAGCAGGACATGGAAAAAACATTTCAAGTGATGTGAGATAAAACAGAATCCTACAAAGAGTATTTTAGAAATTTGTACGTGAGGGATAATGATCTGTTAAAGGACGGAATCGAAATGAATGCTATAGATATTAGTGTCCAAGAAAAAATGACGTAAGACAAGAATAAATGCTATAAGAACTTTAATAATAGTAAGTCTGCAAGAGTAGATAGTATAACTGAAGAAATGTTAATCACTTCAGATTTTTGTGGGGCGCCCTCCGTGCAATGTAGCCATTAGGGAAAAAAGGGAAATTATGCAGGGGTGCAAGTTAATGGTTTTTTTAAAAAAAAAATCTCAATGGTGCCACCATGAAATTATATAATCTCAGTTATAATATTGGAGCCGGTCCTGGATTTGTGAGCTGAATCCCCCAGAAATTTGCCAAGTAGAATTTTTTCCAGTTCCTAGAGAATTTAATATCATTCATCCTGCTATTAAAACCTCCAACCAGCAGAGGGCTCCAAGAGGTACCCCTTCCCAACCAGTAAGCCCCAAGACCCTTCTACTACATATGAACAGACCATACACCTCTCTTGCTTTCAGATCAAAATAAAATGGTAGCATGCTTCCATTTCCACATTCATTAAAACAACAACCATACACTTCTACAGCTATAAGAATAACTTTGTACTAGAGCAAATATTGAATTCAAGGTCCTGGGACCTCAGTGTCCAGAGGCTTGTTCAGTATCTCAGTCATTCATTCATCCTAAACAGTTTTTGTAAAGGGGTGAAGTGCCTTCAATAAGATAGTATATAAGTTTAATACCTACATAACACAATTAAAGTCTTTCTTTGGCAAGGATGCTCAGCCACAACCGACCTTGAAACAAATGTCACATCTGGTGGGTTTGCACTCTCTTGGTTCTGTTCCAGATTAAGCTGGCTGCTCATAACCTTTTTGGCTCTCCCGGCCCTGATGTGCTAGCAGGTATGTCAGCTGGGAACACAGGATAAGCTGGGGGGAACCCCCATTTATTTTTTATTTATGAAATTATTTGACCCTCTGAACCTCACTGGGCTCTAAGCAGCTTACAAAATCAAAATAAAAGAATTAGAATATATAGTAACTAAGAATAAGAAGCTAAAAAGTGATAGAATTGCTCATAGGTCTCTAGGCTCATGAATTCTGCCTTTATTTCTTATCCTTTAGTTATCTTGTTGTATCTTATTATTTTAGCTGATACGTTTTGTCTTTATTTCTCCTTTGTCTTATTGCTTCTGATTCTTGAGCAATTTCTTTTTGATTTTAAATATTTATTGGCTTCTCTCTTACTCGAGTAATCCTTCTGTCTTCCATTTGTCTCCTCATTAAACTAAGCATTCCCTTTTCTTCAATATGGTTTCCTATGATTAAAAAATGAATTTAATCAGAAAATACTATCTCATATTTTAGTAGACCTCTGGAAGAATCATTAAAAAGGGATGGAAGTGTGTATGTGGTGTGTGTCTGTGTGTGTGTGTGTGTGTGTTCACAAGAAATTTGAAGAATTTTTAAGGATCTCATTATGTCCAGCTATAGCATTATTTCAAATAATTACATATGTAGGGAAGAAATATTAGGGAGTTTAATGTGAGGCTGAACTATATTCCTAAAAATGTAATTTGTCATCTTTTGAATAGCTTAAAGGATAATTTAATTAATGTAGCTCTAAAATAGGCTGTTCAGCATCAGCTTGGAACAATCTAAATTCAATCCTGACAGGGTTCAAGGTTGACTCAGCCTTCCATTCTTTCCAAGGTTGGTAAAATGAGGATCCAGATTGTTGGGGGCAATAGGCTGACTCTGTAAACTGCTTAGAGAGGGCTGTAAAAGCACTGTGAAGTGGTGTATAAGTCTAAGTGTCATTGCTAGTGCTATCCAGTAAAGTGAGAGCCCATGTGTCTTAGGAGTAATTCCAGCTAATAAAATGTGGTGGTTCTTGGCTAATACAAAAAAAAAAACTAACTAAAACCAGACCTGATTAGTACTTGGATAGATCATCACCTGGAATCCCACAGAAGTAAACTGGATTAAGAAATTGGGGAAAAAATTTCTGGAAAAAGGCAAACACTTTTATATTCTTCCCCTAAAAATATAGGTATGTGTTCATGTAACCACCAAGAACCTAGCTTAACAAGGAATTTTTTACCTCCCCTCTCCCCAGATAGATTGAGTTTCCAAAAATACCTGGCAGGATATGAAAAAGTTTTTTTTAAAAAAAAAAAGAAAGAAAAGAAAAGCAAAACTCAGTGTTCAGAGAGAGCATACCCTCAATCGTAGCTGCTGGCACCTTCATGCTTCGTTTATGAGGTCTCCGACTGAGTGGATGTGAGAAACAGAATGTGAGCATGAGGCTGCTTCTACATGGAGTGGTTGAGTGTCCTTTACTGCAGCAGTCCTATGCAGTGGTGGGATTCAAATAATTTAACAACCGGTTCTCTGCCCTAATGATTTCTTCCAACAACCAGTTCATCAACCTGCTCAGAAAGTTAACAATCCGTTCTCCCAAAGTGGTGAGAACTGGCTGAATCCCACCACTGGTCCTATGTCTTATGGGGCCCTGTAGTACAGACAAAGGCTCGGTTTGATCTAACAAGAGCTGTACTGTTCTTTCTGAGCACTACAAGAGAATACAACCACTGGTGATATTGTGAAGACTAAAGAATAAAGAAGATCGCAGAACTAAATGGCAATGAGAACATTGTTAATGATTTCACAAACCGTAAGGAATGTGTCTATTAACAGTCACACGAAGTCATTTCAGAAGGCAAACACGAGACACCAGTGGAGTGAAAGGAGGCGGGGGGGGGGGAGGAAATGCCATTTCCTGAATATAAAATATATTGCTGCAGAACACGGAGAACTTCAACCTCCAGGGAAGAGTTTGCAATCAGCATACCAAGTGGGCAATAGCGACACGTTTACTATACTAAAAACTCATCATCTGGAAAGAGCCTGTTTGGCCCCAGTTCTTTTTCTCTCGCCAACCTCAGCATTATTAATATATAAACAGGCAATCTACAACTTCACCTGGCTCGCCATATTTTACCTTGCAATTTCCCTCTCTCTGCAGTCACTGACAGCTTCCTCCTTCTCTTTTTTCCGTTTCTTTCTTAGGAATGGATTTGTTTATGTTAAGAACCCTCACTTGGATTTAATGGAGGAAGACATCCTTTACCACTTAGATTTAGGAACCAAAACGCACAACCTGCCAGCCATGTTTGGTGACATCAAGGTAACATCGACACAGCTACCCTTTTTCTAAACATCTTCCATTCTGCTCTTGCCGCTCTTTTTTCTTCTTCTTCTTTTTGTTATCTAAACCACAGACCAGCTTCAGAGATGAGTTAAAGGTCCTAAGGGAATAGAGTCTGTGCTATTCGGCAAAGTGACTCAAAAAGTATGCTGCAGCTACAGTTATGGACTATTACCCTTCTCTTCTCAGTGAAGGAAGGAGATTGAGAAAAACAAAGCCAGTTTGATGGGCTAAATTCTTCCCTGGGGTAGTTTCTCTGGCTCCAGTTCCAAAACAATACATGGTGGAATTTGAGTCATGGGAGGGGGGTATCATTTCCCATTTCTCTTGCTAAGGAGAAGAGCCTGATTTCTTTTGATGCCACTTCCAAAGCTGCTTAGGGATATTTTGAGATAAACAAACACCAACTGTATTGTGAAGTGTGTTTAGTCTCATGGAAAACTTTCAGCAAGAGACTCTGGGCTCCAAATCTGATATTGGTTCATATTAGAAGAGGAACAGAATTCTCAGACAAGATGGTGACAAGACAATGAGAGTTTAGGAAGTGATATTCTGACATATAAAGGAATGCATTCTTCTTAATCATGAAGAGTCACTTCTTTATCTAATATTTTTAGCCAGGGATGTTAAGAATTGAATCTACATACTGCACAGGTTCTGTGTCTCTGCTAGAATTAGCAGATGTGAAGCCAAAACATCTACATGTGGCAAAGAGATGCACAAAAATCTATTTTGCTGCCATCTTGTGGTCATCCAGATTTTGAGGCCCAAATCTGATAGCCCTAATTTATTTATTTTTTTAACTTTTGCAGTTCAATCTCAATTTTCTGGACTGCAATTTAGAGAACCTTGGATGCAGTTGATTAAATTTGTATTTGGACTCCCCACCCCTCATATACACAAAATAATGGATGTCTATTGTTTTTAAAACTTATCTGGACAGCTGCCCTAAACACAAATGATGCAAATTGATGTCAATGGTATAAAAATTATGTAAATTACATACATTTAATACGAACAAGCATTTCAGTTAACTGATGTGTTTTACGTAAATAATCCTTTAAATTGAGGATATATTATGCATATATCTGGCTTCCAAAGAACTTCAACAACTGAATCCCATTTGGAAATTTGCCTCGTTCCTCAGTGACTGCTAAATTAACCTCTTTGATCAGAGAAAAAATAGCATCTACACTTATGGTTGAATGGAAAATCCTTACAATATAGAATTTTTGCATAAAACAGGAAAAATGCGCTTATGATTTATGGCATTGATGATTACAAAAAATGCATAATAGTAAAGTGTGAACTTTCTTTTGTAATTATAGAGTAAGAGATATTTTTTTTATTAACATTTATATTTGCTGCAAATGAAATTGGACACTTCTTCTTTCTATTTCTTTTTATTCTTTTTCTCTACCCTTGTTTTTTATTTCCTCTTTATTTCTTTCTACACTGCTTTTCTTTTTATTAGTTTGTATTAATTTTTATGTTCTCTGTAAACATAAGATTTCAATAAAACTTATTTTAAATAAAGTAGAATTGTCTTGCTTCTGAAATCCTTATTTGTGCTGTATAAGAAAAAGCCCAATGAATTCCTTTAATTTATTTCTGGAAAATATGTGGAACCCAAGCTAAGTATTTAAGAACCCCATTGATTTTAATGGAAGCATTAAGATAAATTTTAAATTAGTTCTTTGAGGTTCATCACACATTTGGAGCACAATCTGAGACGGGTTTATTTTCTCCGGAGGAAATGCGTTGAATTTGAACCAGGGGTGGGTTCTACTTATCTTTACTACCGGTTTGCATCATGCCCGCGCGCTTGTGCAGAAGAGTTTTGATGACGTTTGGATCAGTGGGCGGAGCCTCCCACCGGTTTTACTACTGGTTCTATAGAACCTGTCCGAATTGGGGGCAACCCACCACTGATTTGAACCTACAGTATGTATTTCTGGAGCTACAAAGCTGTAGGAGTTGCAAGAGCCACAGTAGCGCAGTGGTTAGAGTGCAGTATTGCAGGCTACTTCTGCTGCCTGCCGTTTGCCTGCAATTTGACTGTTCAAATCTCACCAGGCTCAAGATTGACTCAGCCTTCCATCCTTCTGAAGTCAGTAAAATGAAGACCCAGATTGTTGGGGCCAATAGGCTGACTCTGTAAACCGCTTAGAGAGGGCTGTAAAAGCATTGTGAAGCGGTATGTAAGTCTAAGTGCTATTGCTACAAAGTTGTGCAAAACTGTGTAGGAATGTCAGCCATTTAAATCAAATGTCATTTTGGACCACAGTAGCAATGTGGGGCAGCAAACAAAGATGTGTTGATTAGTTATCCTCTCGATTCAGAAGTGATTTTTGAGTCTTTTCCTGGAATTCCACACCCATTTACACTTGCAATTCCTGACTGCACGTACAGAATTTTGCACCCTTCTTGAAATAATAGAGCAGACCACACACCAATTCAGCATCTGGTTCAACTTTGTTTCTAGCATAAATAACTACTATAGCAATTTATGTGCCGTGCTTGCTTATTTTGCTGGGTTTATTTTCAGCTGAAAATTACAGTCGCTGCAAATAAGGCATTTGGACCAGGGACAAAATTCAGATCTAAAATGCAGATATTGCACATCAAATGTGGAAATCCAGATGCATTTTGGGTGGTTGTGCCACTCGTCCCTTCAAAATATGGGCAGAATTCCAGGCACAATGCAGTCCATGTAGAAGCAAATATATAGGGGAGATCTAAAACTATATAGGCCTGCACCTCTTTTCTTTCTTCTCTCTCCATCCCCCCACCCCTCCACCCGCTTTTACTGAATCAAATAATATGCAGGACATAACATTATCGCCACTCCTGTTTCACTTCATTGGATATTCCTGCAGGAGAGGAAACATCTCAATTTTATTTATGTCATGGGTATTAGATTACTAGACCCTCATAACTGGTGAAGCATATAGATGGGCCCCTTTCGACAGAATTTGTGCATTTCTTATAGCAAAGTTCAGTGGGACACAGCCTGGGCAGCTACCTAATGACCCATAGTTCCCCAGACCTCATTTGGCAGTGCTCCACAACTCTTCAACGATTACATTGCAGAAACTCAGCTATAAAATGTATTTATTATTTATTAACCACATTTATATGGCTACCCGTCTCACAGAAGCAACTATAGGTGGTATACAATAATCAGAATGGTATTGATTAGCTATATGGTTACTTTGCATGGCCAGTTTGGTCTAGTGGTGAAGGCATCAGGATAGAAACCAGGAGACTGTGAGTTCTAGTCCTACCAAAGGCAGGGAAATCGGCTGGGTGATCTTGGGCCAGTCACTCTCTTTCAGCCCAGCCCACTTCACAGGGTTGTTGTTATGGGAAAAGAAGAGGAAGAAGGAGCATTAGGCATATTTGCCACTTTGAGTTATTTCCAAAAATAATGAAGGTGGGATTAAAAAAATACTAAATTAGGTTTACACTGAATCTCTGGTTGAAAAAGTAAAACCAGCCATTTATGACAGTACTTGAGCCAAAAACACTGTTTTAAAAAATAAAGAAGGCTCCCCCTCCCCCAAATTGCTCATCCCTGATTTAGGTTTTCTGATACCATGACAAAAAATAAAACCAAGTTGTTATATTCTGCTCTTTAAATCGCACAATGACTAAATTCCATGGGATTATCCTGATCAAATCCTGATCAATGGGGACCTCTTGTGTCCCCCTTATGCAGTAGTGGGATGCTGTCGGTTTAACAACTGGTTCGGTGATCACTGCACACACATGCACAGTTTTACAAATGCTTTTCTGTGTTACCACTTGAGAGTAACACAGCTGAGGTGTGGCAATCCATTCTGCCATGGCAATGAGATGGGAAGATAAAAGTAAGTAAAGCACAGAGGAGGCCAGCCAGGCCGACCTGCTCGTTGGAGCGAACCGGTTCGCTCCCAGCTGATCGTCAGAGCTACTGGTTCGCCTGAACCGGTCTGAACCGGTAGAATCCCACCCCTGCCCTTATGGCTCAAGCAGGTCAGGACCATCTTTTAGTTCATGCTTTCAAGTAGGATCTCCTTTTGGATATAAAAAATGCACAAAACCATTCTGACAGCTGAACAGCAGTAGATGCAGAGTTGTTGTTGCCGTGGCTGATACCCTTATTGTCCTTTTGCAGTTTGTCTGTGTAGGAGGAAGCCCCAACAGAATGAAAGCTTTTGCTCAGTTCATGCAGAAAGAACTTGGACACGAAGGAGAGGACAACGACTTGAAAGATATTTGTGCTGGGACTGATCGTTACTCCATGTATAAGGTGGGCCCGGTGCTGTCCATCAGCGTAAGTACCTTATGGGAGAATCCTGGGAACTCCTCTCAATAGCATACCGTATATCTGACCATTCCAGCACACTCTTTGTTCTTTAATGTACGTCTAAGACTTGTCAGAGGAAGAACCAGATAAAAAGTAAAGAGATCAATGTTGGGGCTCAAGGAACATCTTTTCAGGCCTTGGTTTAACCGACAAGCATCTTTTCTTTGAACCTGAAGCTCCTTCAATCCTTTACACTTTCCACTCTTTCTACCTCACTTGCATGTCGGCAAGAGTGCCTAGGGCCACGTTGTATAATCTCACTTTATCCCTTAAGGGGCTAAAGCAGAAAGTTGGAAAGCTGAATAAATTGCTTTTATTAGGAAGCTACGGAGATACCTTCCCCCTCTCCATTCCAGCAAGCTTGTAAGTGGGACCATTGGGGATAACCGCCCTGAACTCCCACGCCTGCAGACAGCCAGTCCAAGCAATGCATGGCTCAGTATTGGAAAAGATGTGGATGAACTGCTACTTTTTATTCAAGACCATAAAACTAAGCATAAATCCCAGGGTTGGTCCTTGGCTGTTGATGAGATTTTTTGCATACTGTACCAGTGGTGGGATTCAAATTTTTTTACTACTGGTTCCGTGGGCATGGCTTGGTGGGCGTGGCATGGCTTGGTGGGCGTGGCTTGGTGGGCGTGGCAGGGGAAGGATACTGTAAAATCTCCATTCCCTCCCCACTTCAGGGGAAGGTTACTGCAAAATCCCCATTTCCTCCCAATCAGCTGGGACTCGGGAGGCAGAGAATAGATGGGGGCGGGGCCAGTCAAAGGTGGTATTTACCGGTTCCCCAAACTACTCAAAATTTCCGCTACCGGTTCTCCAGAACTGGTCAGAACCTGCTGAATACCACCTCTGTACTGTACACATAATAATGGCTTTTTTCGCTGTGGTCTGCTTGTATTTCACTGTGCCCGGCTTGTTTTACCACTTTTCACACCTCAGTGAGAGTTGCCAGCCAGGTACAACCCTGGCATAACAGGGGCATATCCAGGAGAAGTTAAAACTTGCCAATGAGAAGGTCCTTCTTTAGACAGGTCGAGCTTGGCAACCATTTATGTCAACTTTCCTGTCCTCCCCACCCACCCCACCCCCCAAAAACCCCTCAGAGTTTAGAGGCAGCAAACTTGTAATACAGCATAATAGCAATAGCAATAGCACTTAAGACTTATATACCGCTTCACAGTGCTTTTAAAGCCCTCTCTAAGCGGTTTACAGAGTCAGCATATTGCCCCCAACAATCTGGATCCTCATTTTACCAACCTCGGAAGGATGGAAGGCTGAATCAACCTTGAGCCAGTGAGAATTGAACTGCTGAATTGCTGGCAGTTGACAGTCAGCTGAATTAGCTTGCAATACTGCATTCTAGCCACTGTGCCACCACGGCTCATAAAAGTAAGTCATGTTATTGTCAAATGACAGTATAAGTGGAGAAGTGAAGATCTTACTTTTTATACTGTTTTCAAAAGTTTTCATTTTAAATTGAAGTAGGACATTTTTTTTTTGGTAATTTTTTTCTGGACCACTTCTCCAGAGGATATTTGCTAGATAATTTGGAGATAATTTGGAATTTGCTGTCCTTTCCTCATCCCTCCCATTTCTCCCTTAGAAAGGGAGAATCCCTTAATAAGGAGAACTTTTTCAGCAAAAGATTGCAGTAAAACAGCTAAAACTCCCTTGCTATTTTCATCCTATCCTTCCTGATTGGAAAAAAAAAGAATAGAATAGAATAGAATAGAATAGAATAGAATAGAATAGAATAGAATAGAATAGAATAGAATAGAATTTTTTTATTGGCCAAGTGTGATTGGACACACAAGGAATTTGTCTTGGTGCATATGCTCTCAGTGTACATAAAAGAAAAGATACCTTCATCAAGGTACAACATTTACAACACAATTGATGGTCAATATATCAATATAAATCATAAGGATTGCCAGCAACAAGTTATAGTCATACAGTCATAAATGGAAAGAGATTGGTGATGGGAACTATGAGAAGATTAATAGTAGTGCAGATTCAGTAAATCGTTTGACAGTGTTGATGGAATTATTTGTTTAGCAGAGTGATGGCCTTCAGGAAAAAACAGTTCTTGTGTCTAGTTGTTCTGGTGTGCAGTGCTCTATAGCGTCGTTTTGAGGGTAGGCGTTGAAACAGTTTATGTCCAGGATGTGAGAGATCTGTGAATAAAAAATAAAAATAAAAAATAAATAAAAGTAAATAAAAAGTAAATAAAAAAAAAGCAGCTGTAGATGTTTTGATGCTTCCCTATTATGGTCTATAGGGTTATGTTATTTTTTCCCTATTGAATTTTGATTCTGTTTGAATATTTTTGCCTTTGAAATTCAGGTCACACTATGCCATCTTTGAACCTAACAAAAATTATATCTGGAACAAATCCAGTTGATTTGCACAAGCCCAGTGTTCCATGCATTTCACACACACTACAATTCAGCCAATGGAGTATGGGAAAAGGAAACATGGGGAAATGGACTTGTCCTGAGCACTGCCAAAAGGAAGAAAAATAAAATGCAGTGGACCTCATCCACCAAGCTAAATTTGCAGCTGAACTTGTAGAGCCCTGTTTCAGAAGAATAATTTGGAGTTCCAACTTGAGCCGGGGCTGTGCAAGAATAAATAAACATGATATCTAGACAGCTGCGAGGAAAGAAGAAATATTTACAATATTCCTAAAAGCAAACCAGCTTGCATTTAGGGGCAGGCTCCAGAGAAATGGGGCACAGCAGCTTATACCTGTTACAGGTTTTAGGATGGTAAATATTTGCATGAGACATACAGATCATACATATAGAACAATGGTCATTGAAGAAATGAGAGCTTAGTATCAAAGTGCACTACAAAAAATAAACTTTGTTTCTTAGTCTGAACAGTTTTATGGTCTTTCATTTATTGTACGTTTCCTCTTTCTTATATCGTTTCTAATTACTTGCACTTATCTATCCTAAGTACCCTATTTCTCTTATCTTTTCTCAGCTATACTATTTATGCCCACCAGACCTTCAATCCTTACTCTGTCCATCCTTTTTATTTTCACATTTCCAAGACTTGATCTTCTGGTTCTCATCGCCGTTGTTCCGGCCACATTCTTCAACTTGACCTTTATATCTCTCCTAACCTGTCCTTTACAGTTACAGATTACAGCAATACCATTCCAAATGCACTGTTTTCCATTAGTTAGCTATTTTATTGCAGTGCCAAAATTCTTCAGACTTTCTTATACCTTCTGATATGTTCTTCATTCTGCTCCGAAGATAATACTACTCTATAGCTGTGACTCTTGTTCTCTGTTTTATATGCTACTAGCTGGATACCTGTGCTCCGCTATGAAAATATGTGATCGGGCTTGATAAATTGACAGTTAAAGCTTGAACATTAAAGAGTAGTTACAATTTGCCTCTCCTCTCCCCTTCTCTCCCTCAAGCTTGCCCCACAGAAGCCTCTCTTCTCCCCCTTCTCTCCCTCAGGCTTGCCCCACAGAAGCCTCTCTTCTCCCCCTTCTCTCTCTCAGGCTGGCCCCATTGATCCTCTCCTATCCCCTTCTCTCTCTCAGGCTTGCCCCACAGAGGCATCTCCTATCTTATCCCCTTCTGGGGGGTAGTATGTCTAAACTCCCAGCCTGCAGGTTGGATGAGTCATATGCTGGCTATGCCCACGCCTAAGTGGCAGTTGGAACAGAGTTCTTTTCAGATGGGGAGGGGGAGTAGAATATCTAACTCCTTAGCATCAGAGCATGTTAATAATAATATAAGAAATACTAATGATCTGATGCTCATTTTGAAAGATCCTTTCTTAGCAAGCACCTAGAAGCCTAGAGGAACATATGTGCCTGTCACTGCTGAGGGGACATGGAACGAAGGGAGCTGTGGACCACAAGGAAAACCTTATCCCTGCTTCCCATTCCCATGTGTCCCTGAAGAACCCCCTCCCTCCAGAAAAGAAGAGGGCTCACCACTGACCACCGGCCTATCCTAGCCAGCCCTACCTTACAAGCAGGCACCTGAATGGCTCCCTCATCCTTCTCTTGGTCCTAATCTTTTTACACACAGACCTCACTTGCCTGTTCAGTGACGGTTTGAAGTTACAACAGTGCTGAAAAAGAAGATTTACAACCTTGAAGGTGCAGTCACTGCAGCAGCCCCACTGTCAGTGTGATTGCAATTTGGGCACTAGATAACCAGCATGTGTTTATGGTGTCACAGCATACCTTGGTTATGCAATTGTCCTTTGTGAACTTCACTGGCTTCCAATAAGCAAAGTCAGTGGGGAAGCTAGCAAGAAGTGTCAAGCCATGATCATGTGATGTCATGGTGATTTGTTTCACAATCATAGTTGAAGCTGATATTGTAAGTTGGGCATGGTCATGTGATGTTTCACTTTACGACTGTGTCAATTAGCAGTGGAGTAGCCAGTCCCAGTTGTGGTCCAGAAGTGAGGATTACCTGTATTTCCATCCTTCATTTATTCTATACTTCTACACTAAGTTTCACTTTTTAATTTCTATTCTTTTCTCCTTGACTTCTTGGAATAAATCATGACTGCCATCTGTGGTCACTTGGATTTTTGCAGCCCAGATCTGGAAGCTCTTTTTGACGTAATTTCTTTCAAGTATATTGCAGATATTACGTGTTTGCATGGCACCATGACTTGTTCAACTTGCTTTTGTCAAGTAAACCCCAATTGGCAGGTTTAGATTACATACCAAGCCATAAATGGTTATTTGCAAGCCACATTGGTGGTTCACATCATACGCTAAGGAAAAATTCCAACTATACTATTGCTTAGTGTGTGGTGGGAACCAGATAAAAGAATAGTTTTAATAATGCTATGAAAAATGCAACATAATCCAAACCACATTTATTTTTTAAAAAAATATCAGGAAGATGTTAAGAAGAGCTCTGCTGGATTATAGCAATCGTATCTTGCCCAACAACTGACGCTGCTAAGAAGGCCTGGCCAGAACACAATACCTTTCTCACTCTTGTTATTCGGAAATGTCAGAAAAGTCATAATATAGAATACAAAACAACAGTTGGAAGGGACCCTGGAGGTCCAAGCCCCTGCTCAAACAAGAGACAAATGGTTGTCTAGTCTCTTCTTAAAAACTTCCAGTGAAGGAGCACCCACAACCTCCGGATTTAAGCCATTCCGCTGGTTAATTGTTCTCACAGTCAGAAAAATTTCTCCTTAGTTCTAGGTTGGTTTTCTCCTTGATAGGTTTTCATCCATTACTACTTCTCCTGCCCTCAGCATACTTCCTCTAATGCTGGTCGTTACATATGACCTTCATAATTAGTGGTCATTGAGTACTAGATCCTTCATTAATGTTGTCTGGACCTTTTTTTAAAAAGAACTTTAAACTGGTGACCATATTGTGCTTGTGAGTTTCTTGTTTATTTTTTTTTCAGGCAGTGTGAAGCATATTCATCTTGCCAGTTGTCAATTGTCCACCATCCAGCTCACGGGTGTCAAACTTGATCACATCAACATGACGTATCATGACGTATCACTCTGTTTTTTGCCTTTGCTGAACTGGGGGGTGGGCATGGGCTGTGCATAATGCACCTGGTTTTGACACCCATGATTTCCAACTCCATTGTAGAGCTCCAGGCCTGAGTGATGTCACAAGTGATATCAGGATGACTCCCAAATAACACAAATCACATAATTTGGCCTAAGTATGACTTGAGGTTATACTCTCTTCCCATTCTCCACAGTGTTATTTTTACCAGCTTCTTATGCTTTCTTACATGTGGGGATTCTTTGCTCTCCCAGGACCTGACACACCACAGCATAGCACATCTGTACAAAACACTTTATTGTCACACACACACCTTCCCCAGCAACAGGCTGTTGCTCTGGGTTAACTCTGCCTTTTTAGGCTTTGCAAGAGGATTTTGCCACGTAAATGGGTCTTTAATACTCAGTCCCTTAATACTTACCTTTTAATATTCAGATCAAACCAACGCCTCAAAGTCTTTGTAGCATACAATCTTTTGTCTTTTTCCAAACATTCTTGCACCAGTTGGGATGAGGTGCTGCTTCAGTGTGGTTGCTCCTTTTCTAGTTGCTTCCAAGGTCCAAGCTGGACTCCTACCAGGATATGCTGCTCACTGTAGCGCCGGATGTCCAATCTTGAAAATTTTAAGACTTAGGGCCTTCAACTCCCAGAATTCCCCAGCTGGTCATGTGGGCTGGAGAATTCTGGGAGTTGAAGTTCCCAAATCTTAAAGTTGCCTAGGTTGGACACCCCTGCTTTAGCTTGTGATCCTCATAGTTGAACGAAAGTCCTCTTGCCTGCTTGTACTAGTGGAGGTGATGTCAATCTGCAGACATGACCTCCATTTCCTCATCTATAGGTGCTTTGCTCTTTCCTGCTCCACACACCTCTTTCCCCACTCTGCTTTCACATTTGCTTTTGTAAGCTCAAAGGACCGGGTGGGTGAGGATGCCAGTCCATCCTTGAAAACACCAGGGTGTGGCTCAGTTAGCAGAGAGAATTGTGTAACATTGGCTTGCATGCCTGCAGCAGGGGTGAAATTCACTTACCTTTGCTACCGTTTTGCAAATGTGAGCTCGCGCGCGACACCTCGGCACATGCGCAAAGGGTCAAAAATGGGACGTGATGACGTCTAGGCGAGTGGGCAGAACCTCCCGCTGCCGGCGCTACGGGTTCGCCTGAGCCGGATAGAATCGGCTGAATTTCACCACTGCATGAAAGTATGATAGAAGCGTGATAGAAATGCCAGGAAAGCATTTCTGCCTTGCCATAGCTGCTTTTCCAAAGCACAGGTAGCAATCCCAATTTCACTACTTTATATTATGCAGCCTTATGTTCAGTAGAGCTTGCACCCCAGGAAATGGTGTAATTTAATAATCTTAAAATAGGTCAAAATCTAAGGCCTAAAATTATCCCAGTGACCCATTTCTTCCACGTTTGAAAACATCATCAACTCCATCTTTATTCGTTTTAATAACTAATTTACTAGCAATTTCCCATTTTCTTCTTCCTTCACATACTCTTTGGGCGATTATTGCCAATCTAATGATTCAAATATTGAAAATTGCCACTTCTTCTAATTTTTAATACGCCAAAAATTGCCTTAGTTTGTTCTTGCGATTTCTATTAATTATTTTCCTGCTCTTCAAACACGTGGGCTGGAACAGATGTTTAAGCCTTCCAAAGAAATTGCCTGCTTATATTTTTGGGAGAAAAGAGACCGTTAAGATTAATAGGCCAGAAACAAAAATCCAACTCATAAGTTAAAAGGGGTGCTTTGTTGCAGCATTGAAGACAAGCTGGGTCAGACTCAAAGATGGTGATTTATACTAGTCTCCTCTCTGAACCGTATTATCTGTCTTGGGTTACTACTATATACTAACTTTGTAAATCTTACACGTTTCCTTATTAACAGAGGAGGTGTGTATTTTTGTTCAAGTCAGCAGTAATCAGGAATGGTATTCACTTATTTTCCCTACCAGTTCGCAAATGTGAGCACACGCGCCCTGTCCACGCATGCACCCAGCCTTCTGTGCTTGTGCTTTGTTGGCGCGCGCTCTTTCCGTGCATGTGCCTGGCCTCAAAAATGTGCCTAAATAGGATGGCATAAAGCTGGAGTGGGTGGGCAGCCCACCCACAATTTCCGCAAGCGGTTCAGGTGAACCGGTCCAAACCTGGCAGTAATCCAGCATATAAGATTTGTGCTTACAACCTATTGGACAGAGGAAAGGTATTTTATGGATAGTCTTGATGCTAATGAAAGTTAGTGCTTTGTTACCATCTACAAGGAAAACCAGACTTCTCAAATTATATAGATGAATGGACTTCGGCTCAGAAGATTCCTGAGGCAATATGGCCGTTGCAGAGAATAAATGAGGCTTGAAGTCTTGCATTTGTAAGGCACCCCTGTTGAAGAAGGATGCTTAACAACCCAAAAAAAGCATTTTTGAATCCTGTATTCATTTAGGTGGCATGTAGAATGGATACCACTAAGTTCAGTTATAACTATATATCCAGTCTCTCTCTCTCTCTCTCTCTCTCTCTCTGTGAGTGTGTGTGTGTGTAGTTATATAGTTATATAGATACATATAATATATATTTATCTTCTACATATGGAATTCCGCTTTTTTCTATAGCAACTCAATTCCTGCAGCTAAGCCATTCTTTAATTATTGAAGTTATGAATTGAGCCACTGTTGCTTAGCCACATTTTAAAGAATACTGCTTTAGCATCTTAAATGAACTCCTATAATTTGATTTTAATAAGGGAAAGCTAAGTTAAGAGCTCTTAGCTTTTGTTAGATCATGCCTTGTATGTTTCCATTATAGACTTTCATTGTATACCAATATTTTGGATGTATTTTTCACGTTAGTTTTCTATGAAACACACTGTACAAGTTAAGATCGGTTTTGTTGAGAAAGTATCAAATTCTTATTTTTTTTCTCGTCTCCTGACAGCATGGGATGGGTATTCCCTCCATTTCTATCATGCTTCATGAACTAATCAAATTGCTACACCATGCAAAATGCTGTGATGTTACCATTATCCGCATCGGTACCTCAGGAGGATTAGGTGAGCAAAGAGTTTTGCTGCTGCCAGGCATAGGGGATGCAGATGAAAAACAGCTCAGAAAAGGTCAAATCTTGATGAGAATTTTGTAACGTGTTTTAATATACATTTCAAGTCAACAAATTTCAGGCAGCAAAGGTATACACGGAGAGATCACAAATGTGTATTCGGCTGAGAAAACATCACCCTGAAAATATGGGGCTTGATGTACTTTCTAAATTAAAGCCATTCAAAATGAAGTTTCCTTGGAATCTATATAAGAAGAGCACTAACTGAAACAAAGAAATATAATACCATACCCTAAAAGAATATTTTGCAATTGCATTTATAAAACATTAAATTCCTGGACTTTAAAATATGGACTTCTCTTCATTCTTGTTCAACCGCAAGCAGCCTATTAATTTTAATCAAAAGAAAAGTTTTATGTGCTTTCAGAATGAGTGAAAAGAGCTTCTAGGTCTCAAAAGATTATCTTAAATACCTAAATGAACTTCCTCCGTTTTAAAGAATCTGATCGCCTGCTCACCAGACTAAATGGAGACAGATAATTTCCTTTCTTAGGTTGGTTCTCATGACAGACTAAACAGGTGCTGGAGGACAATACTTGAATCTAAAGCTTGTTAGCCCACTGTGATTGTGGACAAACATATAATATAATATCATATTTCTAACATTTAAAATAACATATAGCTATAGAATATATATATTCTTAGCTGAGGGAGCCAGAATTGTCTGAAGATGCTTCTTCCATGGTCATGACTGCCTTCATGAGTCTATGCCAAGACACAAAATACTGTTACTTTCCAACTGAAGTGGTACCTGTTTGCAGGCTTTCAAAATGCTAGGTAGGCAGGAGCTGGGCAAGAACAGGAGCTCACCCAGTCACTCAGTGTTTGGGTCTCAAACTGCCAACCTTCTGATTGACAAGTCCAACACTTTAACCACTAGGCCATTGTGCCCCTTCATATATAGTGTACATACATCCATACAGGCTTATAGAACGTATCTATAGATTGGGTATGAACTGAATCCTAAGTTTAACAATCATTTTGCAGAGTGAAAAGGGTAGCATATAGCAATAGCAATAGCGCTTATATACCACTTCACAGTGCTTTACAGTGGTCTCTAAGCCAGTGGTCCCCAACCTTTGCGGCTTGGTGGCCCGGCTGGATGGGGGGAGAGGGGAACTGGGCTGCATGAGTGGCAGGCCAGCACACCTGTGCATGCAGCTCCATTTGTGTGTACGCCAGCCCGCTGCTTGTGCAAGTGGAGCTGCGTGTGCATGTGAGCCAGCCCACCATTCACACAAGCCGGTTCCAAATAGGCCATAGCCCAGTAGTGGGCTGAGGGTTAGGGATCCCTGCTCTAAGTGGTTTACAGAGTCATCATATTTCCCCCAACAATCTGGGTCCTCATTTTACTGACCTTGGAAGGATGGAAGGCTGAATTAACCTTGACCCGGTGAGACTTGAACAAATGCTGGCAGTCGGCAGTCTGCAGAATTAGCCTGCAAGACCACTGTGTTACCACAGCTCATGTAAGTGTAATAAATAACTAAATAAAATGGAATGTAATCAAAATCTAAAACAGATTTTAATTGATAGAATATGCATTGCCCTCATTCACCCTGAATCAGGGGGGAAGGTAGGTTACTGTGTTTTGAGAAATTCAAAACCTGGATTTCTTTGGAACTAACCAGGGATGGGATTCAGTTGGTTCGGACTGGTTCGGGTGAACCGGATGTTAATTTTAATCTGCTTTGCTGAACCGGTTGTTGCAAGGACTGTCCCGCCCTTCCGCCCCTCCCCTCCCCGGAGTCTCCACACAACCTGTTTTGGATGCCAGGTAAGTGCAGGGCCCGCACGGAGGCTCTGGGAAGGTGAAAAATTGGCCTACCAGAAGTTCAGGAAGTCCAGAAACGGGCCCATTTCTGGCCTCTGGAGGGCCTCCAGAGCTCAGGGAGGCCATTTTCACCCTCCCAGAGGCTCAAGAAAAGCCTCCGGAGCCTGGGGAGAGTAAAAAATGGGCCTACCGGAAGTCTCAAAATGGGCCCATTTCCGGCCTGCTGAGGGCCACCATGGCCACACCCACCCAGCAATTGGGCAGAGAACTGGTTGCCAAAATTTCTGAATCCCACCCCTGAAACTAGCCTAAGTCCCCCAACCAACTCCCTATCTGTTATGTCTACTACTTGCCTTTCAACTAAGTGTCCATTCAGCTTCTATGATTAAGACTTCCATTTCTGCATTTGTTTCAGTAAGCCTGTGTCACCACCAGGTTTGACCAGGACATATGTAGGGGGGGCTTATTTATTTTTATGGAGCATGTTTTAGTTATTTGCTCTAACAAAATAGCCAGATATTGAGAAGAAAAGTATCACTCACTAGACCACCTTCATGTCAGCCGAGAATAGTGGAAAACGGCTGCTGGCTGACTAATTGAGCCATCAAAATCTTATGCAGTTAGCCCAATTTTCTTGAGATAAGTGACCGATGTAGAGGAACTTTGGATCAGCAGGTCAGGCAGACAGAGCCAATGACTTATTACCCTGTGTCAGTTCCACCTTTCTCTAAATGGAAATATTCAAAGGTCTTGCTATATTCAGACTTCTAGGAAGCTAAAGCTATTGTAAAGAGCTGAGTCAAACTCAGTGGCTGGGGACTTGATGGACTCCATATGTTCCTTTCTTTGGCTATAATACAGAAGTTGCTCATCATTGCCTTTTAGGATGTTTTTTTTCAATTTCCTAGTACGGTCTATAGCCTCAAGATTTCTTAGTAATCTCCTACTTCAGGTACTATCTAACCCTGCTTACCTTTGAGGGATAGCCAAGATCAACTAAAGCAGTGGTCCCCAACCTTTTTGGCATCAAGGATCGGTTTCATGGAAGACAATTTTTCCACACATCAGGGGCAGGGGGAGAAGCAACATGCAACCTAGATCCGTCACATGAAGAGTATCAGTAAGGTTCATGCTCCTATGAGAATCTAATGCTTGATGATCTGAAGTGGAGCTGAGCCAGTAATGCTAGTGCTGGAGAGTGGATGCAAATATACAGTAGATGAAGTTTCATTCATTCACCCACCACTCACTTCCAGCTGTGCTGGTCTGTGGCCCAGGAATGGGGACCCCTAAGCTAAGGGATGCCATCTACTGTAAGAGGTTTTAATATCTACTGGGACATAGTTACCATTTCATATTTCTTCATCACTGTGTATTTTCAACTTTTAGGGGTTGAGCCTGGCTCTGTGGTAATAACAGATGTGGCAGTGGATTCCTTTTTCAAGCCCCAGTTTGAGCAAGTGATCTTAGACCGTGTGGTGACACGAAGCACAGAGCTTGACCAAGACTTGGCTTCTGAGTTACTTGAATGCAGCAGAGGGATTAAGGACTTCCCAGCACTAATGGGCCATACAATGTGCACGTATGATTTTTATGAGGGTAAGCATGTTTTTAACTGGCTATGGAAATTCTCAGTCATCCAGGTCATGTCTGTCCCAAAAAGTGCTTTTCAAAAGGCAACTGGATGTGCTTGGTTTTTTTCCTTGAAAATGTTTCACTTCTCCTCCAAGAAGCTAAAGCTGAAGAAACTTCTTGGATGAGAAGCGAAATGTTTTCAAGGAAAAAAACAAGAAAGTCCAGTTGCCCGAGCATCCTTGTGACATGTTTTTAACTGAAAATTTAAAAATATGAAAACTTTACGGTATCTAGCCAGTTTGGGGAAAGCGTCATGTAATGGTGAATGGTCACTTTGTTTCCTTAATGAATATGAAATCAATAAATATGTGTATACTAAAACCTCCCCTCCTATCACTTCTGCTGTTGGGAGGATTTTATGGGACTCCTTATTTCCAGAGACGTTGCTCTTGACCTCTCTCACAATCATGTCTTCATATGGTGTCCTTTTATGAAGTCCCAGACGTGTTCTGATCACCCCAATCATTTCCAAATATGCTGGCCACACTGATAAATTTTATTTTTATTATTTTTAAGGGGTGTTAATCTCACATTCACATATCGGGTGGCCAAATACCTTCACCAAGTTATATAACTGCACAAAACTTTTAATTAGATACTATTATCCTATTGGTTTTTCCTCCTTTTCAAGTAACAAATTGTTGTATCAAACTATCTTTCTCTTTTATTGTAAAGGCTGATCAAAGACCATAATAAAGATATTTGATTTTAATTTAATGCTAAAACCTCTTCCCATATCTATAGTACTCAGAACTAAATTCAATGGAACTTGCTTCCAGATAAGTAAAAATATTGATTGCAATCATTTTACCAGGAATAAGCGTCATTAAGTATAATCTTAACTTTCCTAATCCATTTAACTTCATCATTAGTGGTAATTATCCCACTAATATTATTAGACCCCATTTTTAGTGGTCTATCTTCAGTTCCTCTTACAAATAAGCTTTTGTTAATTTTGCGGGTACTAAAATGGTAGCATTTTATCTTTCGTTTTATACGATTTGTTAATAAATATAGAGCCCGTAAAGAAAAATGCAACTCTGCATCAATACTTTGGTTATCTTTTAATTTTATGTCTTGTCATTTTAAAAACAAATATAACAATTAAACTTTAGTTTAGTTTCACCTTATGGAGTTTCACTGATAAACAACAAGACAATAGGAAATTCTACCACACACACAAAAAACCCCAAACAGAGTTATTATTTCATTTCTTGACTAAAACCTTAAAATGGTCACCAGAAAGTAGAGAATAAAGTTGTAAGAGAGAAGTGGAACTATTTTCCCCAAAGAATTTCAGAGCTAAGTCACCTGAGATATCTGACACATTTACCCACTTTTCTATCAAGGGAATTACTTCAGCGACAGCAAAGCAGTAGATCAAGAGATATTGCAGAATTGGACCTTCTAACATCCCGCAGTACTGACCATTTATAGCAGCACTATTGAGAATGGTGGTTAAGGGCTGTCCTCTAACAAGTGAAGAGGCCAGATCCCTCCCCCCCCAAAAAAATGGATGGGCAAAAATAAAAACTAAATTTGATGCACTTAAGAGTATTTAATTCAATACAGTTAAAATGTTCCTCTGTATTCAATGATTTTTCCTTCCATCACATTGATTATGTGCCATCTCATTGTTGTCAACTGTTAGAGTACCACAGAGATTGATTGATTAATTTAACCACTCTGGGGTTAGAAACCACATAGCTAGATCGATCTATGACAATCTGTCCCTAGCTTGGTATTTCATACCCTCCAATGGTGTATTTAACACCACTATATCTGAGTCCACCCACCTTGTTGCCAGTTGTCCTCGTCTCCTGTCCTCGTCTCCTTCCTTCCTTCCTTCCTTCCTTCCTTCCTTCCTTCCTTCCTTCCTTCCTTCCTTCCTTCCTTCCTTCCTTCCACCTTTCCCAGCATTAGAACTTTAGACTTTGAGAACTCAGTGTTCAAATAACATGTCTGAAGTAGAATAATTTCAGCCTGTCATTTGTGCCTCAAGTGAGAACTCTGGGGTTGATTTGTTTTGATTTGTTTATTTTCCCCCCCTCTTTGCTTGGTGTTGCGATATTCTCAGGAGCCTTCTCCAACATCAAAGCAAAAAAAAAAGCCATCAATACTCTTCCTAGCCTGCTTCTTCAAAGTCTAACTTTCACTGCTGTCATATTAAATAGTATTATTTAGTGGCAACTTTGGAAGCCTCTCAGAGATGAACCAATAGCTTTATGGGGCTCCTACAGTTGTAGGAGTGAAGGCAGGGCACTTTTGCTTCAGGTGTCAAGCAAAACCCTCTTTTTTTAATCTCAGGATTTTTAAATTCCTCAAATGATTTAAAAAAAAAATAATATTAGCACATCTGTTGTTTATCCTAGAACCGATGCCTAGTATTTTTGCTATATTTTTTAATTCACTGCAAACTGGAGAAAGAAAGAAGATGCCTATCAATCCAGTTTCCCATCGCCTTGATGACATTTAAGAAAATCTAAAACGCTCCTGATTTGCATCGTCAACATGTGCCAGTTCATTGACTAAAAGATGCAAGCATTTCGTATTAAACAGTTAAAATAAAAGAGCCCCCAGTCAATCATCATATCATCATGTTAACAGCTGGATTACATTCCAGCTACCTCCTGTGACAGGATTATAGCTTCCAAAATTACCTTCCCCTAAGAAAAATGTCAAGAAGTCTGGCATTTACATAAGTACCCATTAGTGCCCCTCCCTACCCCAGGACCTTTTCTCTGGAGACAATTAAGTGCTGTTTGCAAAGTGGATAAAACAGAAGAAACTGAGAGAAGTCATCCCTCTGTGGAGTCTGTGAGAAACCTTTGGCTGGCCGATCTGAGTTTGGGCCACCTCTTATGAAAGCCAGTTCAGAGGCTTCACATATAGAAACAAAACTGCAGTGGAAAAGCTTGTCCAGGTTGGTTCCACTGCAAGGAGTAGGATTAAAAAAACACAAGAGATACAAAGAGACCAGCAACGGATTTAAAGCGGTAATTAAAGAGACTGATTTGCAAAATATGTTCACTCTATAAGGGAGTCTTTATCACATTCAAAGACACAGATTTCTAGAATGTTCAATTTAGAATTACTCAGACTGATTTACAGAAAAGTTGGTCGTGTTTGGAATTGAGTTTTCCTCTTCCATCCAGATGTTCCCTGCTTCCTTCTCTGCGGGGTAAAAGCGATGCAGGTAACAGAGACTGGCCAACAGTTGATGTTTGGGCAGCTCAGAAGTTAGACACTCTAGTAAAAAGAAACAAAATTAAATGAAAATTAAATATCACCAACAAAAGCATCCATTAGCCGAGACATGCTAGCTAAGTAGCACTTATCCAAATGGAAAGCGGTTGGGACAGTAATGAAGGTGTTATGGTAACTTGGTTTTTTTCCCCTTCTCCCAATTAAATGCCAACTTTTTTTTCTTCAGGGCAGTAAGTAGTAAAAGCATCCGGAGGTTGTGTTTTGTGAGCTTTCTGCTTTACAAAGAACTTGCAGCAGGGGGTTCAAATATGCCGCTGTGTCTTTTTCTGTAGGACTAGTGCTGCTTTCATTATTGGCTTCTGCAGCTTTCCTCCACACGGAGCGATAAAGAACACATTAGCCTTAATTTATTATCTTCACCGTTGAAGGCATTTTTTTTTTTACAGTCTCTGTTTTTATGCATTCTATTCTGTCATTCACTTCTCATGTTAAAAACTACATGGCGGATAAATTATTAGTATTTCAAAGAGCAGGCTATTAAGGGGTGTTGTTGTTTTTTTTTAAATGGGAGTTTCTTTTTTATTTAAGCAGGATGTCAGTAGGTTACCTTTAGGCTTTCGGAAGAAAGCATTCTCTGCAAAAGTCAACTGGGCCAATGCTGTGGAAGTCAGGCCACATGAAGGCATAACACACTCATGTTTTCCTCTTTCCCTTTTAAGGCCAAGGACGGTTAGATGGAGCATTGTGCTGCTTCTCGAATGAAAAAAAGCTAGAGTATTTAAAAAGAGCATACGATGCCGGCGTGAGAAACATAGAAATGGAATCCACAGTTTTTGCTGCGATGTGCAAGCTTTGTGACCTGAAAGGTAAGTCACTCAGAGGACTTCTGGGAAGGTTCTCCTCCCTTGGGTAGTTTGTGTTTTTGTGTTAGTTTCAATAGAGAGGGACTAGTCTTTTGAGTTTAAGAAACTGTTCTCAGAAAGAAACTGGTCTTCCCAGTCACTGGGACTCAGGTGGTGTCTTTTCTAACTCCTATCTAAGGCCTTTCAACCTAGCCTACTGGCAACCCCAGAATTTCCTACAGATTAAAAGAAAAACTGAGGTGTTTCTAGTTATGAGCAGGTAACACAGTTGAGAATATCTGTGCATTACTACTTGCAGGAAAATAATCATTTTGGATATATGGCCGGATTTACACAGATAGAAGAATAACCTTACACAGATAGAAGAATAACCTTACAAAATAGTAACTCAGAGGGGTGAACTCTTGATGTCCAGAGGCTTCTTCAGCATCACCTTCAGGCACCTTGGCAGTGCATTTTCAACTACATAGTTATACTCTGTTCAGGACAGGTTTTCCCTTGGCAAAGTTGCTCAGCCACAGATGCTGTTCCAAAAATCTGATGACTTGGACTCTCATGGTCCTCCTTACTGGCTCCTCTGCACCCAGTCAACTCCTTGTCATCTCTCAGGTTTAGCTGGTCCCAATTTATTTGCTCCCACTGGGGTCTTCTTGCCTTGACCCTCTCTCAAGCTGATGATTTCTTTCATGGGTTGCACCTGCCCACCAATCCAAGCTGTAGTAGACAACCCTGTGTGATCTCCTTTTACTTCTTATTGTAATCAGGAGCAATGTTGATATCCTATGCCCTTCTGTCTCTTACATATCTCCCTTCGCTCTTTTTATGCTGCCCATTTTTCTTTCCTTTTAAAGCTTGTCTCTTCTTTTTCTCACTCTTGAGTGACCTTTCCATCTCATTTTAAGTTTCTGATGTCTTTTTATCTCCTTGAGGTGCTTTCTTATATCCCCCTACCCGTTTCATTTTCCAAGCATTTCTTCAAGCTTTAATCCTTTTGGGTCAAGGCTGTCCCTTGGTCTTCTCCTTGGCCTTCATCTGTGTTTGCCTTGGCCCCAATCTGTTATTTGCCTTCTATAACTCCACTTCAAAAACACTGAAGTTAAATTTTTCTTCTCATAGTTGGGGGGAGGGTCACCTCCTCATGCCCTTCTTTTGTTTTCTTGCAGGCTCTTTTTTCTCTAATGAGATCCAATTATTTTATTTTCTCCAATTTACTTTTATATTCTCCTTCTTCTTCCTTACATCCTTTTAATTATAAACCTGAAACACCCAGATTGCTAGACACAAGTTTTTTCCTTGCTTCTCATGCTAAACCTCTAGGAATTTACACCAGTTTTGCTCATTTCCCATTCTTTACTACAACCACCTGGTTACCTTAATTCTTGTTTCCTTAACTATCAATCCACTGTTCAGGAAGGTAGCTGCAAAGTTCATTTTGTTTTTAAAACAAAAGTTCATTTCAGTATTTAAAATTGCTTTTTGGCATAATAAAACAGGTAAGCAAAAGTAATGATTTCAGTAATTTTTTGTAAATTCCCTGGAAGCTACCAAAAGCTGTAAGAGGAAAGTGATGCACTGGCGTTTAGTTTTGATACAATATTTAGAAAAGAAAAAAAAATGTTCCAGTTGAAAGGTATTGATTCACAAATCCTTGGATCAGATGTGCTGTCCACTTGCTACTTATAATTTTAAGAACAAACTATGTTTTTACATGTGTAATTCAGCCACACACCACAATACTTTTGCAAATCTGACGATACAGTGTTAGGTCTCATTGTATAAAGCACTTTACGAAGGTTCATAGTAAGGCTATCATATCTAAATGATCACAAGAGCAAAAAGAGATCTATAGAAAAAAAAATCTAGATTTTTGCAATCCAGATATTATTAAAACATAAGATATTATGCAGTAAATAATATTTTAACAGTACCACTATATTAGAAAAACCCCATAAGGAATGTTGTAATCTCAGCATAAAGCATTTGAGTTTTCTTCAGTCCATTTTGTTTTCCTTACCTAACCCATAAGGCTTTAACAAAGTTATTATTACTCCGGGATCATAAATTGGCAGAGGTGCTTACAGCTGAAATCAAAGCTACAAATCCAGTCCTGTCTGAGATCAATAAGCTAAAGTTTATTACTGGTGGATAAAACAGAGAACGCAAGTCTGGTGAGGAATCCAAGTTCTCCAAGGAACTTTGTTCACAAAGTCAGATTAGAGAAATTATTCTAGTATTTGAGTACCCTCAGGCAGGGCTTAAATACTGGAAATATCCTGAGCACAGCCTGCACTCATTAGCTCTGGTTATCAGAGCCCAGTTACTTAAAAAAACAACCTGAGAAGATCATCCTGCCTAAGGCTAATCACTCTGCAGCTTCTCTCTTTTTCTGCCTTTTTTCTCCACTGTATGGAGATGATGCTGATTAAGGCAGATGCTCTTTCTTGACTTGGGCAGCTGAGTCTCTGCTTAGAATTTAGAATTCTCCAGGACTAGAATCGGGACCAAGGAGGCCCAGTCAAGCTCTATGATTCATGTTGTTCTTCGTCACCTGGGCTGTCTAGGGCAATCATGGCGAACGTTTTAGGCACCGAGTGGCCAAACTGCACATGCATGCGCATGCTCAAACTGAAAGGTGTGCTTGCTTGCACAAACACATGCATGTATGAACGTGCACATGCACAGACATGCATGCGGGCATGTGCAAACATGCGCATGCACAGACATGCACGCATGCACAGCAGAGACACAAAGACCAGCTGGCTGGTGGGAGGCGGGGCATCCCAACACCAGCAGCACAGCAAGAGATAAGATCTTTTTCTTTCATGAGCTTCTGTTTCGTCATTTGCAGGGAAACAGAAGCTCACAAAAGAAATGCCATGGAGATCTGACCGGGGGTGACGGCTCGCATACCAGCAGAGAGGGCTCTGTGTACCATCTCTGGCACATGTGCCATAGGTTCGCCGTCATGCGTCTTGGGCTTCATCTTGCTTTCCTTCCTCCTGTGATGAGAACTCGCCTCTCGAGCGCATAATGCTCTTCAGCCCAACTGGCCAGTATATCCTAAAAGTAGCTGAACTGTGTCGGAGCCTCATATACTGAGGCTTCATCGGAGGAGAAGGAGAGTGGGTGGGGTAATTGCCTCAGTCTAAATCATTAGAGGTGTTCTCCATTCCTTTTGTGAAGACTCTCACAAAAGGTGAACAAGAAAAATAGCATGGGTTACACTTAGATGATTCATTAAGCCACAAGCAACTGAGTTCAGGCAATATACTAAGTCATAAGTTCATAATTTACAAATCATAATGGCTGCGTTCACAGTATATAGTAAGCCAAGCCAAACAGACCACTTGGCCACTTTTTCACTTTACTGTCCTGTGCTACTATTTCTTACCTGAGGCTCATTCTCAATCTCCTACAAAGGCATCAGCTGTTTAATTGCAATATAACCATCAGATTGACAGAGTTAATGTGCTGCATTGGCATCCACATATATACTTACTAGTGCAGTGATTAGCATGCAGCATTGCGGACAAATTCAGCTCACCGTCAGAAGTTTGATCCTGACGGGGCTCAGGGTTGACTCAGCCTTTCGTCCTTCCGAGGTTGGTAAAATGAGGATCCAGATTTTTGGGGGCAAGATGCTGACTTTGTAAACCTGTTAGAGAGGGCTGCAAAGCACTGTGAAGTGATATATAAGTCTAAGTGCTATTGCTATTGTATGTATGCATGCCGGATCCTTTCTCCTTTGCTTGATGTCAGCTGTCTGGGCCCCAACTCAAGGTGACACTGGAAAAGTGGGCTTGGGACCAGCTGTTTCTGCAGTATTACCCACAATATCCCTGAGTATCACTCCCATTTAAGTTTTGTAAAATAGAAGGTCTCTTTGGCATGAAAGGTAATTCAGTCCTAGCAGCCTGCTGTCTAAAATTGTATTGCTGACACCTCAAATGCTAAGCAGCATTTTATGCCATTTCCACTGCTTGGTTTCATAGAGAACTGCAATAATTTGAGGGCCGAAAATGCAGGTGCAAAAGCTATGCTTTTCCAGGCAAAAACTCTGGTCTTGGATACAGGGATGTTTTAAATTGGTTCTTGGGGACTGTGTAGGATGGACAATAGAGGATGGGGAAAATAGCAATCTTGGCAGAATCAAAGCTTTTCAAGCCAGCTTGAGAAAAGTTTCCACTGTGAGTGTGTGTGTGTGTGTTGTGTGTTGTGTATGTGCGTGCGTGCTTGCACGTGTTTATGCATTTTGTTTCATCTTTTTAGAAACTGCAAAGGGTTCGCCTTTTGTGCTGGCATTCAGGGCAATGCACAATTGTTTTCATTTAAAATGCTGCTGAAAACAGAGAGTAATATACTTTCATTTTGAGTTGAAAGCTATTGTGTAAAACCTAAACTAAGCACCTCACAGATAAAAATCAAAGCACCTCCTCCATATGGGATGGTGCAGTTCTACCCACTTTGAAACCCTCTCCTCCCCAAAATATTGAGTGCAGCTCCTGATCCCCCCCCAAAAGTTGCCCACCCTTGCTCTAATGTGGTAAATAACTTAGGATGCTCAACAATAGTGTTTATTATACGTGATGTTTTTGTTTTCATAAAATCTGCTCTTATTCCTCACAGTATTGCATATTGTTTTATATGTGGGCAGTTCCAACCAAGAACATGACTTACGGGGAACGTTTAAGGGCTAGTTTTCTCCATGGTTTATTATAGTCTCTTAAAACATTCCAATCACAGATAGATGCAGTAAAGCTTGTCACTGGAGCCTCCAAACTCAGGGAGGGGTATTAAAACTTTCCTACCAAATGCTCTTATTATCCTTCTTGAGCTTTGAAGCATTCGTCGGGGGCTCCAGTTATGCACCTGCTGTAAACTGAGTAAAAACAACATGTGCGTGTTTTTAAGAGCCATACAGGTGTTTTAAAAGGTAGCAATGTAATGATTTTGTTTTCCTTTCGAAGTAGAGTGAATACATATTGGCAGCCCTAGCAACGTTTTGTTATCGTTCTGCAACACTTATCCTTTAGTTTGAAAGTTGTTTAGTAAAATTCTACTATAGCATTTGCAGTCTTGCAGTAAAATTTAGATTGACTACAATTATAGCTGTTATAACAACAAAGTTGACTTTTCCCCTTCCGTTTCCCCCTGCTTTCAAGCTGCAGTAGTCTGTGTGACTCTCCTTAATCGACTTGAAGGGGATCAGATCAGAGCCTCTCATGAAGTTCTAGCTGAGTATCAGCGACGACCTCAGCAACTGATTGCAACATTGATCAAAAAACACCTTGGGCTGATTAATGACAAGGAATTATTAGACAATGCAGTAGTCTAAAATATTGCAGAATCAATGAGCCTGGAACAGCATAATATTCATGGATGCGAATTACGAATGGTAGGTACATTGACACTGTTGGGTTTTTGTATGAAGCACAAGAACAGGAAAAGAGTGAATTGAAAAACAATTTCACCGATACTTTGAATTTAGGAGGAGGAAAAACTAATTTTAAATCCGAATATATAATTTTTTACCTACAAGAACATATTGGATTATTCTTGTTGCCTTCAGAAGAATTTTCTGCGTTATTAACGATGGTAGCTAGAATGAATATTAGTTAAGTAGCAGCTGAAGGCAAAGAAAGGAATGAAACCACTAAGTGTTTGAAAGGTGTGGTTTAAAGCCCAGCATGTTCTGTACGAGTGGTCTTCACTGGGGAAGATCAGTCTGGAACATTTCAAATAGCTATCTATAGGCTATTTCAACTTGGCTACCCTAATATTGATTTGGATCGAAATTATTTTTTTTTAATTTTTTTTTGGTAAAAAGTTTTATTTTCATTTTCCAACAACCTATTCAATATACAGTCTCTTATTCAACATTAATCATTAACTTTCATTTGTTACTTATTCGGACCTGCCCAGCTACCACTTCCTTCCTTAACAAACCTTTCCTCCTCCCTTCTCTACTTTCTTCTACTTTCTTCATCCTTCCTCTCCTTCGCTTTTCTACGTCCTCTCCTCTTTCCCTACTCTTCTCTTCCACCCTTTCTAACCCTCTCTCTTTCCCCTTTCTTCTTCCTCTCCTTTCCCCTTTTTCTACCTCTCTCTTTCCTACCTACTTTCTTCCTTCACTCCCTCCTCTCCCTCTCCATTCCCTTCTGAAATGGCAGCTGAGCAGCCCCGCTTTCATTTCAAATTATTTCTATTTCTTAATTACATATCTTCAATCATTCCTTTACATTGATCCTTCATTTCCCCCCCTCCCCCCTCCCACCCCCCGAGACTTCCCAGAACAAAGTACAGGGTATAAAATTAACAATCATAAATTAAAATACAACATAAGTCAAATCCATAGTCACTCCTCTCTCTAAGACCTTAACTCCCCTTCCAAAAACAAAAAAATACATTCTTCTTCCAGTCCATTATATATCAGTCCATTCCCCTCCTAAAATCTTCAGAATCTTCCAATTAAGTTAGTATTTCCAGTTCATCAATAAAATATCTTCATCAATTAAGACCAAATATATATCCAATCTACATCGATCAAGACCAAAACGATATTCCATCTTCCAGTATTCATCAGAAATTCTTCTATAATATACCTTTCTTCCTTAAACAGTGTCCCAAATATAATTCATATTTCCAGCTTAAATTCTTAAATTTTATCCAATCTCCAAAAGTAAACAATGTTCTATCTTCTCATATCTTTAATATCACTTACATAAATCAAATAACATTGCAAATATTAATATTTCTTCAATTTACCTTACATCTGTCAAATAACATTATTAAAATTATAACTTATATCCAAAATATATCACTCATAACAATTAAATTCTATTTAACCAGATACCAACATTACCTCCATAAATTTTCTATCCTCCAAAGGTTAAACAATATTCCATCTTCCCATTCCTTTATACCTCACATATATCAAATAGTGATATACCCAAAATATGTCAGTTATAAAATTAAACCCTATATATATATATTAAAAAAAAAATACCATCAAAATCACATCTTAAGCATTCTCCTTCCCTTGTCTTCTATTTTACATTTCCTTACATTTTCAATCTCCAAAAATATCACTTACATAAATCAAATAACATTGCAAATATTAATATTTCTTCAATTTACCTTACATCCATCAAATAACATTATTAAAATTATAACTTATATCCAAAATATATCAATTATAACAATTAAATTCTATTTAACCAAATACCAACATTACATCCATAATTTTTTCTATCTGTCCTCCAAAAATTAAACAATATTCCATCTTCCCATTCCTTTATACCTCACATATATCAAATAATGATATACCCAAAATAAGTCAGTTGTAAAAATTAAACCCTATGTATATATATTAAAAAAAGAAAATACCATCAAAATCACCTTAAGCATTCTCCTTCCCCTTGTCTTCTATCTTACACATTTCCTTACACATTTCCTTACACATTTTCCACCATCTGCTCACCAATCAGCTTAACATCTAACAATAAAGACTTTCCAATCCTTAATATATTGGTGTAAAAATCTCTTGTTTAAAAACTTATTAAGAAAAGATAAGCCTCCAAAAGTTCCTATTAAAAAAAAAAGAAAAGAATAAAAAAAAATCCATATTTAAAATGAAGAAGTTTGCAAGATTTTAATAGTTAGCTCTGTTTACTTAAAAACCATTCCTAAACTGTAAAATCTGCCAAAAAGAGAAAAAAAAAGTTTCAATAAACTTTTCTTCTTAAACATTGTGATAAAGAAAAAGGTAAAAGGAGAAAAAAATCATTAACAATTCTTGTTCATTCCATTTTAAAAAGTAGCTTGTTATGCTCTTCTTCTTTATAGCTTCGCTTTCCTTTGTATATTGCAAACGCCATTTTAGATCCACTCAAGTTGAAAGTTAGTTCAAAGGAAAGCTATTTAAGAGCTGAAGTTAAGATTTATTACTTGCAAATTCTCTATTAAAAAAAAATAAAAAATAAAAATTTCCGTATTTAAAATGAAGAAGTTTGCAAGATTTTAATAGTTAGTTCTGTTTGCTTAAGAGTCATTCATAAACTGTAAAATCTACCAAAAAGAGAAAAAGAAAAATTTCAATAAACTTTTCTTCTTAAACATTGTGATAAAGAAAAAGGTAAAAGGAGAAAAAAATCATTAACAATTCTTGTTCATTCCATTTTAAAAAGTAGCTTGTTATGCTCTTCTTCTTTATAGTTTCGCTTTCCTTTGTATATTGCAAACGCCATTTTAGATCCACTCAAGTTGAAAGTTAGTTCAAAGGAAAGCTATTTAAGAGCTGAAGTTAAGATTTATTACTTGCAAATTCTTGCTAGTCCTCCTGCTTTGCTCTGTCTGTGTTGAATTCTCTTTAGGAATAAATCTTGGCACAGAGATGGTCGCGGCTTCTCGTTCTGTGTAAACAGAAGCACCCTGGGCATGGAGCTTCGTCAGGCTAAAGGGGAGCTCTCACCCTTCGATCCCCTGGTTAAATTCCAGGGGATCCCGGGGAGCTCTACCCAAATCCTGACCACTCTTCCCTCCCCCTTCACCCGGGGGAGGGAATCCCAAACCGTTTGACAGCCCATTTACGCTGTCAGGGACGGTTTGACGAAACCCAGGGCAGACGATCCCAGAGGAACGTCCACGAAGCCTGCGTTGCCAAGCGGAAGTCTTTGGATCGAAATTATTATAGACTGTTAGCTAATGACATGAGATCATTTAGTGGTCATCACACAAGTCCTGTTCATTCTACTAAGATGTTAACTGAAGTTTAACTTCGTGATACCATGTCATTTACTGGACAATATAAATAATTATCATTGAAAATGCCAGACTTAATCCTAGCTAAATCAATATGTCAAGCCAAGAATCCCCCTGAGTTGGGAGGAACTTAATTGTCAAGAGCACTATATTTGTAGGAGGGAGCCAAGCTACTTCTTACTGTATATCTCAGGTGAAAATTTGCCACTTGATTCAAAAATAGGGCTGCCATTCCCGTGTATTATGGCTCAGCATAGCTGCAAAATGAGATTAGAATGTGATTTCCTAACACAGTAGGTAACATTTTATTTTAGACACCTGTCAAGCATTGATCAAACAGCCTTAAAATATTTAAGCAGAAGATGTCAATGTATGGCAAGCTCAAAGCAGCACAGAAAATGTTCCTAGTACATGATGCTATGATCCAAGTTGAAGAAGGAACATCCTGGTGCTGATTTCAGTAACTATCAGGTGATGAGCTTTGTCATGACAAACCAAGAGAAGGAAGCAGCAAATCCTGTACATTAGAGATGCAGAAACTGCTACTGACAAATTCTGACTATACATTTGTCTGCTACTCAAAACCCAAGAAAGGAGAATTATAATCCTTTCTAAATGAAAGAAAGTATATAGTGCTTAAAGAAATGCTGTATTAAATTGGATCTGAGAACTGTCTCATCTTATAATAATTTTATAATACATTTATATAATTCATTGTTTCATGTATCACAATATGTCTATTGAAAATTTCTGTAAAAAATATCACCTAGTTCATGTGGTAAAATAAGCCATAAAAGAGAGCTGGGGGGGGTGGGGTGGAACTGTGTAAGAAAATATTGTACTAGAGATCGCGTGTTTAATAAATATTTACAACATCTTTGTGGTAGTACTTTTTCTTTTAGTTTTTGAATGGCTCAGGGAGAAAAGAACAATCTGAGCTTTGTGAACTGTCATTCCAATCAACTCCCAAACTGACCAGTCATTTCAGGATGGACATTTTGCAAAAGTAATGTCTATGTTCACATGATACGTTTAATGAGGTTGAAAATCTTATAGCAGAATTTTGGTCTAAATTTGTGGCTATTTGAAAGGAGGCATGGCTTAGTGTATCACATAATCCCAATTATTATTTTTCAATATAATGAACTGTGCAAATCTTGAAACTGAAAAGCGATTTCAAGTTAACCCATGATCATCTTAATTTTGACCAATCTTGAAATGCTGAGCACAGGCAAAGACTACCTGAACACAATCATCTACCTCGGTGTTTTTCAACCTTGAGAACTTTAAGCTACATGGAGTTGTAGTGCATACAACTTAAAGTTGACAAGGTTGAGAAACATTGATCTGCTGTTATCTGACAAACAGGACAGTACAAAGATTTTCAGTGCCCAACCATTTGAGTAGCAATGTGTTCCCTCACACCATTCCATTCAACATAAATGGGAAAGAAAGTCATACATGCTCTCTTACACACACTGTAATTACAATTTTTTTTGACTGCTTGACAAAATATATGAATAGGGTAAACTTAATGGATCTTTGATTAATGGGCTTTGGATGCAATGGAGAAAACTTTTCATGTTTTTGAGCATATGTAAAATCTGGTTTGCCATTTTGAACACACATAAAATTTCATTTTCCATTTTATTCATGCATAAGGTACATAAAACATATTAAATATACATGCATAAAACCTTATTTGTATTTAACAGACATCCTGATTTAATGAGCATTCCCTTTGGCCTCATTTGTCTGTTAAATCAAGAGGTTATTATGATTGCTGTGAGTAACATTTACTCAGCTGCAGAGGTATTATTCCTTTTTCCATTTAAGAGTCACTACAAAGACTGATAGCCTGTCAGCATTCTTTTTTTCAACTAGGCATTTTTTTACAGCAGTCTGAAACATGGTTGGCTATAATGGCAGGATTGGGGGAATGTAGCAGGATATTTTTGAAACAAACAGAAGTGAAATTGAAGAGATGTATCCGTTTCCTCCTGTTTATGAGGGAATAGCTATGCCACTAATGGCTTTTTTTCCTCTAGTGACTGTTTTGAAATGGGAGTTCCCTTAACATACATTCTAAACTAAAATTCTATGGAGAGAAAGTAATAGTTGCCTTCAGCTGAGCAGGCAGGGAGTGAAATAAGAAGGAGCTCTTGCCAATGGGGAAATAAGATTGCCCACAAAGGCAGAATTTCAAAGCACCGCAACTCGATCTGCTGCAGTTTCAAACACAATGGAGGTGAGCCAGCAATAAAGCAGACTCAGCTACCACCTACATAATAGGGTCACAAAGGTCTGGATTGTTTTGGAATGGGTGCCGAATCCTCATGTGGAAATGCTGAGCGAATAATAGTACTTGGCAAAGTTATCTTACTTGTTTTTACACCATAAACATCACAGCAAGGCCTACCTAACTTGGACTGCAGAAATGCAGGAGATCATTAGATGGCAGCAAAGAGATTTTCCTATATTTCTTTGCTGCCTTCTAGTGGTTATCCCCCTTTTTGCAGCCTATAAAGGGTAGCCAGTGTTTCTCAACCGTGGCAACTTTTAAGAAGTGTGGACTTCAACTACCAGAATTCCATCCTGGCTGGAGTTGAAGTCCACACATCTTACAATTGCCAAGGTTGAGAAACACTGCCCTAGACACAGTTCCACCAATTTTCCTTCAGAGGTTAAATGTTTGATTTTGTGCCTGAGTAGGAAATATCTAGGAGAAAGGTGTGATATAATTTCTGTTTATTATAAGCATAAATGAATATTACTTAATAAGATCTCATAGATAGATTCAGCAGAAGGTAAGTTTTTTGTTTCACTTTCAAGATTGCACAACAATGATAACAACAATACCTTTTGGTAGGCTTGCTCATTTCTGTGATTCATCTCTTTCCCCAATTGCAAAATTTGAGAGCCTCATTCAAGTCATTTGTTCAGGGGCATGTGTAGAATTGCCTCAGGCTTTGTTCCTGCCACAGGGTTAGATCTTTTAATAACACTTCAGTGGGCAAAAGGAAATGTACTCTAGAACCAGAAATAAACCCATTTTCCCCTCTGTTGGACATTTAAACTAGATCTTGAAGACTACAAAGCTAAAGTCAAAGATTATTGTAGTAATGAGCCTTTTGCTATGTAGCAATGAAAAGTCTAATTTGCGTACAGTGATTTCAAAGAACTAAACATCTATCGCAATTCATGGAGTGCATGAAAGTAGTTTCTTTCTAAAGGGTTAGGTAGGAGTGACATGTACTTTACATTCTGAAAACCACTGTGCTGCCTCATTAACCCAACAATGCCAGCAAAGCCTATAATTCCAAATATTGTCATTCAGGGTTTGTTTGTTTTTCATCAGCAAAAGTATTTCAGGAGTGGCTTTTTAACTGTGAAATTTACATGAATATACTATGAGTTCCCAACATGAAGACAGTCTTGTCTGTCTGCATAAGAACCTGAAAGGAATGGTGATGAGGAACCAGATCTAGCTTCATAGGGTCTAGGACTCACCGTGAGACAATTTGCCATGGGATAACAGTTACACTAATATTGAAGAAATGGTGGAATAGAATCATTAAAGAAAGGAGGCAAAAGGAGGGACAAAATGAAATGTGAATGACAAAAATTAAAATAATTTTTCAATTATCTTAAATGATTAAATCTAATGATTGATTGCCCCAAAGTGAGTAGTTCCACGACAAGTTGGCCATGGTGCATTGTCTCATGGTAAGCTGTCGCACAGTTTTATTTTTTTTATTTGAATTTATATCCGGCCCTTCTCCGAAGACTCAGGGCAGCTTACATTGGTGTTAAGCAATACAGTGAGTTGGCGCATGGCAAGTTGTCCCATTCCAAGTTTCACATGCTCTCCAATGCACATCCCTTCCTTCTGTGTGTAGGTTTACATACATGACTGCAATATGTTTGACTCACTCCTCTAGTAGAACTCACTGTATTGAGTCATATTCTGTAATGGGACTCAAATCACATGGCCTAATTCATAGGGCTATGCTAGGTTTGTGCCTCCCAGCATCATCTTTACAGTGCCAACTCTTCTGCTGAAGCAGAGTGGTAGCAAAGATGGGAAGGTCATCACGGATGTACTTTTCCATTGTCACATTTGTTACAAGGTCACCAACTTGGAAGCAGATTGGAGATATTAAAGGAAGAAAGCTCCATTCATGGCTGTAGGTCTTGAAGACAGTATCTTGGTCTCTACATGGAGCTCCCCTTGAAGGGCACCCGGAGGCTCCAACTGGTCCAGAATGCGGCTGCGCGGGTGATAGAGGGAGCTACTCGTGGCTCCCATATAACACCTCTCCTGCGCAGGCTGCACTGGTTACCAGTGGTCTTCCGGGCGCAATTCAAGGTGTTGGTAACCACCTTTAAAGCGCTCTATGGCACGGGACCGGGTTATTTACGGGACCGCCTGCTGCCACCGATAGCCTCCCATCGACCTGTGCACTCCCACAGAGAGGGTCTCCTCAGGGTGCCGTCAGCCAAACAATGCCGGCTGGTGACCCCCAGGGGGAGAGCCTTCTCTGTGGGGGCACCCACCCTCTGGAATGAGCTTCCTCCGGGGTTACGATTACTCCCCGACCTCCAGACCTTCCATCGTGAGCTCAAGACTTTTTTATTTCACCATGCAGGGTTAGCCTAAGTTACTATTGTTTTAAATGGGGTTTTATCATTGTTTTAAGCCTAATTTTTAATTGGTATTAGCCAAATAGAATTAGATTTTTATACTGTCTTTTAAGTTGTTTATATTGTTTTATGTTGGCTGTAAACCGCCCTGAGTCCTTCGGGAGAAGGGCGGTATAGAAATTTAATAAATGAAATGAAATGAAATGAAATTGCCAGTTGCAGGGAAAAAAATAAGAAAATATTATTTCTCCATCTCCTGCTTCCAAATAACCAAGAAGTATTCTGTTGGCCATATAAGAAACAAAATACTGGTGTTAGATTGATCTTAGCCTGATGCAGTTGGGCTATTCTTGGATTCAAATGGTCTTGTCAATATCAATAAATATCAGATTAGAAATGAGTCTGCGTGACATACTGAACCATAAACTGACTAAACATATAGTAGCCTAATGAAGTGTGGAAATTCTGATTGCATGGTTTGTATGTAATCAAATTCAATGTAATGTGCAAACCCAGGCCAGTTAGTTAACTCATGGTTAAGTAATCTATGATTAAGTAAACCACTGTTCAGTTAAGTACAGGAAAGCTTCTTGCCCAAACATGGCCAAAATGTAAAGAAGGCAATATCTGTAGAAAATAAACATTGGGGAGTTTAGTGTTTTAAAAACTGTCCTAAATCCTATAGCCATGTTTGACATCAGCGTATGTATCCATGGACGTTTTGGCAACTAGCAATAATTGAAACAGCATTCAAAATTTCTCAACCAGAAAGCAAGACATATCAGAAACAAATAGGCAACATCACTCTTGTTGCATCTTATCCCAGAAGTTCTACTGCCATGATGTTTACATAAAATGCTAATCTATGGTTCCCTGAGCCACAGTTTAAACTGTTCATTCTATTGCTTGGGTTCATATATTATCTAGGACATTGTAATCTAAGTACATTGGCTGGGCTTAAATAACACAAATCAGCCAGCATCATTTAACCCAGGCACAAAGAAGCCAGTTCTTCAACTCCTTTTTGGACATCGCGTTCATTAAACCTCCTTCTTTTTTTTCTTTCCATTAAGCTATTTCTCTCTTGCCTTGTGCTTCTGTTGTATCCCAGCTGCCCAGCTGGCAGTATTTTGCTATCTGTTTCCTTAGGTGGCTGTACTTCAACCCTGCATCTTCTCACTTCTAATGCAGTCATCTCAAAGGAACATATTTTGTTAAAGATTAATAAGTTACAGTTTACAACAGCTATGGTATGTGAAATATTTAATGATTTTACAGTTAATAAGTTATATTACCCTACCAATTCCTTCCTGGAAAAAATGTGTAGGTGCCCATCCGATATGAGCTAGTATTTTTGGTGAATTAATTGCAATTTTAAATCTATAAAAATGTAACTGAATGGATGCAAATATGATTTCACTGCTTTTCCATTGCTGTTCAAGTACCAAACACTCCAGTTACTTTGCTATCACCTAGATCAGGAGTCCCCAATCTTTTGGGCGCTGGAGACCAGTTTCATGGAGGTTTTTTTTTCTGCAGATCTGAGATAAGACGGGATGTGGTTCATGCCTTTCCTGGGCCTCATGAATGCACAAATGGGGCTTCACTCGTTTGCGTGGCCCAGCTCCTGGCAGGCCGTGGACTGGTGCTATTCTGTAGCCCAGCAGTTGGGGACTCCTGACCTAGAAGGTTAGTGACCCAAATCCTGTTTATATAGAAGACTGCAAACATCATGAAAAGAAAATAGATCTTGCACAGTTGTTGGACACGCCTGTACAAAGCCAGATAGATGATTGACAAAGTAAGATAAAAACAGGACTATAAAGGAATAAAGGAAACAAAGAATAGCTTCACAAGGACTCATTGTTACAGTTAACACAATGATACATTATGCTGCAACTTTCTCATTGCACAATACTTATGTTCAACCTTGATGTACAGATATGAAGTTTTGCAATACAGGTATCTTCCATGGCTGAATGAAATTTACCAAATAGATATGTTGATGGAACAGACAGTATATTTTAGCAGCTTATCCACAGTCATCAAATGATTACCTACCACCACCATTTATTCATTTCAGAAAATCACTAAATAATTGCAAGGCCTAAAATATAAAATGGTCAGGCAAAGCCATGTTACAAAAGAGAAGAGTGCCTTCCTATGAAAAGAAGAAAAAAACCAAATATTTCCAAAGTCCAAAGATAGTTGTGGTAGGAAACTTTCACCTGTAGGAATCTCAGCAGGCTTAATATTAACAATGTAATTCTTACATACATTGTAATAGCAATAGCACATAGACCGCTTCAGTGCTTTTACAGCCCCATCTAAGCATTTTACAGAGTCAGCCTATTGCCCCCATCAGTCTGGGTCCTCATTTTACCAACCTCGGAAGGATGGAAGAATGAGTCAACCTTGAGTATGGTGAGATTCGAACTGCCAAATTGCAGTCAGCCGACAGTTCGTTCGTTCATTCATTCATTCATTCATTCAGTCAGTCAGTCAGTCAGTCAGTCAGTCAGTCAGTCAGTCAGTCAGTCTCATTCATTCATTTATTTGTTCACTCATTCTTTTCCCTGACTGCCCAGGGTAGCTCTCCTTATTTGATCAGTACGAGAACTTGAGAAAGTACAACTGGCACAAAGCCACTTCTGGCACACTGCCATTCCATAGTAAAATAATTTACAAAGATTTTAGCATAAAAAGTAGCCCTTAACATATTAAAAAGATGACTGAAGATGCCAATCAACCTGTTGCAAAAGATCTACCATCAGTAGACTGGTCATTATTCTTGTTCTTGGAAACAGGATGCTAAATTATGCCACTTGCAAATATCTCAGCCATTCAATTAGTTCAATTAGCTCCAGTCTTTTGACTTATGGCACATTCCGTGTGGCTGTCTTAAAGCATTTCTGTTGAGAGGCAAAATGCCTACTTAGTCTGTTAGCTCACTAGCTCATTTGTGGACACGAAAAAAAGCAATGCAATGAGATGGGGGGAAAAAAATCCCACAAAAAGAGATGTTACTTTAACTGGAGCCAGCAAGTCACTTCTCCAAATCCACTTTCCCTTCCTGAGCTCCAGACATTTTATTCTGATCTCTGCTGAATTAGAGCAATAGAAATCTGAATAATGTTGGCTGGCTGAGGACATTTTGTCAGTGTTTATTCACTGCTTCCGGGCATTAGCGTTGCTAGGAATCCCTAGTAAGCCCAAGCCTTTTGCTTTAAAATCCACATTCTGTTTCAGACACAATTAAGTAGAACAGTGATTAGATCACATATTTGGATGTTTGGAGCTGTTTGGGAAAATCAACTTTGTCTCTGCTTTCATCAGAATATCTTTTTCTACATATGCATCTAATATATTGAATCAAGGGTGGCAGTTTTCCTGATTCTGCAAGCGTCTTTCTTCTAATTACCTCATTTCCACATATATATCTAGTTTACCCAAGACAAAATACACAACACACTGAAAATATTTATAAAGTGGCCTTTACCAAACCTTAAGCAATGAGAGAGAGAGAAATGTATTTCCTCCTGTAGCTTAAAAATCATAACAAAAAAGCATTGTTCTTTCAATATCACCCTAACCCTTTGTGTTTTTTCCCCTACATTACAAAGATCTAGCAGGTCAGAAATTAGCTATGAACAATTGAGTTACTACGGTAATGGGGTGTTTATTGGGACTTACTGTCAGCATAAACCAGGACAAACTGTCTTCAATCATCAAGTCTGTTTAACTATGATTAAGCTCTGCTGGGGTTTGCAGTCCTTATCTCTCTGCAACTACCGAGTCCGCTGAGAAAATAGCAGGGCTGGGACTAAAATTTGAAGTCTGCAAGCCTTGAGAACTACAATTTATTTTTCTTTTGCTGGGCAAGTCGGCAAAATATAGAAACACTGCACAAGAAAGATAGCTGTCACAAAGAGCCCTATAAAAAAGAGGGGGTGGGGAATGTGGCTTTGAAAAATAAAACACAGAGTTTGCTAAAACGGAACCACTATCCAGTCCCCAACCCAAAAAACAAATCGTTTGAACTGTAGCTAATTGGCAAACTACAGATTTGATGTACTTTGTTTACATATATTTCATATGCAGGTGGTATAAACACTGGAAATGCTTTTAATGTTCCAAAATGAGATGGTTTACAAGTTTACTTTGCATACTTTATTAAGGACTCTTGTTGCTAAAACACTGCAAATAAATTTTAAAAATTACCAAATTCATTTACAGAATGAAAATTGTTTGATGATTGGTTTGTGGTAAACATGATGAATCATATTGGTTTCCATAAGTAAGGAAACTTTCCTTTTTCCATGTATTATAATAAGAATAAGAATAAGAATCAAGCCGGAGAAGCTCATGTTAATGGAGGATTTATTATTATTATTAAAAATCAAGTAATAGAACTTGCCATGAAAATGAAGTGGGCTATTACTACCCATGTAAAAGAAGCTGTTGTACATTGGTATGAACGGATTAATTCTGAAATTGGGAATCTGTCTTTAAGAAAATTGGTTGTCTAAAAACCATTGCAGAATGGTTTCCAGAGACTTGGAAAGAAAAGAGGGCAGGAGTCCAATTGGGAACAGAAACAGGAAGGCATCCAAAGGTGCCTCATGAATTTATATAAAAGTTTGGGTTAATCTCTCCCAACAGATTGCTCAAGATTAGCCAGTGAGCTCTGCAGAGGATTGGGTCTGAATTCTGGATATTCCGGTTGAATTCAGGGCCACCTGCTGCTTTTCTAGCCTTGATGCAAACAAGTATATACGGTACATTCCCATATGGATATATGGATAGCCAAGTACAGGTTGTAATTTCCTGCAGGTGTTCATTGAGAAAGATGATTTCCTCTAAAAATAATTAGACTGCAGCTTCAGTAAATTGTTCTAAGACAAAGTCCATTCAGCAATGTTTAAGATTTGGGGGCAGATGTGGGTGGGTGGGAGGGTGGGGAAACAGATAGTCTATTGAAAACCCCTGGGCAATACATTATTTTTCAATATATTTTCTCTATAAAGGAAAAGAAAACACCTTCAACTCAGTATCCATCTTAGTTTTTTAATTATAATAATTTATTTATGCATTCTTACTGGTTAGGAAAAGTGTTGGGTTTTTTTGGGGAAAAAAATTAAAGGATTTGGCTATGTTACCAAGCTCTATATTTTAAAAATTGTGGAGACCATGTCTCTCCTTGGAAGTTTAGGTGGAGGGATTTTAGGTAAAAGCTCTTGAGCATAAGCTGTGCTATGAAGTCCAGCTTCTCGGAGAGCCAGCTCAACACGAACTCGGGTATCAGAAATTATCTGAATAAAAAAGATAATACAATATGTTAATACAAGCCTCGTATAATAAATTGCTACAGTTAGAATCATCTGCAAGTCATGGAACAAGAATGAGGGTAGGCATGGCCACCTTTCTGGTATTAAGTAGACAATTTGAAGTAATTGGGACCAACTAGTCCAGGGGTGTCAAACTGGCAGACCGCGGGCCGGATGTGTTACGTGCAGGCCATGCCTACCCCAGCTCTGCGAAGGGGAAGAAACATTGTGATACATCATGTGACTGGAATGTGACACGGTAAGTTTGACACCTTTGAGTTAATCTAATCTCCCCAAATTTTTAACTCCAATTCTTAACTTTTAAAAGTTAATTCCTATTTCAAATTAGTTATTATAATTCTTAGTGTTTATTAGGCACAAACCTTTCCGTAGTTATCAGGCTGATTTCCGCTAACGTGCCTTAGTATGTTATGTTCTTAGCTGCTTTTTAGTTATGTTGCACTTATCCTGTTTTGTACATTTTTTTCAATGTTCACTTTTAATCCTTGTGCTTCTAGAATACTCTTTACTGATGTTGCTCTATCAAAGTCTAAATTTAGTCTTATTTGTGCTTGTACAGTATACATAGTAACAATCACAATTTGATTTGAATCAGTAGAAATGCTATTTTTGAATGCTATCTGAGCGACTGGCTTCTCCTGTCCAAATCAACTGGTGATTTCAAATGTCAACCTGTGCCCTACCATTCCAGAAGCACATAAAATGGGCTTTCTTGGTGCCTTCTCCCAAGTTCTAGAACTCTATCAAAGCCAGAATAGTCACATTTTTCTTGTTCTTTTGCTCTAAGCATGTCAGGCAAACAATGTTTGGGTTCACAGATTGCCCTAAACTGATGAAGTATGCTTGGTTTCAGCTTAGTGCATGTCTATTTATATAAGAATGCCAATCTGCTGCACAAGCTACACACCTGCTCATCACTGAATGTATGCAACACAAACAGAGGTTTCTGTAGAATAAATTCTTCTTCAGTTCCAATACCCATCCGTGCTTTAGAGGCCACTGTATCCGCCACCATCCGAGCAGGATCAAATTCTGCCACAATAGCAACCTGAAGAAGAAAGGAAGTAGGAACAATTGAGTTATGCTCCTACTTTTCCCACTTCCTTAAATAAAGGACAAAAAAAATCTAAACTTTTCAGAAAATTACAGTCTAAAAATAAGTGAAGAGACAATTCAAATCTGAGAACTTCACCTGTGTGCAGGACACCCCTTCCCCAACCTATCCAGGTGGTCCAGGAAGGTAACCATATTACCAAGATGCCTAGCAAGACCACCAAGAATAAGCTCTCCAATTTGGCTTTTGATGTAGATCATGCATCAAGGGTGATCAAGACATTCTCAGTACTATATCTATAAATTCAAATTTCCAATTCTGGAAATCAGATTGAAATCAACAAAGGTCAGGCTTTAAAAATAAGAACCAGCATTTTCAACTAACTTCAGAATATAGTGACAGCCAATATCTTGTGGATCTAGGAGAGAATTATCTACTACGTTAGACATTTGAGCAATCATATTTTGCAACAGTTGAATTTAATCAATTATCTTCAAAGGCACCGTTATATATTTGTCCAAACTTAATTTTCAAATATATAATTCTCAAATATATAAAAACTAAGCCAGGGTCTGTCTCTTCACATAGTTTGACACAAGAGCAGTACAGGGAATCTTTGACTTATCACCACAATTGGGACAAAAATTTCTGTTGCTAAGTGAGACAATTGTTAAGTGAGTTTTGCAGCTTTTGATGATCTTTTTGCCACAGTTGTTAAGTGAATCACTGCGGTTGTTAAGCTAATAACATGGTTGTTAAATAAATTTGGCTTCCCAATTGATTTTCCTTCTCAGAAGCCCACAAAAAGTGGTCACGTGATCACAGGACACTGCAACCATCATAAATACGAGTCAGTTGCCAAGTGTCTGAATTTTGATCACACAATCGTGGGGATGCTGCCACGGTCAAAAGCATGAAAAGTGGCCATAAGTCACTTTTTTCAGTGCTGTTGTAATTTGGAACAGTCACTAAACGAACTATTGTAAGTTGAGGACTACCTGTAATTGTAAACTGTTCGAAATCATTTGTGGTCATCATAGCTATTAAAATTTCCTTTCTTAATCCAGTATCCCTGAGACTTTTCAGTTGTGCACCTCTTCTCTCTGACTACAATATCCTCTTATCTTAGTTTTCGTCTTAGGTTTTGGGTTCATCTATCCTGAAACATGAGTCCAAAAACTTCACTTCCTTCCTTGGATGAGTAATTAAAAGTAGTCAAGCTGAGTGTATACTGTATGTTTCAGGACAAGACAAAGTCTTAATTTCAGGAATTTGTATCCAACTCACTTCTGAGAGACAGCTTTGGCCAATGTAGCCATGAAAATGGCTCTAAGGAGAAATGTGCCGCAGAATGGACTTGGAACCATGAGAGATGACTGAAGTTACCTGTATAAAGCAGAACCCTCTTTAATTATGGAGTTAAGAGTTGGAAGAGTTTGGAATTAAGATCTCAAAGGTCATCTAAATCTAACTCCTTGGTCAGTTCTGACAGAAGGCTATCCAGCTTTCATCACCAAGTCACCAATGAAAGGGAACTATCATTTCATGATTTTTGTATCATTTACAGATCCCATATTTATCCCATCAATTGTTTCACCCATATGATTAATAAAAAGTGTTGAACAGAGTTGGGCCAAAACACAGCCGTGTATCATTCTACTTACTATTTTACAGTCTACAAGCTGGTGTGGAGCCATTTAGGCATCATCCAGGCAATCATGAAACCATCTAACAATTGCATCATCCAGCTCATATTTTCCCATTTTATTATGGAGGGCATAAGGGGAGACTTCATTACATCAGCTTTCCAGTCTATCAAGGAGTGATACCGGATATTTTTTCCATTTGGTTAGCATTCTAAACTAAGCATGATGACAATTAAAAAATTACTTCCCTTCCTTCAGTTTGTACCATTTTAACCGGCACGTACACCAAAGGATGCAAGAATTGGCTTTTAAAAAACCTTTATAACAAATCAGAAAGCACTGACAATGACTAATAATTCTGGTCTCATCTGATGTGTCACCACAGATATTAAAGCAATGACACAGAGCATTTATGTAGAAGAAGCAAATCTAGTTCACTTTCCAAAACTTTCATATTTGTAGTTGTGGTTTCTTGGAAACACCCTGAGGTAAAATTGTTGGAAGGTTTTCAAGTTTTCATCTGCACAGACTGGAGTTCAAAAGCTTATGGGGAAAAAAAACAGTAATCAATTGGATGTTTTGCTTAAATATACCCTATTTCCCTTAATTAGCAATTTAAAATTTCTTGTCATTATGTAACAGAAGCTAGATTTGGGGCAAATTATTTATTTATTATTGTACTGTTAACCCATGTTTTCAGATAATTGTTCCCAAAGTGGCTCATACCAATTTTTTTTAAAAAATCTGTCTTTAAGATTTCTGTCCAAAAAGATCAAAATTAGTGGGGGGGGGGGAGAGAATTGGAATGAAAAGGGAGATCTGTTTCTCAAGCCCCCTCCCCTCCCTGAAACAAAAAGATCAAGAAATACGAAGGCGCAATTTACATGCAGCAAAGGCCGGACTGAACTTCCCTTCCTGGATCTCTAGCTTTAATAACAATATGAGCTTCTTGTTCTTTTGGCCTGTGGGTGAGGCCAAGACCTGCTCCCTTCAACTCTGCATTCCCAGAGCATCCATTTAAAATAAGAGCTATGGATGTCATGAAACCGATTTTATGATTCTGAAAATGTAGATAACAATATCAACCCCCAAAGCATCTCACTTTAGAAGGGACTTCTTAAGTTGCTAGGCAGCCACCATATATAGAAACATGTACGTTGACCCTGGATTTGCCTGGGTCAACTACCCACTCACTTTCTCTCTTATTTTGCTACATGCTGTGCCCCAAATCATTTTATGCTGCTGAAATGTTTTGTCCTGCAGCATATGTAGATGTGGTCTAGTGGTATTCGGAGAGGGAAAAAACTAGCAAGAACTTAGAGCATAAATCAACCTGAAAGGAAACACGGTTCCTGACATATCTAATCAAGTGATTGAGGAAAAAAGACCAAGAAGTGAGCAAGAGAGCATTTTGATTGTGGCTTTCTTTGCTGGCAATGGATCCATGTTTTCATCTTTCTAATATCCAGATAAGACAATGGTTTTATTGGCTTCAATAATTAAATATATTTCTACATTCTGTTGCCAAATCATCAGCAAGGACACATGAATAATGAAAGCTATCCAAATGCTATCAACAGCTCAACCTAGAGCTGAGATTAATAATAGCATTTTTAAAAAATCTGTCTTTAAGATTTCTGTCCAAAAAGATCAAAATTAGTGGGGGGGGGAGAGAATTGGAAGGAAAAGAAGGAAGATCTGTTTCTCAAGCCCCCTCCCCTCCCTGAAACAAAAAGACCAAGAAATACGAAGGCGCAATTTACATGCAGCAAAGGCCGGACTGAACTTCCCTTCCTGGATCTCTAGCTTTAATAACAATATGAGCTTCTTGTTCTTTTGGCCTGTGGGTGAGGCCAAGACCTGCTCCCTTCAACTCTGCATTCCCAGAGCATCCATTTAAAATAAGAGCTATGGATGTCATGAAACCGATTTTATGATTCTGAAAATGTAGATAACAATATCAACCCCCAAAGCATCTCACTTTAGAAGGGACTTCTTAAGTTGCTAGGCAGCCACCATACATAGAAACATGTACGTTGACCCTGGATTTGCCTGGGTCAACTACCCACTCACTTTCTCTCTTATTTTGCTACATGCTGTGCCCCAAATCATTTTATGCTGCTGAAATGTTTTGTCCTGCAGCATATGTAGATGTGGTCTAGTGGTATTCGGAGAGGGAAAAAACTAGCAAGAACTTAGAGCATAAATCAACCTGAAAGGAAACACGGTTCCTGACATATCTAATCAAGTGATTGAGGAAAAAAGACCAAGAAGTGAGCAAGAGAGCATTTTGATTGTGGCTTTCTTTGCTGGCAATGGATCCATGTTTTCATCTTTCTAATATCCAGATAAGACAATGGTTTTATTGGCTTCAATAATTAAATATATTTCTACATTCTGTTGCCAAATCATCAGCAAGGACACATGAATAATGAAAGCTATCCAAATGCTATCAACTGCTCAACCTAGAGCTGAGATTAATAATAGCATTTTTTTAAAAAATGTGGATTCTTATTGAGACTGCCTCCTGTGAAAAGATGATTGGGGAGCAATGATTTTATAGCCTGCCATGGCTATTGTTTTCACATCAAAGCAATACAATCAAGCTTTAAGTGACTTGCCATCAGTGACTATTACATTTATTAGGGAGCCTTTAAAATATAAGTGGGATACTTTTAAGTAAAACAGTGGCATTAAGTTAATAGTAAGGTAACACATACATTATCAGATGAACATTTCTTTAGAATAATTGCTTTATGGAGTGGGCGAACTCCAGCAGCAACAGCAAAGGATAATGAGTTGTTTTCAACAAACTCCGAGGCCCGAACATCTTCTTAAAAGGGTGTGAGTGGACAGAGACTGTGATCCATCTCCAATATAAGGTAACCCTCAGATAACCATTGCATTTGTATACCCCGATGTCATGTGACTGTGATGCTTAACAATGGAGATTCTGACACTTTTAGTTGCTATTGTTAAAGTGTACCACTGTGGTACACTTGGGTCATTAGGTGAGGTCATCACATTGTCGCCATTTGTGACTTCCTGCTGGTTTCCCTATTGACTGTGCTTTTAGGAAGCCAGCAAAAGTCTCAAATGGTTATAGCATGATGACGATGTTGGAAGGAAAATAATAATAATAATAATAACAGAGTTGGAAGGGACCTTGGAGGTCTTTTAGTCCAATGCCCTGCCCAGGCAGGAAACCCTACATCATTTCAGACAAAAGGTTATCCAACATTTTCTTAAAAATTTCCAGTGTTGGAGCATTCATAACTTCTGCAGGCAAGTTGTTCCACTGATTAATTGTTCTAACTGTCAGGAAATTTCTCCTTAGTTCTAAGTTACTTCTCTCTTTGATTAGTTTCCACCCATTGCTTCTTGTTCTACCCTCAGGTGCTTTGGAGAATAGTTTGACTCCCTCTTCTTTGTGGCAGCCCCTGAGATATTGGAACACTGCTATCATGTCTCCCCTAGTCCTTCCTTTCATTAAACTAGACATACCGAATTCCTGCAACCGTTCTTCATATGTTTAGATGGAACTAATCCATCTGGTTTAGTTCCAAGCTGGGAGAAAGACACCGGAAACATGGAGGCTGATTGGAAAGAAAGGTTTATTGATGAAGCAGAACCACCAACCACATGTGATTCTGGGCAGCTGACACAATGATTGAATGAGTGGAAGAATCTTTATAGGTTTCTGTGTCTTTGAAGTCTGGACTGTTCTGGGGGCGGTGCCATGAAGGGATTTGTGTTCTGAAAGGGTGTTGGGCAATTCCGACTATGGCTAATGGCTTTCATTCTGCGTTGGATCTTGGGTGAGGGGCTGCTTTCTAATCCTACCATTCTGCCAAGGAGTTTTGAAATATCCTGTTTTGAATGGATCTGCATTTCTAAAAGCTGGCCTCCTCAGTTTCTGCTTGGGGGCAGGAAGACTGGTGTTGGTTTCTGCCTTCCTTAAGAGCATGTTTCTCCATTTGTCCCTTTGGGGAAATATAACATCCTGCCTTTTTAATATTCCTCAAAATATTTCATTCTTCTGGGATGGAAGGACTTCCTACAATGGGGTGCTGTGATGCCGTAACTGTGAGCTGGGCATCCGGATCGCAATCATATGTGCATCACAGATGCTGCAACTAACATAAGTGTGAGGACTCATCAAAACTACTATTCACTCAACACTGTTGTAAATTCACATGGTTGCTGAATAAGTGGTCATTAAATAAGGACCATTTCTATAGTTTACATTAGCTGCTCAAAGGCAATTTTAATCATCTGGTTCAGATTGGAGACCAGATTCTGGGTCTGAAAGAACAGGTTTCTGTTCGCATAAATTCAAATATGGCAGTTCAGAGCAACTATAGCTTTTAGGTTAAATTCAGAAAAACAACTGCTGCTTCATCTCCAGAGGCCACTGCTTGGTTTTTTAAGAAAAAGAATTGATGCAAGATTTTCTATTTTGTTGCTGTTGCCAAATTTGGCAATCAGTAAATAGCCTGTGGATTATTGAAAGACATTTTTATTGCTGTATTACCTGTATGCTCCAGGATCTGCACTACCTATCTGCTTCCTAGCTGATTTTCGTTGTCTACCTCAGAGTTGACTTTTACAGCCTTAAATCGCTTGGGGGCCATTTAGATTGCCTCTCCTAGCCTGTTCTAATCCAGCTTTCAATATTTTAGGAGTGGGATTTAGCCATGATGGACAATATTCATGAGTCCATCATGAATATTCTATGCCAAGGCCTCATCAAGTGTGGCTCCTTGTCAGGCATGTCCACCTTTCTAAGTGCATTAGGAGTGACAGGCAAGTCAGCTTCATTAGTTGCTCACAGCACATCTTTCCACCCAAAATTCAGGATCCTTTTGCTGCTATTGGTTTTAAAAATGTAGGGTTTTAAATCACCAGGCTAATGTTTTTTTATTTCTAATGCTGCAAATTTGCTTTCTTCTGCAATATCCTCTAGGATGCTCTAAAATCAAAATTTAGTAATCCAGTCTCTTCTCATCATTTGCACTGAACCACAATAATGAAACCCTCCAGTATGGAAAATGGACCAAGACGCCATATGACTTTCTGATTTCATGCATCTTCTCTGACTTGGCAGCCAGAGGAAGTCAATAAATTCTGGGTTGTGTCTACTGGCACTTAGCAGATAAAAGCTGCCCACAAGCTAACAGACACTCCGGGGAACATCTTGAAGAAGCAATGGTGGTGGTTTTCTCTGAAAAGCAGTAAGGATTTGGACCCCAAAGGAATCTGTTTAATTTTCTCTATGACTGGCAAGTATTTCTCACTGAGACCAAAGCTAGGAACAATTTAACCACCGGTTAAATATGAAAATTACAAGCCGACATTAACAAGTCAAACCAAGCTGAGAGAACAGTGCAATATTGCCTTTAGAGAAACGACGTCAAAAGCTGAAATAAGTACTATCGGGGGGGAAAATGCTACACCAGCTGATTCATACAAACAGAGCGATTGTTGCAAAACGTAGTTTAGATAACAATGAAATGAATTTTACATGAAACAGCTATGTATGCCATCTGAAGAAAAAAAAAGAAAAGAGAAGAGTTCAGTTTTATGGCAGGAAAGAAACTAGATGCTATCTGGTCTTATACCTTCAAACAGAGGGAACATGGCTTAGATGTCTTTGATTTAGTAACACTACACAAGGCAACCTAACAATACATACAGTTAAGAAGCTAGATACAAAGTCCACACCAATTCAAGTTACTAATGGTTACAAAAACAGGAATTATTATTGATTCTAAGATGCATCTAACCAGGACTACTTGGCCTAGTGTCATATTGTTGTGCGGAGCATCAGTGTCATCTAAGCTCTTTGTGACCACTGAAAAAGTATCTCCAGATGCATGTAGCATGGGGTTTTTTTCCCACTCTTTCTGAATGGTTGCAAATGAAGGTACCAGGCAGTTTCTGTCAATCCCCAACTATTATGCCTGTAATGCTTTGATGGCTATAGTAGCCCAATGTTAATTACCACGAATTAAGAACCAATAAATACAATGAGACATATTTTTGAGTAAACATTCATGGAACTGGACTGTTAAACCTCAAGTTCTCAGAGATTTCAAGTAACAGGACTTATATCTATGACATTTTTTAAATGAGAAGGGCGAAGAAGCATGCTTGTTGCAGGAGTGATGGACTGGATTGATTTCCTTTTTTAGGGATTACAAAGTCTACAAAGCCAGCAGATGTAAATTTCAGCATTAGCCAGAAACAGTAATTGTGGATTCTGATGCCTTTTGGTAGCAACCTTCTACTGAGTTGGAGACCCATTCTAATGCAGTCACTTGCATTGCCTAAGACTCAACAGGCAACACTACATTCATAGCCTTTGCAGCTATAAAAATGCTTGAGGTTGAAATTATACCAAAGAAAAACTGACAATTTTTTCTGAATCATAGTGGAAAGATCTGACAATATCAGAAATAAATACATATATAAAAATCCATAGTGTCAGAATATTGTTGATTTCTGAAAACAAACTTGTTGTTTGTAGGAAAAGTAACTAATTGGGAAATGACATATAGTCTTTCCAAATATATAAATATTTCTCTTGAAAATTAAGCATCGGAAAGCCTTCTTCCAACCACTGGACTAGCCTGGATCTCTGAATTATACACATTTCATTCTTTCTACTTTCATCAATATAAATCTTGCTGCCAAAAAAACATACAAACTTATAATCAAGGAAGACAGGGACAAAGAAATACATTTATAGATATGAGGACACACTTAGCTCTCTAATGCTATTGCTTTTAGCCTTTATTTGATTTTTTTTTGTGCGGAATAAAGATATCTTTTTGCTATAGAAGAGAATATAAATATTTCAGGGTTGTACTGTGAAGTCCTTGATGTAGCACATGGCATCACCACAGCATGCAAATCAACTAGAGTCCAGCAAAACATTTTAAGTAAGCTAAAAGATCCCAGAAAGGGAAAAATAACTCTAAGAGCCATCTACAATATAAAGTGTAAGAACTGCAACAGTCACTGTGTAAGAGAGACGGGCAGAAAATTAGCAGAGCACATCCATGAGCACCAAATCAGAAGATATGATGAAACTCTTTAATCTCACAATACATAGACAGACTCAACCATAATTTCAATTGGGAAACTTGAGCATCTTAGTCCAAGCAAAATATTTAAAAAAAACAAAACATCAGAGAATTCCTGGAAGTTTGGCATTCAGACAAATGAGCCATCACCAGACACATAGAGATAAGCCACATTTACACACCATTCAAAATAGATGATAAAAACAATAGACCACAACACCCCCTCTCTCCAGCATCCTACATACAGATAAGCAGGGATTAACACAAGATAATCAACCAAGCAGAAAACAATATCCTAATGAAGGAACTACTAAGCAGAAAACCATTTTTACACTATCCAATAATCAGAGTTCTGTGAATGTATTACAATCCATGGATACCTCTATACCTCTGGGGAAAGAGACAAAAAAGGAAAAACATATTGATTGCAGTCAATAATTTGGTTTCTGTTAATGTAGAAAACAATTAAGTCTAGTTCTAGATGAATGGTCAAAGCCTTCTGACTTGTGGACTTCACATATTAAGAATTAAATAGTAATTATTTCAAATAACAATAATAATGTTGTATGTCAAAATACATAATGTAATATACAATGAGCTATAAAGGACAAGGAATTTTTTTCCTCTTTTCATTTTGTGACAAATTTATGTCTCAATTAAATTTTATGCTGAGCCTTAATTACATATGAAAACAGACAGTGAAAATACCTGTTTCCTGAGAGCATCAAGGCGCTTCTTCCTTTCTTCTTCTTCCTGGATTTCCTTGAGGATTGCCACTTTTTTCTCCATCAAACGTTTTTCCAACAGCTTTTGCCTAAACTGAACTCTTTGAACAAGAAATCACAAAATCAGTGGCATACTACTCATCTATCTTCTCAATATTACTTTATTATTCAACCAACTATTGGAAGCAATGAAGACCTTAATTAAAGAAGTGTTACAAACTGTCTTTTATCTAGGAACCTTTATGTTACAGTTACACTACAATGCTACTCAGATTTATTCAGGAGAAAATATTAAATTCAATAAGCATGCATAGGATTGGACTGCAAATGTCTTCATTTTGTACTAAACATTATTTGTGTATGTATCAATAAATAATACGTTTTAAAATGCATTTAGATGGCTTATCACCGAATGAACTGATAAATTTTATTGCAATTTTCCACATCTACCATAGTCCAAATAACTAACTGATACTTGCTAACTGCGGAGGAATCACACAAAGTCTAGGATCAAAAAACATGACAAGCCAACTTCTGGCTTATCAATAGCACTTACCAATAGGACTTAGACTTATATACGGCTTCACAGTGCTTTACAGCCCTCTCTAAGTGATTTAGAGTCAGCATATTGCCCCCCAAAATCTGGGTCCTCAGTTTACGAACCTTGGAAGGATGGAAGGCTGAGTCAGCCATGAGCCAATCAGGACTGAATTGCTGGCAATGGGCAGTGAGTTAGTCATGCAGTACTGCATTCTAACTACTGCTAACCATAGCTCTCAACAAGTGCTTATGTACACAGGCGCTTTTTGCAAATTTCAAAGCCACTAGCTAATTTGAAAAATATTCTTATTATTGATTGTATTCCCTATTTACGTTACTAGCAAAATACTGGCCTTAATTCAAAATAGTGACACTGGAAGTATGTAAGTAATTAATGAAATGATACCTGGCTACAAATCGTTAAGATGAACTTTTTATACCTTTAGATAGCTACAAAATTGGTAAAATTGCCTCTATGCAAGAAATAATTCCTTAGAAACAGGGAAATGATGTTTACTGCTTCATCCAGCCAAATCTAATATGCCCAGAGTCAGTTTTGGTGAGATGGGTGACTATATAAATAAATATAAATAAATAAATAAAAGTTAAGCAATAATTAGTTTCAGTGTGGTTTATAGTTAGCTATTAGAGGAGGGTTGTGTAACAATAAAATAATCCTGTTAAATCAGGGTTCCTTCTACTGGTTCAGACTATGATATATCTAACATATTATTAATTTTAACTGAATCTTTATTTGGGACAGAATAGATATTCATTACCAGCTAAGTCCTGGGAGTTAAATAACATCCCAAACAGAATATTCTTATATAATTTCCAAAAGTAGTCAGGGTCAGAGGAAAACTGATAAAAATCTTTTCAAATGATCCAAATAAATGATTCTTATTTCCATGACTATGTCTGGCCAATTCCACAATGTCCCTAGCTCACTTTTTTAATTGTATCTTCAAAATTAGATTTCATGGTGAAGCACTATGGATTAACTCAGAGACCTGAAAATTGAGGATGTTCACAAGAATTTATATAGATTATACAGGGAAGAAAACTGTGAAGAATTCACAACTTCATATCTCATGTGACATTTTCATCATAAATATAGTCTGTGATCAACTACCCATAAAATCACAGAAACAGGCACCTGACACATTTGCTGAGATATGCACTGATAAGTGAGGACTTTAAATAGAACTATTTATATAGATTCTACATAATTAATGGATCTCAAAAGCTTATCTATGAAGATAAGTTGCTCTGAAGCACTGGATCCTTTGTTTCTGGATTCTGAAAGAAGTGCAAATAAATAGATGGGGAGAAGGGAAATTCATAACCTTTCCTTCCTCCCTCCCTCCCTTCCTTCCTTCCTTCCTTCCTTCCTTCCTTCCTTCCTTCCTTCCTTCCCCTTCCCTTCCTAAAAAATAAATAGAGTGAAAAATCTCTGACAGAGGAAGCTACAGATATTACTGTAACCTTTCTCTACTGGGCACCCTCCAAAAACATTGGTGTTGTCCACATCAACAGAACTCTAGGGGGAGAAACTGAATTAAGTGCATTTGACGCACAGAGGCCTCGCATACACGTACTCATGTCTGACAGCTCCAGCAAATACGTTTTCAAAATCTCAGTGCGGGCGGAGGATTACCCGAGTCAGTCATGTGGGGGCTCAACTTCTTTCATCTGGCAATTTAGTTGGGAAAGAGAATGTCTGTTTGGATTAGAAGCCAGACTAATATAAGAAAAATCGAGGGTGGGTTCCTGTGTTACATTTCACATGCAGGCAGCCGTGGACAAATACTACAAAGGCCCATCTAGTGAAAAAGAAAAAGGGAGAGCCAGATGGTGGGGATGGGTGGGCTGAAAAGAAGTACGGTACCTGATTTCTGCCACTGAACAGAGGAGCACGTGCTCTGTGTGAGTGTGAGCATCATTAGAATTTAGAATAGAATAGAATAGAATAGAATAGAATAGAATAGAATAGAATAGAATAGAATAGAATAGAATAGAATTCTTTATTGGCCAAGTGTGATTGGACACACAAGGAATTTGTCTTCGGTGCATATGCTCTCAGTATACATAAAAGAAAAGATACGTTCATCAAGAATCATAAGGTACAACACTTAATGATAATCATAGGGTACAAATAAGCAATCAAATCATATTAGGAAACAGTCAATATAAATCATAATGATACCAGCAACAAGGTTACAGTCATACAGTCATAAGTGGGAGGAGATGAGTGATAGGAACGATGACAAGATTAATAGTAATGCAGACTTAGTAACTAGTTTGACAGTGTTGAGGGAATTATTTGTTTAGCAGAGTGATGGCATTCGGGGAAAAACTGTTCTTGTGTCTAGTTGTTCTGGTGTGCAATGCTCTATAGGGTCATTCTGAGGGTAGGAGTTGAAACAGTTTGTGTCCAGGATGCGAGGGGTCTGTAAATATTTTCACAGCCCTCTTTTTGACTCGTGCAGTATACAGGTCCTCAATGGAAGGCTGGTTGGTAGCAATTGTTTTTTCTGCAGTTCTAATTATCCTCTGAAGTCTGTGTTTGTCTTGTTGGGTTGCAGAACCAAACCAGACAGTTATAGAGGTGCAAATGACAGATTCAATAATGTATGCTTGTGTGTGAGTGAAAAAAAAGGAGGGAGACAGAGTTGTACACCTGTTGCTGGAAATTGCCTTGAGGATCATTTCACTAAGAAAATATAAGTTTTCTAAATAATATGGAATGACGACTCAAACACAGTTATGTGGAGTTTGATGCTGCAGTATCTCATGTGAAATAGAAGCTAATGAAGACTGGCTGTTCCTTTTTGAAGAGAAAGAAAACATCTTTAAAAAAAACTTTTATGCATAAAAGAATTAAACACTACATCTCAAACAATTATCCCTCTCTCTTTACTTATCATTCTGAAAGATTCACTTCAGCCCATAGCTTTTGGACTTTGGCATTGTTAGGGAACTATTTAACTGAAATGGTTAAAACCATTTAAGCATCCCTGAAGAAACCAAAATGTGTAGGCCATGTTCATCACTGAAGTATCATCAGCTAGTTCTTTATTTTTTAGGAAGTGAATCTGACAAAATCTTTAGGTAGGACTTTAATCTCCCAATGGACTGGTGACTAGAGCGGGGACATAGCATGAGATTGATTCTTTTTTAAACTATGGTCACATCTAAGTACAGATCATACTAAAATGGGAAAAAAATACAGATTTTTTAAATATTGCTGTTTATATTAAATATATGTATTAAATAAATAATGTGGCATTAAACAGAGCTACTTTGGTCTGTTTAACACACCTATAAGAGTGAAAGCAAGAAACTTTGTTCTAGTCCTGCCTTAGCAATGAAAACCAGTTGGCAGAGTTGGGCCAGTCCCTCTCTCTCTGCCCAACTCTCCTCATAGGCTGCTGTTATGGGGGAAAATAGCAGGAGGAAAGTGTGTTGGATATGTTCCCCATATTGGTTTATTTATAAATTGTCCCACTAGAGGCAAGAATATTTATTTATTTTATTTATTTTATTTTATTTTTATACCGCCCTTCTCCCGAAGGACTCAGGGCGGTGTACAGCCAAATAAAAATCCACAATATACACATTAAAACAAATTTAAAACAAAACATATTACAGGGTGGCCGAAATTTAAAACAATTTAACAAACCTTAAAATATAAATAACCCCAATTTAAAATTTAATAAAAGTTTTAAGCCAGTCCCGCTTGAATAAATAGGTGCATTTTCAGCTCACGGCGAAAAGTCCGAAGATCAGGTACTTGACGTAAACCAGGGAGAAGTTCGTTCCAGAGCGTAAGGGCTCCAACAGAGAAGGCCCTGCCCCTGGGGGCCGCCAACTGACATTGTTTGGCGGACGGCACCCTGGAAGGCCCTCTCTGTGTGAGCGTACGGGTCGGTGGGAGGCATAAGGTAACAGCAGGCGGTCCCGTAAGTACCCGGGCCCTAAGCCATGGAGCGCTTTAAAGGTGGTAGCCAAAATCTTAAAGCGCACCCGAAAGACCACAGGGAGCCAGTGCAAACTGCGCAGGAATGGTGTTACATGGGAGCAACGAGTTGCTCCCACTATTACCCGCGCAGCTGCATTCTGGACTAGCTGCAGCCTCCGGGTGCACTTCAAGGGCAGCCCCATGTAGAGAGCATTGCAATAATCCAAACGGGAAGTGACAAGAGCATGAGTGACCGTGCATAAGGCATCCCGGTCAAGGAAGGGGTGCAACTGGCGGACCAAGCGTACTTGGTGAAAGGCCCTCTTGGAGACGGCCGCCAAATGATCGTCAAACGACAGCCGCCCATCCAAGAGGACACCCAAGTTGCGCACCCTTTCCATTGGGGCCAATAACTCGCCCCCTACAGTCAGCCGCGGCTGCAGCTGACTGTACTGGGGTGCCGGCATCCACAGCCACTCCGTCTTGGAGGGATTGAGCTTGAGTCTGACCATTGCTACACAACACTAAAAGATGTTTATTGGTCCTTGCCACGAGCAGCTGTGGGATACTCTGATCATTGCATGATTCACCTTGTACCTGCTTACAGGCAAAGACTTAAAACCACAAACCAACAATTAAATCAGTGAAGACCTGGACTGAGGAGGCAAAGTTAAAGCTACAGGCCTGCCTTGACTGCACTGATTGGAATGTTTTCGAAAGTACCTCTGCAGACTTAGATGAACTCACAGATACTGTAACATCATATGTCAGCTTCTGTGAAGACCTATGTGTACCGACAAGGAACAATAACAACAAACCTTGGTTCACAGCTAAACTTAAGCAGCTACGTCATTCCAAAGAGGAAGCCTACAGAAAAGGTGATAAAATGTTGTACAATCAGGCCAGAAATATATTAACGAGGGAGATCAGAGCAGCAAAAAGAAGCTACTCTGAAAAGCTAAAGAATCAGGTCTCAATAAATGAAGCAGCAAACATGTGGAAAATTCTTAAAAATATCACCAGTTATGGCAACCTCCTTCCCAGGCTGAAGGAAATCAACAACTGGCAGATGACCTGAATGTGTTTTACTGCAGGTTTGAAAGGAAACTACAGCCACCTATCTCCACAACCCCCATCTCAGACACACCAACAACAGCCAAGCTTCCTACAACTGACCCCATCCCATTGGGTTCCCAACCCCTTGTGATCACAGAAAAGGAAGTGCAAGACCTATTTCACAGACAAAAGCCAGGAATAGCTGCAGGCCCAAACAAGGTAACTCCTTCTTGCTTAAAAGTCTGTGCTGACCAATTGGCCCCCACCTTCACCCATATCTTCAATAAATAACTAGAGATGTGCTATGTTCCTTCTTGCTTCAAACGCTCTACTATCATCCCAGTGCCAAAGAAGCCCACCATCAAGGTACTGAACGACTACAGACCAATTGCTTTAACATCTGCAGTTATGAAAACCTGTGAAAAGCTAGTGCTGTCTCACTTGAAAACCATCACGGATCCGCTATTAGACCCCCTGCAGTTTGCATACTGAGCACTGGTGGGATTCAGCCAGTTCGCACCATTTTGGGAGAACCGGTTGTTAACTTTCTGAGTAGTTTGGTGAACTGGTTGTTAGAAGAAATCATTAGGGCAGAGAACCAATTGTTAAATTATTTGAATCCCACCACTGATACCGAGCAAATATATCAACAGATGATGCTGTTAATATGGCTCTGCACTACATCCTACAACAACTTGAATCTCCAAAGACCTACGCAAGGGTCCTGTTTGTAGACTTTAGTTCAGCATTCAATACCATCATTCCAACTAAGCTAAACCAGCTAGTGGTACCTGAACACACTTGTAAATGTAACATAACCTTCCTAACAGACAGGAAGCAGCAGCTGAAGCTAAGCAGAATCACATCAGATACCTGTACAATTAGCACAGGGGCCCCACAAGGCTGTGTGCTCTCTCCACTTCTCTTCTCTCTGTATACCAATGAGTGCATCTCAAATGATCCATCTGTTAAGCTACTGAAGTTCGCAGATGACACATTCGAGACAATGATAAATCCGCATAGATGGGAGATTGAATAACTAGCCTCGTGGTGCGACCAGAACAATCTGGAACTGAACACACTCAAAACCGTAGAAATGGTGGTGGGCTTTAGAATAAACCCTCCCATTCTACCACTTCTTACAATACTAGACAACACAATATCAACAGTAGAGACCTTCAGATTTCTAGGTTCTACCATATCTCAAGACCTAAAATGGACACTAACATAAAAAACATCATCAAAAAAGCACAACAAAGAATGTTCTTTCTGCATCAACTCAGAAAGCTCAAACTGCCAAAGTAGCTGCTGATACAGTTCTACAGATGAATTATTGAGTCTGTCATCTGCACCTCTACAACTGTCTGGTTGGTTCTGCAACCCAACAAGGCAGACACAGACTTCAGAGGATAATTAGAACTGCAGAAAAAACAATTACTACCAACCTGCCTTCCATTGAGGACCTGCATACTGCACGAGTCAAAAAGAGGGCTATGAAAATATTTACAGACCCCTCACATCCTAACACAAACTGTTTCAACTCCTACCCTCAAAATTATGCCAAAGAGCACTGCACACCAGAACAACTAGACACAAGAACAGTTTTTTTCCCAAACGCCATCACTCTGCTAAACAAATAATTCCCTCAACACTGTCAAACTAGTTACTAAGTCTGCATTACTATTAATCTTGTCATTGTTCCTATCACCCATCTCCTCCCACTTATGACTGTATAACTGTAACCTTGTTGCTGGTATCCTTAAGATTTATATAGATTGACTGTTTCCTAATATGATTTGATTGCTTATTTGTTCCCTATGACTACCATTAAGTGTTGTATCTTATAATTTTTTTATGTAAATCGAGAGCATATGCACCAAGACAAATTCCTTGTGTGTCCAATCATACTTGGCCAATAAAAAATTCTATTCTATTCTAAAAATAGTAAAGGCAGGAAATAAATAAATAAAATTAAGGAATGACAGATGTAATACTAAAGGGGCTCTAAGATTTTCTGAAATTGTTCTTCCAATGTTGTATTCATGGCTGTGAACCATGAACTGCCCAATTCTGCAGGCTTCAGGGCCCAATCACTCCTTTTTTCCCCATCTGTCTGGTGCTTTCAAAATCTGAGAAATCTCAACCAGAGAGAGACCATAAAAGGAGCATGGTGAGAATTGGTTTAGAGTTGACCTGATGCATTTAGGCTTCTAAGGTTTCTTAACTCTTTCCCATCCTCCATCTCTGGAGGTAATTTAAACCAGACATTTGCCTCATAGAAATTGCTGGAGGTGACTTCCGGTATGGCTCCGCTTCGTTGAGAAGCAGCTTTGATTAGGCTGCTAACTCCCTAGTCTGTAGAGCTGTCAGGACATCGTAAATCTGGTCCAACAGCTTGGAAATCTCTTCCCTCGGGGAAAGAGGGAGAGATGAGCATTCAGGCTGAAGTTGAGACACCCAAATATAGCCACAGAAAAAGCTTCTGAGGCTTGCGGGGAGCTCTCCTTCCATAACCTGAAAAGCTCCAGATTGGGGGAGGCATCTGCCTTTTATGGCAGACAAAACGTAGCGTCCAATTTCCCCAGCAGGAATTGATTTATGATGGATTGTAACGTGGACGGAGCAGAAACTGGAGTTCTAGCACTTGTTTGTAAGAAGACTGCAAGCCCCTGAGGATATATTTGTTGCGAAGATAGGAGAGAAGAAAGCAAATGGCGGTTTTGTGGAATGTGTGTACTGGAAACGAAAGTTAAAGAAATGCTTACTAACAGCTAGTGTTGAATTAGAAGATATATAGGAAGATACTGACTAAATGGAAGAAACGAGAATTTTATGATTTATATTTTTTCTTCTTCTTTGGGATTATAGTGATTTAGAAGAAAAGTTTTTTTAATTTTTCTTTTTTAATTTTTTTTTGGTCCGTTATTAAGTTATATTTTTAAAAAATGGCTTTTAAGCAAATAGTGCCAAAAGTCATTAAAAACTTTGAAATTTCTTCAGATTCAAAAATTAAAAGAAGAAATCAAAAAGGAATTAAGAAATTCTTTACAGGAGTTTTTGGAGAGTCATTTTTTAGAAATAGATCAAAAATTTGATGAAATAGAGAAAGAGATGTTGGATTTTAAGGAAGTGGTGGAAGAGCAGAATAGGGAAATGAAAATGGTAAAGGATGCAATTGCACAAATATTAAGCTCTTGTATTCAGATGGAAGATGATCTTGCAGAAATTAATAAAGCTAATTTAGAGTTGCAAAGGAAAATAGAGGAAATTCAAAAGAATCAAAACAATTGGAACTTAGATAATAAGATGGGAGATATACAGGCAAAGGTAGATAGGGCAGATGAAGAAAGAGTAATATTACAATATAGATTAATGGAATATGCTATAAGGGTGAGGGGTTTGAAGCAAAATAGGAAGGACAATTTAAAAGATTTTACGCAAGCCTTTGCACAGATAAAGAGTGTGGAGCCAGAAGATTTTGAGATTAATATTGAAAGAATTTATCGTGTTAATTCTTGGTGGGCAAGACAACATAGAGTACCGAGGGATGTGGTTATTTATTTTACAACTAAAAAGGTTAGGTATGAAATTTTGCAAGCCTTTTATAAAAATAAATTTCAAATATTGGGACAAGATATAAAAATGATGAAGGAAATTCCTCCTAAAATGTTAAGAAAGAGAAGAGAATTTGCTTTTTTAGTGGATGAGTTTAAGAAACATCAGATATATTTTAGATGGAAAGTTCCAATGGATTTGTCAGTGAATTTTAGAGGCAGAAAGTATTTTCTTAATTCAGTTATGAAAGCGAGACATTTTTATATTAATGTTTTAAAGAGTGGGAATCCTTTGTTGTTAGATGCTAAGTTAATTGGTTTGGAAATGATGGAAAATAGAATGGAGAGGGAGGAATGTTTAAGATGTGAATATGATGATTATGGTTAATTTTGGAATTGATTTGTTTAGGATATAAATTATAGGATTTTCGTTATTTGCTATTTGTATGGTATAAATCTATGGGATGATATTATTTAATTGTGAAGGATGGAAAGTGAAATTTATGAATTTAGATAATGTGGATGTAATGATTTTAACTGTTTACTGTTATATTGTGGATGTAGTTTAAATGATTATTTGTTTTAATTGACACGTTTATAGATAGTAAAAGTTATGAAGTTAAGCTGGAAATATTATATTTGAGAGATTTTATTCAAAATGATATTTGATTGATGGAGTAGTATTGGAAGATTGGATATTAAATGTTATGACAATTGAAGAAATATATAAGTGATGAAAATTTGAATTTGAGAAGCTGGATTGTAATTTAAGAAATGGATTTATGAAATTTGAAGGAATATACAAGTGGGTGAAAAAATTTGAATTTTAGAAGATGGAGTAATTTTTAAAATGGACTGTAAGAAGAATGGACATTAAATGTTATGGCAATTGAAGAAATATATAAGTGATGAAAATTTGAATTCGAGAAGATGGACTGTAATTTGAGAAATGGACTTATGAAATTTGAAGGAATATACAAGTGGAAAAAAAAATTGAATTTGAGAAGATGGATTAATTTTTAAAATGGACTGTAAGAAGAAGTAATATGTGAAGTTGGTATTGCTTCTTTTCTTTTTATTATTCTTTCCTATCTCTTTATTTTTATTGTGAGGGGATCTAAAGTTTTAAATTTTTAAAGGTGGGAGATTATGTATATTTTGTATACTTTAGCTTGTGATTGTTGGTCATAATACCCGGTATTTGCTCTGGGAAGTCTGGGGGAGGGGGGGAAGGGGGAAATGATACATGGATTGATTATTAATGTACAGTAATTTTGAAGATATGAAATTAAAATTTAAAATGATATTGGGGATGCTCGACTGCCATTTCAGAAAGAAAAGGAGAGAAGTAGAAGGAGGAAGAAAGTAGGTAGGAAAGAATAGAGAAGGAGGAGGGGAATAAGAAGGTTAGATAGAGTGGAAGAAGGGAGGAGTGGAGAAGGAGGAGAGGAAGTAGTAAAGTGAAGGAGATGAAGGATGTGAAAGTAGTAGAGGGTAGAGAGGGAGGTTGTGAAGAAAGGAAGTGGCAATCGGGCAGGCCTGAATCAGTAATAAATAAAAATTAATGATTAATGATGGATAATAGTTTGTACATAAATATGATGTTGGAAAATGGAAATAAAAATTATTTATATAAAAAAAAAAGAAATGGCTGGAGGGTCCTAATTCTCTATTCATTCTCATTTTTATGTTAACAGGCTACAGAAAAGCAGGAGTTTGGAATGGTTGGAGGATTCCAATCTCAAAGTATAAAAGATTAGAATAAAAGATTGAAAAAGAAGACAAAAAGTGTCCATAGCGCTTTATCAGATCTATAGAAAGGTTGGAGGTTATTCCTTGCTTTGAACTGAATGACGGAATTTGAAAGCACATAATGATAGAATTACACTAGAAAGTGATCTCTAACCTCCTGCTAATGACAGGATACTTGCATGGGATTTAAAGAAAAGGCAGCATAACTACTTATCACTGATGAGAGTCACCATCTCCAAGGCAATCTGTTAAATATTCAGCATCACTGCTACAGAGCCTATATAATCAGAAATTTATTCCTTAGATTTAGCTTAAATCCCTTATTAGAAATTTAAAATTAGGTCCTATCCCATTGAACTAGAGAGAATGTATTTGTCTTATGGGACGGCCTTTCTAAAATAGGTGGATGCTACAAATCTATAGCTATAGATTTATATAGCTCAATTATATAAGCTATCATTGAGTTATAGCAGAAGAAATCCTGCTGCTTATAATCTTGGAGAAAACAATTGCTGGTCATGGTTCATAGCACTGGGATAGATGGAAAAATAATATAAATAGAAAGACTTATGTTCATCCAAGGACTTGGTAAACTGATTGGAGATAAGTACCTACAGAAAGAGATCCAGTGATCCTGGAATTATCATTCTTTACATAAATTCTATATCAGTGATGGCTAACCTTTTTTTCCTCGGGTGCTGAAAGCATGTGCATGTGCACTATTGTGCATGCGCGCTGCCCACATCCATAATACCATGCCCCTGCGCACCCCTGCACATGGGTGCATGACCCCCCTGCACCTCACCATCCCCCATGCATGCACGCGTGACCCCCCGCACTCCACCACACCCTGCGCATGAATACACGCCCCCCTGCGCCCCAATTTGGGCGTAGCAGGCCTCCCTGAAGCCTCCTGGGATGAAAAACAGGCAGTGGAGGGGGTGTACCCGCATGCATGCATGCGTGTGTGACTCCCTGCTCCCCTGCGCATGCGCACAGGTCTCCCGCACATGTGGCAGAGACCCCAAAATCAGCTGGCCAGCAGGAGGTGCGCGTGCATGTGCAGTGGAGCTGAACTAGGGCGATGGTTTGCGTGTCCACAGAGATGGCTTTGCGTGCCACCTGTGGCACGCGTGCCATAGGTTCACCATCACAGTTCTATACTATGCAAAATTTATCAGTATGTTGGTTCAGTTTTACATCAGTAGAAGATTGATATATAAAGGTTTACAAATCATTTTGAAACTGAAATATTTCAAGCCCAAAACATTTTGAGTTAGACACACCTTTTTGCAATTTAATAAAAAAAGCTGTCCAAGGTCACCATGCGTTTAATATTTGAAACTTACTACATATCTTTCCTGATAGGGATGGAAAAGTAAAGCCAAAGTACCCGCCTACCCTACAACACTACTTGTATCTTGACCCACTAATACAGTGGCACTTACTCCTAAGGTACTAAACAGTACATACAATCTCAGATTGAATGCATTGAATATTTTTCCCCTTCTAGACAAGATTTTTGATATGGAATTGCTCTGCTTGATTCAGGACATTTTTACTGGGAGCCAAAATACATTTTTGTATGTGTAACTACTAGAATGTTTTGCCACCGTTTCTCCTGTATCTTTTCTTTTCATCCCAAATCCATTAAAGAGTGAAAGAAACCGTCTTTTGATAAGGAGTTTCAGGAACATTCTGCTTAAAATCACGTTGTGCTTTTGAGTATTATAAGAGAAATAAAAAAGCAATACTTTTAAAAGAAAATGTATTAAAATGTTATCTCCAAGTAGATTTCTTTTTTTTTCCTCCCAATATATTTACCTCTCTTTGTCTTTAATGATCTGCTCAGCCATTAATTTTTTAAATTCTGCCAAACGCAGGAGGTCTTTGGCTTCCCTTTCTTGCCACTTGCGCTGTTTTTCAGCCCAATATTTTTTCACCTAAGAATACAAAGCAAATTAAATATCTGGGAGGGGAGAGGAGAAGGAGAAACCTAACATTGCCTAATCACTACTTGGTATCTATAAAAACAGTTTCACTTGTTCATACCATACTGATATCCATTTGACTCCCCAATCCACAACCTCAAATACGAATAAGAAAAGCTGGTTTGAAGACTTGCTACTCTGAACTTATTACAATGCTACGTTTTCTTTTTGTCTCTTCTTTCGGGTACAGATTTATAGTATGTCTTTGCATGTATCATATAATGTTATATCATTGCACATATCAAAAATACTATCTCAAAATTCAGAAACCTGTCTATACTAACTCAGCGGGGGGGAAACTCAATATTTAAAAGCTTATAACAGTAAATTCCAAAGGTCACCCCAACAAAGAAAATGCTAGATACGAGTATGTGAATGAAATTGCCACAAAAACAGAATGATGGCCAATTGGATGGTGTTCTTTGTCTTCTTTTAAAAATAAGCCTGCGGCAGAATGACCACAGGCAAAAATCACAGGAGGTAGACAAAGCAAGAGGGACAACATTTGGATCAGCAGCGATAAAAGCAAACAGAACTCAAGAGTCTGCACTAAAATATGAAAAGATACATGGAAAATGTTCCAACATAGCTAGTAGTTTTGGTCCAATGTTTATAGAATGAATCCAACAAGTGTGGAAGTGTTTGCTTTGAGCAAAGGCTAATTAACTGCACAAATATATCCTCTACCGCAGAAGAAAACAACTCACAACAGAGATAAACGAAAGGTTAATTAAATGGAAATAAACAATTCTTCTGTTGAATAAAGCCAAAGGGGTGGGATATCCAATTTCTGTCTCCTATTAAACTCTTCGAATTTCTTTAAAGTAATCAAGCAGCACTTTCTACAGGTTCTGTGGGCTGCCATAGTTTGAATGAACTAGTAATAATAGAAACTAATGTAAGAGATCACTTCCAAATATTTCTATCTCCAAAAAACTCAAAGGAGCCATGCATTCAGAAGCTCCAGCAAAGCAGCCAGCAGCTAAACATCCGTGAATGGTCCTTCACATCCACATGTGAGGTAAGGCTTTGAAAGTCCATCCTGATGCCATCTGAGCCAGCGCAAATATAGGCTTGAATTCAAGAAGGGCATTCTTAAAAGTCCAGCCAGTGATTTCACAAGGGCTTGGAAACGGGCTGCTGTAAAATTTTGAGAGGTGGGAACAGACTTTTTCTTTTTGGTGGGGTGGGGAGTGAGTCATTCCCCACCTGCATCCCATCTTCATCAAGTCTTTCTTCAGAATTGTTTGTTTGATCTACAGAAGTCAGTGATCCAGTCAATTGGAGTATGTAATATAAAATGTTGGAAGTAACTTTGCCAATATATTTCTGCAATGAAATCTACTGAACCATCTGATTGTATCAAAGCCTGGGCTTATACTGTACTTTTGGTATAAGCCTTTTTATGTGCGATCCAGGGAACCACTGTCTCCTTCAGACTTTGCCTGTGAGACCAGTGAGCATTGGTGCATTGCAGCAGATAAGAAGACAGCTGGGATCAAGAGCTGCATTGATGGAGCTGAATGCCAGAACAAGACAGACACATGTAGTGAGACTAGCATGAATTTGAGGCCCTGTTGCACATGAGTTTCTGAATCATGGAATAGGAGACTTTGAAGGATATATTCCCATCTGTCCCTTTAACAGGCCTTTCAAAGCACACACACACACATACACACAGAGAGAGAGAGAGAGAGAGAGAGAGAGAGGGCGGAGGGAGAGATGGGGAGGGAGGGAGAGAGACAGAGACAGAGAGAAAGGTAAGGAGAAGCTTAAAGTTAGCCATCTGGTTAGAGGACAGGGAAAGGGTGATACTATATTGAGCCCTCTGGTTGCCTTCTTCAAGGCTAAGCGCTCCAGCCTAGAGACCCCACTTGAAATGATTGGCACAATAAACAGTGCAAAGATGTGCAAAGTATTAGTAAGAATGAGCGGCCATCTTAGGAGGGAAGTTTGGAGGGATATTTAAGGAGCAAAATAGGTCCATTTTATGAACACTACTCAACACATCTGCAAGATCAATTTACATAGCTAAGTCATCCTCTGAATGTTTAGTTAGTCCCAAATAACTATACATGAGAGCTTATTACAATTTTTTAGACATGCTGACACCATTGCAGAATTTCATGCAATGTTGCAAGTATATGAAAGCATATTCTCTCCTTCTCTCTGAACCGAGTCTTCCAAGGATTCATGCAGGAACACAGCAGTCTTTCAAGATTTGCCCACATCTCACGTTACCATTATTTGATTTACAAATCCAGTGAGGGATACCAGTAAGGAAAGCTGCTTCAATATGTATGGAGCCTCACACTGCATCTTGGAGATGGTTCAAATAATTTTAATAGAGAACAGCCTGATGTTAATATTTCCCTACAGCATGTAAGCATCTGTCAGAAATTATTCCCATATTGATATTTCTCCCCCAAAAGATAGTACTAGAACAGGCTGGAAATGCCAACTATTACATTTAATAAAGAACTTTTTGTTTTGTTGCTCCTTCAATCTGACCTTTTTTCATAATTCCATATAAAATATTGCATACAAATAACCAATGATGGCAGATACTTTTTCCATTATATAGCAATTAGTTCAGCAATTATCTTTGCAGTTGCCAGAAAGATTGAAGGGATTGTGAATAGTTGCAAAACTATTCTATTTGTTTCCCTGAAAACAAAAGCTGTTATTATACCTATAGCTCATTAGATGTCTGTCTGTCTCCCTATCTACCATAGCATGTAACATTCCTAAGAGGAACAAAACAGTGATTACTTCCAAAGCTCTTGATTTATAATATTTACCCTAGACAGAGAGTGAAAGATAAATCATTCGGTTAAAATTAAGGTGCCAAATATGCTCCAATTTTTTATAACAAACAAAATTAAAGCTTTATTAAAAAAACACAATACACATACACACACAGTTCGTATTAATGTATTCAGCATCCAGGGATAGTTAAGGATATAAAAGTTTTCTGGTTTTATCGTGCTACTTTATAAAATCTGAGCACATCTATCTTGTCCATTTTTCTGAAGCTCCAATAGATTATCTATCTCTTTCTGAAGAGTTTTCAAAGTCAGACTTACACTAGATGGCAATCTTCGCTCTAAATGGGTATCTACAGATCTGTTGGGCTATTCCAATAAAAGGAAGGAGATGAACGTTGCAAACACTGATCTCTTAAAAAAAAACCTCTGGTGCATATGACTCTCCAACTAGATTTAAAATCTCGGTACAATATTTTCAAATAGAATTCTTGTATTACATTTCCAGGCCCACCTAAACCATTCATAAAAGCTTTCTTCTATGGTTAATTTCAAGAGTCAGTGGAACTAAGAGCTTCAAAAGGAAGCTCAAGCAACTTACATAAATGAGATGAGTGGAAACATCTATTTTGAGATTTGAAGAGCTTATAGCTCAGTTATTCACAAAAATTAACTCATTTAAAATGAAATTATTGCATTTTAAAGATAAATATATCAGTCATGTTTAGACAAAAGCGTTTCCACAAATACTGGTGTTTTAGCAGAGCGATGGTTATCAGTATAGATTATCCAATTTTTAAATATTAATCTTAAGTATAATATTTAACACTGATGTTTACCCATAATGAGTTATCTGAAATTTAACCAGTTAACAATGTTTAACATATATTAAGGTACCTCAAATGGGCTAACTTACTGAAATTGTCCCAAATTTGTGACCCATGATTCCTATGGAATTGAAATTTGGCAAATTTTATAACACGTTTTATGATAAACATTATCACAAAACAGTTTATGACATAATACAAAATGTTGTACTATATTTCCTCTGCTGTTGCTTTAACTGTGTTATACAGTTCAGCGTGGGCTATTTTCAATGCAGATACATCTCTGAATGTATCCCAACTTTTCCAGTTACAAGTTCTGTCATTGTTGAAAGCACTAAGGATTCCCGTAAGGATTGACCAAAAAGGTCACAGGTTATAATGTGTATCTGTATGTATATACACAGCTTGTTCATATGTATATATACAGGTTTCAGGTACTATTTAAGGTATCAGGCAGTGGTGAAATCTGAACCAGTTTACTACCGGTTTCCTGGCTGCACATGTGCGCTGTGCGTGCACATGCACAGTGCACACCACACACCAAATGTGAGGTGTGTGCCTGCGCACAGTGCACGCCAAAAGAAGGCATAGGGTAAGTAGAACAGTGCAGGGGGGAGGGTAATCAGCTGTGGCACGCAATCTTTTTTTTTACTTTCAAAAGCACTTTTTTTGCAACCCATTCAGCCGAATAGGTTGTAAAAAATGCTTTTAAAAGTAAAAAAAGGCTCTGACAATTGCGCGACTCAGCTGTGATTGTCAGAGCCTTTTTTTTACCTTTTAAAAGCATTTTTTAAAAGAACCGGCAAGCGGGCAAGCGGGGAATTGGGTGGGCATGGGCAGGGTGGGGCAGGGATTTTTGCTACCGGTTCTCCGAACCACCTGCCACCATCCCTACTGGATCGGCCAATCCAGTCCGAATCGGGAGCATTTCACCCCTGGTATCAGGGCAGAAACCAGTGACTATTAGTTCTAGTCCCGGCTTAGGCACAAAGTCAACTGATGACCTCAGACTGGTCACTATCTCTCAGCTATAGGAAGGAGGCAATAGCTAGAAGGAGGAAAACTTTGCCAAGAAAACTACAGTGACTTGTCTGGGAATTCTCCAAGAATCAGATGTGATTGAACAGAAGAAATCTATATATCCTCCAGTTATAACCACCTTTCTACTAAATATCATTGGACATATTTTAAGTCTTTTTTTTTTAAAGATTTTTTTTAAACGTACAAACATAAAAACATCTTCCATTCAAATTTCAATACAACGTGTCGATGTGTGAATTACATGTTTTGTGCAAACAACAATTATCTATCATTAACTTATTTAATCATCCATTTTATCATCTAACTTCAATCAAGTATTTTAATCAATTAATTTCTGAATAATCATTCTGGAACCAGTATTTTATCTTATCACCTTATTTTATCCATCATTTTAAAACAATTTTATCATTCATTTATATCCAAATTATTATCATGAATAATTTTTAATTTATTAAAAACTAAAATCTTCTTTATCATAATTTCCTTTCTAAACATTGGTAAAATAAGTCCCATACTTTATAAAATGGCTTATCTTCCTGTTCTCTGATTTCAAACATCAATTTACTCATTTCTGCACAGTCCATTATTTTCTTAATAATTTCATCTTGCAATGGTAATTTCTCATTTTTCCAATTCCTTGCAAATAAAATTCTAGCTGCTGTTATTACATTCACAATCAAATATCTCAGTTCTCTAGTATAGGTTTCAGGTATAATTCCCAGCAGAAAAACTTCTGGTTTAAAGTCTATATGTTTCTTTATCATTTTCTCCAACCAGCTAACTGATGACCTTGGACTAGTCACTTTCTCTCAGCCATAGGAAGGAGGCAATAGCTAGAAGGAGGAAAACTTTGCCAAGAAAACTACAGTGACTTGTCCGGGCATTCTCCAAGAATCAGAGGTGATTGAACAGAAGAAATCTATATATCCTCCAGTTATAACCACCTTTCTGCTAAATATCATTGGACATATTTTAAGTCTTACAATAAAATCCGTGCTGCTTCATTAATCGGCTTGTTATACATAATACTGTCTGAGAGATAAATCATTCTCATAAAACATTCAAGGGTCAACAGACTTTTGGAATTATCAGAATATAAATCCTATACTTGCTCTAACTTTACACTGTAGCACAATAATGGTTCTCTATAGCAAAGATACTTATGGATTTAATTGGATTTATTCATTTTAATAAGGTCTAGTTGGCTTTGTAGAGTGTTACATTTGGTATATATAATCTGAGTGGGGTTTTTATGATAATTTCATATAATCTGCTGAATGATGGTGACTCAGAAAAAAGTAAAAATAAATATAACGTTGAATTTGATCCCCTGCTAGGATTCCAGATTATTTATATATTTTAAAAGGAAAGGACCCCTCCAGTCTGGAATTTTTGAGTAGAGTTACTGTTTGAAGGCTCATAGTATCTACTCTGCATTGTTCACCTATATAGCCTCTGGGTTAGTATCTATGGAAGTTGCTTTCATTTTCCATGCTGCTACCATATCAAGCAGCCCTAGAATCTTTTTCCATTAAAAAAATAATGTTCTATGTATGTGGGGAGAGAGACAGACTGTATGAATAGGTGTCAAGCAATCTTGTATGTTTGTTTCCTTACTTCTAGGTTTACTTTTTTGCCTTCATGAAGGGGAGAAGATGACCGATTCCTATGAAGATAATATTATTTGAAAAATTACAGAGGCATTCCATTCTACTTAAAGAGCAACTAAATGATAATTCCTGCCAGGAGTGAATACAAATCCCCCAAATAATCAATAACAACTCAGTCTTAGGGCATGTGCACTTTTCATTGTGGCAGAACTAGACACAGGTGTTAAAATTCAAACTAATCAAATTCAGTCTGTTCATGTGGGCTATAAGTTGGTGAAGCAGTTTATTTTATATGACAACTGCTTTCATAGTGTCAAAACCTATATTGATCAAGGCAGAATGTGAAGCCTATAATACATGCTGCAGCATTATAATGCTGATCATAATAATATGTATTAATGTGATATGCATAATCTTAAATGAAGCACTCTAGCAGTAGTATAGACATAAGCATAAAGTCCAGTGGTGGGATAATTTTTTTTTACTACCGGTTCTGTGGGCGTGGCTTGGTGGGTGTGGCAGGGAAAGGATACTGTAAAATCTCCATTCCCTCCCCACTACAGGGAAAGGTTACTGAAAAATCCTCATTTCCTCCCAATCAGCTAGGACTTGGGAGGCAGAGAATAGATGGGGCGGGGCCAGTCAGAGGTGGTATTTACCGGTTCTCCGAACTACTCAAAATTTCTGCTATCGGTTCTCCAGAACTGGTCAGAACCTGCTGAATACCATCTTTGATAAAGTTCCTCTATAAGGTATTTGCTGAGCCTGTCAGACTTCTAACATTATTCAGAAGAGGTGCTTTGGAATGATTAGGAGTTGAGCTGCAGCACCTTTTTAAAACAGTCATGTCTTTTTTCCGATTTCTCTGAAAAGACTGGACAAAAATCTGTGATTGCTTTAAGACATCAACAATTCGAGCAGCTGGGCCTTTATGCAACTTATTAAATCAATTACATTATTTTCCAGGTTTGTACAAAAGTCTGAAAACGAAGACTTGGGTGCTTTAAAGAGATGCTATACTCACACACTTCTCAAGGGACACTTTTCTGAATTATTTTCAAAGCATGGGCAACCTAAATGTTTACTACAACTGTTTCCAGTTACAAATGTACTAAAAGCAATGTGAGCAATCTGGAAGATCTTAAGCAAATGGCTTCTCTTTGCCTGCTATAAAACTAACAGTAAGGAGTTTTGCCTGCTGTAATATCTTGGAATATCTGAAATTGTAAATAAGAGTTAACAGCCCTTTTCTAATGTAAGGACCAACAAACATAGAAAAATCATTGAAATCTTACAGGATTACCAAAATCTTGTGAAATATGATCATCTCCTTGCCAAGGTGAGAGAAATTTGGCATTTTTGTGAGATTGAAGCTTTTATAGTCTTTAAAATGTATAATTTATGAGGGGTCCAAAGACAACACTTGACCCTTTGCAGGTGGTTGCACTACCACCAAGATTCCCAAAGTGCATTCTGGACAAAGTTAAATGTAGTTCACTTCATAGCCACATGAACAAAATAAGAATGAAAAAAACTTGATAATCTGAGCAAGCTGGAAAAGCAATAAGAACGCTGCATGTACAGGGCTCAACTAATTATTTACAAAATTTATATTATACTATATCATATTAAATGTATTATCATTATATTATATTATTATACCGCCATATCTGTAAAAAACAACTTCATCTGCCATCAAAAAATATCTCTTAGATATATTTGGAGAAATCTAAACTGTTCATGAAGCAATATAAAAAATGAAGGTCTCAGAGAAAAAAACAAATCAGCCAAAAAGTGCCAGTGTGCATTAAAAATTGCTTCCACATATCCTGGGATTCAAGCCAGGAAAGCAAAAATTATTCTTTTAATCCTGAATATGTGTACTATCTCTATAAAGGTAGTTTTAGAAATGATAATAAAATTGCAGTCATGAAATTTTCTTATTGCCATTCTTTTCTCCTCTTCTGAAAAATCTGGTTTTAATGTTTCACAAGAATAAATGCTGGGTTTTTCAGAACGGAGTACCATTATTTTTGTCTCCAAATAGACGTATGATTGCTTTTTTCCTTCACCAGTGAATTCATTTGTGAAAGAAGAAATCCTTTGCATCCACTAATCATATTTATTTCAGTGAGTCTTGAAAAAAGTGATAAAGGCACTCCTTCTAAAAAAAGGGATTATTTACAGTCAACCTTCACCCTCTCAAACAAAAAAACAAAAAAAAGTCACATAAAATAAATCTCTACACTTTACCTGATTTTTTTTTTTATAACTTATCGGGCAATAAAAACACTGAACTGTATTATGAGAGCCCGGGAATCCCATTCTGAAGACTGCTTTTAAACAAGGCATCTGACCCTTAAAATGTAAATGATGTTTAGTAAATAATAATAATAATTTCACTTAATAGCTCCCATTGTGGTAATGGCATTCTGAGGAGCCATATAATACATGCTGTTATTTCAACGATCCTCCTTTTCATATTTTTTCTCTCTCAAAGGCTGCTGATTGCTTGCCTTCTGGATTCTGATTCTCAAAGGATCAGAAAAAGGAAGGCTAATAATGCCAACAGACTTCCTGAGACCCACTTCAGGCGTTTGCCCCTATCTCTGCTACTGGGCATCAGGCTCACTGTTCTCCGAAGCAGTTTCTGCGATGCTTCATTTGCTTTGTGCAGGCATTACCCCGGGAAAGCTTATTTGGTGCATTGCAGCATACCTTTGCTGCTGCATTGCAAACCACTCTGGTCTTTGCCACGGTTGCTCTTGACAGCAAAAATCTGCCTCTCGCTGGCTTCTCTGCTCTCTCTCTCTCTCTCCATGAGAGTACAGTAGGCATATGCCTGCAAGCATGCTCTTCATAATAGGGTCTCTTTTTTTCGATGGGGGGGCGGGGGAAATGGGGCGGGGAGACTTAACATGGCTGTGAGGAAGTCAAGAGTTTTCAAAGCTGCAAAATATACTGGCCTGGCTGATATCCACTAAGCACTCATTAATCTCTGTAATAATCCTTAAGACTGCTTACAAGGGTATAATGTATCCAGATCAATTAACGTTTTAAATATATTAAAGCATTTAAAGCGCGCAGGCGCGCACGCATACACACACACACAAACACGCAGACAGACAGATTGCATACTTTTTCTTTCTCTTCAGCTCTTTGAAGCCATTCTTTCTCTTTCCGAAACTTCTCCTTTTCATCTTCTTCTTCTTTTCTTCGGGCGGCAATTGCAGCTTCCAGCCGGGCAGCCTCCTCTTGCTGAGCACGCCACAACAACACCTTCAGACAAATTGAGATGATTGCCCTGTTTAGTCAGCAACCCCAAAATTTCTATTTGCTCATGTTTTAGAAGTTTGCCCCAACCCACTAGTGGGAATACAGCCCAATTCACTTTGGGCAAACGTTTCCATGTTTGACGTTTCCCTACCATTCCTGACAGCCACCTCTTGACTCTTTTTATACACCCGGCACAAACTTATAACAAAAAATGGTGGGTTTAGACAGTTGCAGCTATCATCTTCACCTTTTTGACCACCCACTCCTGTGCCTACCTCCATCTCTTGCTAACCTGCTTTCTCATGGTAGCAGGCGTGTTCTGGAATCAGGGAGTGAAGCCTCTGGTGGCTCAACAGACTAAGACAGTCTGTTATTAACACAGCTGCTTGCAATTACTGCAAGATCAAGTCCCCCCAGGCCCAAGGTTGACTCAGCCTTCCATCCTTTATAAGGTAGGTAAAATGAGGACCCAGATTGTTGGGGGCAATAAGTTGACTTTGTATATAAATATACAAATAGGATGAAGACTATTGCTTAACACAGTGTAAGCCGCCCTGAGTCTTCGGAGAAGGGCAGGATATAAATGCAAAAAGAAAAGAAAAGAAAGAAAGCATTTGAGTATAGTATTCTCACAGGATCACCCTCGGTGTGAAGGACATGCCAGCTACCTGGCTAAAGCAAGAAGGCACCTCTTTAAGGCAGCAACAGTGCAGGTAGTCCTCACCTTACAACCACAATGGAGCCCAAATTTCCATTGCTAAGCAAGGCAGTGGTTAAGTGAACTGTGTCCCAAAGGTTGATAAGTTTTATAGTCATGTTCAATCTGAAATTGACAGAACATGCAAGCAAGATGTGCTGTTTGTTGCTGGAGACTGGGATGCCAAAGTTGGAAATACTAAAGGGGAGACCGTAATTTGACTATATGGCCTAGGAAATTGAAATAAAGCAGGACGACTTCTCAACTTCTACCCATCCAATGATTTTTTCATTGCTAACAATGTCTTCAGATCTCTCAACGCACCATAGTAAACCAACAAACACAATCTATGCAAAGAATAACCCTATGAAATTATCAGAAACATCTCAGAAACAACTATCAGACTATTACAACCTGTTCTGTAGAAGAGAATATATGTCACTCAGAGCTGAACTACGGAATCCTTGGTTACTACATGGCATCACCATAGCACAGTAACTAAAGTCCTGCAAAACATCTTAGCCAAATCAAAAGATCCAACAGCCGAAGAAGGAAAAACAGAAGTCATCTACAACATATAGACTGTAGAGACTGTAAGGACCGTAACAGCCATGATGTAAGATAGACAAGCAGAAGATTAGCAGAGCACATCCAGAAACACCAACGCACAGTCAGAAGACATGATAAACTTCCTTAATCTCAGAACACATGGATAGACTCAATCATAGCTTCAACTGGTAAACTGTGAGCATCCTAGACTAAATTGAAAATTATTACAGAATTCCTGGAAGTTTGACATCCAAACACACCAGCCATCAATATACACATAGAGATAAATCACATTTACATACTATTCAAAAGAGAAAATGAAAAAGCTAAGAAACAAACAGAACACATTCTTTCAAGCATTCTACACCAAGATAAGCAGGAATTAATACCAGACAATTAACCAAGCAGAAAACAATACCTTAATAAAGGATCTACAAGGAAACAAACAATTAAGCAGATAAACAATCAAGGAGAAAACAATAGCCTAATCAAGGAACTACTAAGGAGAAAATCAACCTCCATCAACACTGGCAGGGAACAATCTCCATACCCATTAACACTGATGATGTTATCCAGTCAGGTACTGAAACAAGCAAGCAAAAACCAAGTTCATAGAGCAGCAAGAAATTCACAATTTGCTCCTATTCTCTTCTATTGGTATAAAGAAGTATTGAAGAGAAATCAAATTCTACAACAATATTTCAATGAAATAAGAACTAAGAGTATCAGAAGTGAAAGAAATCTAAAGTTGGCTTATTTGATCAAAATTAAAATATCACACACACATACCTGCAAAGTTCTGTCAACCAATAGATTTCTTGCTGACCCCAGGATTGAAATGTTGATCTTTTAAGAGTTTGTTTATAGATAAGGTATAGGATATGGAATTAAGAGATATCTGTTTGTAACCCTATAGGAGGTGAGCAGTTAGTAAATTTATTTACACTTATTGTTATGACAGTTAGAAATCACTTCTTAATATATATATATTCTTTTTTTATATTATTTTTCTTTCTAGGAGTTTAGTTTGTATCAGTTTTTACTATTGTAATCAAAATTCTTAATAAAAGATTGATATACCAGGACAGTGAGTTAATATTTAATAAAATAAATATTGAAAAATGAAAAAGGTTTTCACGTAGAAATGGACCATGACTGGCTATGAAAGCTGAAGAACAGGGGGAGGGGAGGATATTTAAAGAGCTAAGAAATAGTTAAGATAGAAAAAATATAGTGCTACACAGGAACATAGTCATAGAAATGTATTCATTAAATAAGATATCAATAGTTGTGAACTTATATAAACAGCAGAATAAAATCGGTAGGAAAATAGAAATGAGCATAGAATTTGTGTCTGTCTTCTGCTCCATATTAAGAAAAACCAGAACAAAATCATTTATAACAGCTAAGACATGGCCAAGGGCTGACTGTGAAACAGACCATGAACTTCACTTGTACAAGTTCCAAGTCAAGCTAAGGTGAAGAAGAAAGTCACTCAATTTACATGGCATAATCTTGAACATATAGCCATTATTTTCAGAGAACATCCTGAATTACTTTGAAGATCTGAACTTCACTGATAAGAAAATGGAGCAATTGTTTGATTATGTTCCATCAAGTCAGTATTGATTCTTAGTGACCCACATAAATAGATTTTCTCCAGGAAGAGGAACTGTAGACAAAAGTTGTTAAGAATTAATATTTCCAAAGAAGAAGAAGCAAACTGAAGTCAGAAAAAAACATGGAAACTACCAAGAAGAGAAGAGAAGCCAAAGCCATAAAAGACAAAGATATTAGAAAGGAACTAAGAGAGCTACTGAATTAGAAAATAGCAGTAGTACAATGACATCTAAAAAGATACTGTAAATGAAAAGAGAGAAATAAAAATAAGGAAAGTCTTCCAAAAGATCTCTGGACTCAGAAGGTGATCCAGCCTTGAGCTGGTACTCAAGTCACAATGGACAGATAATAACTGATTCAAGGGAGATCAAAGTAAGAGGGAAGGAGCTTACTAAAAGTATGTAAAATAGAGATGTCAACATCCATGATACCTAAAAAAACATTTCCTACTTACATGAATAGAAGAGTATATTAATTCAGCACTCTGATCATTTCCAAATTAGAAGACTACTGGAATATCTAAAAAAATATGGCAAGCAATAGAAGAAGAATTTACAAGGTTTCTGAATAAACTATGTCATCAGATGTGGGAGAACAACACAATCTGATGAACAGATTGGAATAGGTCAGTCCACATGCCAATACCAAAGAAAGAAGACTTAATAGAGTCTGCAACTATCATACAATATCCTTAATTTGACATGCTAGTAAAATAAGACTTAGTACTATTTAAAAATATTAATCTAATCGACTTCCAATGTAGATTAAAATTGCATGCAGAAAGAAAGATCCCAAATGTTGAAGCTAGTTTTAGAATAGACCAAGGAACATTAGATATTATTGCTGACATACCCTGGACAATTAAGAAAGCCAAAGAATACCAAAAAGAAGTAAACATGTGCTCCACTGATTATAGAAACTAATAAACAGTATCAACCCTATCATGCTGTGGAATGTCCCTAGGAAAATGGAATCCCAGTACATCTCATTGTATTCATACAAAATCTATACATGTCAAGAAACCACAATTCAGCTGGAACATGCCGAAACAGACTGGCTGCAGGTCAGCAAAAAAAATGAGACAAGACTATATATACCCTGCCTATTTATTCAGCCTGCATGCTGAATATATATTGCGGGAGCAGAAGTATTAGAAAGATGAGCATGATTTTAAGACTGAAGGAAGAATATGCTGATGACACTAATAGATGAAAATGGAAAACATCTGGAAGTTCTAGCCATAAAAGTCGAAGAATGAAAAATGTGACTAAGACCAAACTAATGACAACAGATGGAGCAACCAGTCTTAGAATTGACTAGGATGATACTGAAGTAGTGAATAGCTTCTGCATTTTAGAATCAACTATCATCAAAGGAACCAGCAGTAAAAAATATGTCACAGACCAGTGCCCACTAATGTACCAATGATGGCCTTGGAAAAGGTAATCAGAAGTTGAGATATGTTTATACTTACAGCGATCAGATTCATATGGGCAAATTAGGCACTCTATGGAAGTGCCATATTGGAAAGAGAATTGATGATTATCATCTTTAGTATTGGAGAAGACTCCTGAGAATACCATGGATAGCGGGTGGGGGGGGAGAAATCAAACAAACAAATTGCTTATATAACAAAAAAATTAGAATTCTCATTCAAAGGGCAAAATATCAGGCTTAAATGATAATATTTTAGACATATTATCTGAAGACCTGGCTCTTTTGAGAAATCTATAACACTGGGAAAGGTAGAAGGAGAGAGAAAAACAGAATGACCGGCAGCAAGATAGATAGACTCAATCATATCAGCAAAGGGTGCACCATTAGCAGATCTGAATGACCAGGTTGGGGATAAACTGCAAATATAATCTTTCCTGGATGCAAATAGAGACAATTTTGTATGCAGAATACAAACCAAACTGACCAAGCAGTTCCATTAGAAAAAATAATGCATTATGTGCTGCTTAGGGCATTTGACTGTGCCGTCTTGAGAAGACAGGTGGGATAGAAATCAATCATCAATCAATCCAGGGGTGAAATCTAAAAATTTTCCCTACCGGTTCTGTGGGCGTGGCTTAATTGGTGGGCGTGGCTTGGTGGTCAGCTGACTGGGTGGGCGTGGCCAATAACAATAAATAATAAAAATAATAAACAAAGTATAAAAAACAATAAGAGGTACCAAAAACTTTCACACTTTACACACACACAACACAACACAACTTACTCACACACAATGTAAAGGCAGCTGCACTTCACACTTCACACAGCCACAAAAAGCTCAAAAACCAACTTTCACACTTTACACACACACAACTGACACACACATACACATACACACACACACACACAAAATGCCACATGCAGCTTTCTGAGATTTTGTGTGTTTGTGTAGTTAGAGTGAAACACTACAGAAACACACCAAATCTCAGAAAGCTGCACAAATATTTTATTTTATTATTTTATTTTTTAATTTAATTTTATTTTTTTAAATTTTATTATTTAATTTTATTTAATTTTATTTTATTTTATTTTATTATTTTATTTATTTTATTTTATTTTATATTTTATTTTATTGTGGACTTCAAATCCCAGAGTTCCTCAGCCAGCAAAGCCAGCCAGTTGATCACTGAGGAAATAGATTAGCTGAGTGATTGATTCTGTCTGGCTGAAACTGAAACTGCTTTTGGGCTGTGGCCATACATTCATCAGTAATCAGGTAAGTGCCTTAGAACCTCTACTCTTACTTGTAGAAAACTTGTTTTCTACAAGTAAGAGTACAAGTAAGGTTCTGCTGATGAGGAACTCAGGTGAGATCGCCAGAGGAGACTTTAATTATTTTTTTAAAAAGTTTAAAGTCTTTGTCGATCTCAGCTGAGGGGCGGGATCCTCAAAGGCTTTTTTTTACTTTTAAAGGCATGTTTCGGCTGAAGCAAAACCTTCTTTTAAAAGTAAAAAAAACAACCCTCTGCTGATGGTGAGGCTCAGCAGAGGCAGGGGGGGCGGGGGCCAGGGATTTTTGCTATCGGTCCTCTGAACCAGCAGCCACTATCACTACTGGATCGCATGACCCGGTCCGATCCGGGAGCATTTCACCCCTGAATCAATCAATCAAAAATAATAACAATATCTAGTTACCACCACTCATGGAGCAAACATATCTGATAAAAATGGAAACATTCAAACCGTATCAATTTAAAGAATCTGACGATTATAATTAGAAGATAAGGGTATGAACGCAATGGCTCCCTCACTCCACCCATGGCTTTTCTGTCACTTTTACACTTCACGTGAAAGACCTGATTCTGCTCAACTGCTCATAATTAATAGAGTTTATCTTAATTAGGGTTCACAGTCATCTGGACCTCTGTATCCAATGCAGCTACATTTCCAATTCAGGGCTTCCAAAGTCAGAATCCACAACAAAATCTCAAACCCTCACACAAGGACTAATGTGTTTGGCATTGACAAAATGTTCTCCTCTGTGCTAAACAAATCCCAAGACTAAAAATTGATAAATTGATTGATAAGTTAATTGATAAATTAATTGATAAATGCAAGAAGCATAGTCAACAAATTACCTGAACTTATCCTCTTATTAAACAGTGGCACATTCGATATCATTTTTGTTTGTGAAACATGGCTGAACTCATCCCTTCCTGACTCCATTATCTCAAACAAAGAATATCAAGTTCATCGATCAGATCGTGAAAACCGAAGAGGTGGTGGAGTGGCTATCTTTTACAAAAAGTCACTGAATCTAAAAAATATCCAAGTAGCACATAAACTCTCTCTTCCTGAAACTATTGTATGTGACCTATCACTTGACACTACTCTTCGATTCTTACTATGCTACAGAGCCCCTGACTATGACATTACCCATGCAAATATGCTAAAAAGCTGAGTCTGTTCAGAAAACATAACTTGCCTACTTAACCGATAAAACTGTATTTAATTACAAGAATGCAGTTGCTTAATCTTCTGGGTTAGTAGACTGCATGTTAGTCAATACTGCAGGCCTTACGAAGAGATACCATTTGAAAATCTGAACAGGCACTCACTCTGTAACATTGGTTATGTTTATTTACAATTTGTAACCCTGAATAAAACATATGAAAATTGTGCTGAAGGTCATCGTGTGAATTTTTACCTCAAAATGCCTCCCCATTACTTGTGAAAGAATCCAAAGTCGTCAGAAACCTTCCACTGGGATCCAGCCAAGTGGCACCTTGTCTGGAAATTCCTTTCAGGTTTAGAACCAAAATGGTGCATCATGAGGTGGTTCCAGAGCATTTTCAAGGTTTACACTAAGTGTTTAAAAATATGGTCATGGAACTGAGGCCTCCATCAACCTGAATGGAAAATTTGAAACAGGTAAGGCTTAGGCACACATGGGTTAAAACTGCCGAGCAAGATCATATCCAGATTTTGGCGCTGCTGTTGCTATTATCTTTTGGCAGTTAAAATTGCATAAAAATAGCAATTTTATATAGCAGGGTACTTTTAAAAAAATCGCTATTCTTTATCATTTTTGGTTATAAAACTAAGGATTATTCCTTTCATTTTATTACCTACCGCATGCAAGTAGTTTTCCAACGAAATATATAACTGGCTATCTAGCTTCCAGACAGAAACAAAACACAGAGGAGGAAAATGGAAAAACACTATATAGCAAAGCTTATTTTAATTATGATGCAGGCAGTAATGGAAAGTACAACCTAGATAACTACATTGCTACTAGGAATGAATCCTTAAACTTCTAAGTATCCACTCTCCTTTCTCTCACTCATTCACAAATGCACAGTTAATCTGTAATGGACATTTATAGTTAAGCCCAATGACCAAACAAAAATACTACTCAAATTTCAATGTCAACTTAAAACAAAAATCAAAAACATTAAATTACATTAAAAAGGCCCAATCTCACAACTCAACTATTAAGCCAGTGAAATCAAGGCTGGACAACTTTGGCTAGCCAAATGGTATGTGGTTGTACTCCCCAAAATGAGTTGAATTAAATGAATGTTTAAAATCAATTATCCCTAGATTTAATGAATTTTTAAACAATTAGTATGTTTACTCTTTGGGCCAGTTACATTAAGAATTATCTCTGGATAATAAAGAGGTTACACCTACGGCTCTGAGGGAATGTGCAGGTTACGTTCATCTGAGTTATACAGCCATCACTGTTTAGCTATAACTTGTAATATATTCTGTGGTATTCAGAGATTCTGGATTCAGTGATTCAGGTAGTCAGAAGCAATTAAAGAGGACTCAACTCAACCTGTGGACTGCATAGAGAAATTCTTATCTACGCAACCTGTCTCTTGTAATAATCCTAGCTCTTTCAAGGGCATTCCAGTAATCTCTTTGATCCTACCTATCCACTTTATCTGTTGTCTTCCCCTTCTTCTATTTCCCTCAACCTTGGCAAGCATAATAATTTTTTCTCTCATGCTACAATACATGCACACGAGAGTTTCTCAAGAGAGCAGTTGGCCTGTATTTGGTCCAGGTCTGATTGATAAGGTAGTTTTTGTTTTTTTGCAGTACTTATTAGTAACTCTCTTCAAATCCACAATTTGAAAGCATATATCTTCTTTGTCTCCTGTTTTTGTACTGTCTAGCTGACATATACTACACTGAAAAAAAAATCATTGATCTTTGCTGTCATTAAAATACCTGTGAAAAAGTCTGTAGTCACCAAGGTTTTGTGGTGGTTGATTGGGTGCTTATACATTCTAGAGGAGATACCAAGGAGTGTAACACAAACCAACTCTTATGTTCTAATGCTATACTTTGCTTTTCTGATAACACATTGGGAATAGAAGCAGTTATGATTTTCATTGGAGAAGAAAAAGCAGATACGGAATTGGCAAAAAGGGGGAAACCTAATAAATACCATCAGAAGGATCCTGAGTGAAAGATCCTGAATAATGGAAGATTTATCTGGCAGCTGAAAGTACTACAAAGGATTTCAGGTAGTCCTTGCTTAACAATCATTCATTTAGTGACTGTTCAAAGTTATACTGGCACCGAAAAAAATAACTTAAAATTTGTCTTTGCGCTTATGATTGTTGCAGCATCCCTAAGGCTGTGTGATTGTAATTCATGAACTCAACAATTGTGCATTTACAGTATCCCATGGTCGAGTGATCACCACTTCCAACAAACAAAGCCAATGTAAAAACCAGCAAGAGGGTATGAGTCATGGACACATGATGTTTCACTTAATGACTGTGGGTGATTTGCTTAATGACTACAACCAGGACTATATAAATAAATATGTTTCCTCTTATTTGTTGTTACATTTCTACTCCTATATTGTTTTAATGTTTGATAACTTTGCTTTGTTAACTTATTGTTTTGAATCCTCTTTGTCAGCTGACCTGTTGAGTAGACAATTGTTGATTAAACAATTGATAAAGAAAAAGAGGTAACAGTTTTCCCTGTTCAGTCTTGTCTGACTCTAGGGAGTTGTGCTGATCTCTGTTTCGTAGCCAAGGTAACCAGCACTGTCCAAAGATCTTTCTGTGGTCATGTGGCCAGCATGACTATATACCAAGGGGCATAGAACACAGTTACCTTCCACCAAAGTGGTACCTATTTATCTACTTGCATTTGCATGCTTTTGATCTGCTAGATTGGCACAAGCTGGGGCAAAAACAAGAGCTCACCCAGTCATATGGTACTTGGGTCTCGAACTGCCAACCTTCTGGTCGACAAGCCCAGCAACTGAATAAGCAAACAAACCAGCGATTGGGAAAAGACCAACCAAAATGTTCAAGGGTGAAATCTGGGGGTCAAGAGTACTGAAAAAGAAAAACACATCAGGCACTCTTCTAGAAGCCATGGACAATAATATAGATTGAAGAATAGATGTTGAAGGTTTCCCTCTCTGACATCACCAATGGATCAAATTAAACAATCTCCTGAATTATTGCATGTAGCCAATCCAAATTTTCTTGTGATTCCAGGCACTGTATAGTTTCTTGATATTGTATTTAGCATCTCTTGAAATTGGCTGTAGATTTTTTCCTCTGTTGCATTGATAACCGGAGCATAGAAATTGGAGTCCTAGTGGATAACCATCTAGATATGAGCCAGCAGTGTGCAGCAGCTGTTAAAAAAGCCAACACAGTTCTGGGCTGCATAAACAGAGGGATAGAATCAAGATCACGTGAAGTGCTAGTACCACTTTATAATGCCTTGGTAAGGCCACACTTGGAATATTGCATCCAGTTTTGGTTGCCACGATGTAAAAAAGATGTTGAGACTCTAGAAAGAGTGCAGAGAAGAGCAACAAAGATTATTAGGGGACTGGAGGATAAAACATATGAAGAACGGTTGCAGGAACTGGGCATGTCTAGTTTATCAAAAAGAAGGACTAGGGGAGACATGATAGCTGTGTTCCAATATCTCAGGGGCTGCCACAAAGAAGAGGGAGTCGGGCTGTTCTCCAAAGCACCTGAGGGTAGAACAAGAAGCAATGGGTGGAAACTGATCAAAGAAAGAAGCAACATAGAACTAAGGAGAAATTTCCTGACAGTTAGAACAATTAATAAGTGGAACGACTTGCCTTCAGAAGTTGTGAATGCTCCAACACTGGAAATTTTTAAGAAAATGTTGGATAACCATCTGACTGAGATGGTGTAGGGTTTCCTGCCTGGGCAGGGGGTTGGACTAGAAGGCCTCCAAGGTCCCTTCCAACTCTGATGTTATGTTATATGTTATGTTATGTTAAATGTAATTTATTTATTTATTTATCACATTTCTATACCGCCCTTCTCCGAAGACTCAGGGCGGTTTACAGCCAAGATAAAATCACACAGAAGCAAACATTAAGAGCATTATTAAAAATCTAATTCAAAATTTGGCCCAATAATTTAAAACTAATAAAATCTAAAATAAACCCTAATAAAACCACCCATATTAAAATTACGATTAGGCCAACCCTGCACGATGGAATAACAGAGTCTTAAGCTCGCGCTTAAAGGTCCGGAGATCAGGGAGTTGGTGTAGCCCCAGAGGTAACTCATTCCACAGGGCAGGAGCCCCCACAGAGAAGGCCCTCCCCCTGGAAGCCGCCAGTTTACATGGATGTTGCTGCATATCCACTAATTCTAATGCTGTTATTCATTGGGATGTAACTAAGGACATGGTTAGTGATATCCCTTTTCAATATCAATACAATTCTATTTCTTTAAACTGATCATTGTCTTATATATCAGATAAACATCTGAGTTAAAATGATCCAGCCTGATCCACCTGCAAATATTTATTCAATACTGGCATTATTTAGTACCAGACTTCCTTGCAGCTTTGGTCTGGTACATCAAAATCAGATATATTTGCTAGGCTTTACATTCTTCCTCTAGTGCCTTCCTGCCTGGCAGATTCATCATCTGACACCCAAGCTCATCTCCATACAATGTCCTTCCTTCTGAGTTGGATTCTAGAAATTTTTATTTAGGTAGGTTGGCATCACTCATCAATCACACTGTAAGCCGCCCTGAGTCTTTGGAGAAGGGCGGGATATAAATGTAAATTTAAAAAAAAATGTTGGGGATTATTTTTAGTTTTCCCCCTTTATTTTCAACTTTATTGGCATGGCTGACCCTATCAGGAGCTACTTTGTTGTTACTCTTTGTGGCTACCGGTGCCAATAGGTTTTTTTTTTTTAGGATTCAGAAACAATGAACTCAAGCCAAGATGAAATGTCAAAAAGAATTGTGAATAAATATGAATAGAGTTATGGATAAAAAGATATACCAATCTACATCCTTTCAGCTTACCAAGACTCTCAGATAGTCCCTCTGGAATCAACTGAAAGTTGTGCAGCACCCTTCTAGAACTTCAGGTCTACATTCAGATTTCAAGTGTCTGGGGATTTTATCACCTGTTCATATTTTTAAGGGTCAGGGAGTATAAATGATAACATGTGGAGATGACTTGCTAGCACATCTTATCAGTGTCTTGGTTATAGTTCACGCTGTTCCAGTGATATTTTAAAAAGGCATCTTCTCTAGTAGGACAAGCAGATGTTCTTATGACAGCCTGTCAACGGCTTGGGAACTCAGACAGGTGGCCCTTTCCAAATAATATTTTTATTTAAAAATACTGTTTCTAGTATGTAGCTACTGTTCCCCCTTACCAAGTTTTAGAGAACTCATGGTCACTTCTTCATCTTTATGGTAATATATAGAAATATAAATGAAAGGCACAAAAGGTGAGACAGATGTACAATATAATGATGCAATTTGCAAAGCTTCCTAAATCACTACCTCCATGTCCACACATGGAGGAATTTGCAATCCAAAACCTGGTATATATTGCCTCAGCTGGTTAAATAATTCATCCTGCATAGGTACAGCGTATCTTACATGAGCAAAGGAGTCCACACTATTTATCTCCTCAGGTATCTTCTAAAATGCCACTACAAAACGCAGAATTATCGGAACTCCTGATCCTCCCAATACGTTAAGGGTGGCAATCCCATAAGGATTTGGTGAGGCATACTATAAAATGCATGCATAGAGTTGCAAATTGGCTGAAAGACTAAGTAACTTAATGAGAATAATAATCTTTAAGAAAACATGCTTAGTTTAAAGCTGCAAATCAGCTTATGGTCACTGCAGATAAAACTGTGGCTGTCACATTGTTCCAAAATTGTCTCTGTGGATTGCCTTACTGCAATTCTGGTACATAATTCAAGCACCTATGCATTTTAATGTATGTTAGATAGACAGATACAGCACTCAAAGGACACCAGATATCAACATCCTTCATGCAAGAATATTGGCAATCTGAATTTAGTATTTCTGAAATTCATAAAAATGAGTTAACTCATGTTCTGAAAAAGAAATCAATAAAAAATGCTCCCCCCCTAAAAAAAATGCAGAGAGAATTCCAATGAAAATGTCAGCACAAGAAAGTAAGTGACTAGAAATAGTTTGGCTATTTTTCCACTCAGGAAGATACTGTAATCACCTATTTAAAACAGATAATCTACAGTGGAGCATGGAACAATAATAATGAAGGAACCATGATCAAACACAATTGTTATGGGGAAAATGCTCAAGCATAGGCTAGCAAAAGGCTTCACAATTCATTATGAGTCTCTCCCAATGGAAATTTTAACGCAAACCTTTGCTTTCAGAATTTCTAAATGGATACTGATTTCTAAAACAGCTTGTTTAAAGTATTTCTACTCTTGAAAACATTATTAAGATCTGGTCACAATCAAGCATCAATGTGTTTGTACACAAGCATTTTTGCAGGAAAACAGAGAAGCGTATTACTGAAACCAGTGATATATTTTCATAGAACACAGCAATAGTGGGTTTCAAAATCCACTATCGCTACTGTTTTGCTCTTGGGGGTGGAGCCTCCCGCCGCCACCGTTACCGCTTCACCCGATTTAGGGTGAACCGGTAGCAACCCACCACTGGAACACAAGCTACATCTTGGTTCCAGACTGCTCACAGAAGGGACAAAATTAGTAGAGTAGAAAGGAACAATCTAGTGGTAAGAAGGAAATGTGATACTAAAAGCTACTGCAAATTCATATCCTGAAACTGTGAACATTTCTGCTTATTGTAGTGCCAAATGAGCAACACACCTGAGTAGAAAATAGCTAATCATTCTGCAAAGAATTCTAAAAAAAATGATAGTTTGTATGGCTATTAGCAATTCAAACATCGGGCAAGTATCATTGTTTTTAAATTAGACCATTCAAGTTGCAAATACTGATGCAGGAAGAAAATAGATGTTTCAAGTGATCATTTGGGAAGCGGTTTTGATCTCAAAATGAGACATTTCAATTCTAAAACTGCTAAATTTGAATTTTTTTATACACCAATCAGATTTACAGATAACAATATTGAGTAAGTAATAGTTTGTGTTCTATCTTTAAAATTTGTATTATTAGGAAAAATGTAGGATTTCTGCCATGAATGTTAATTGTGTCATAATGACAATGGTATAATAATCTGTCATGACATTTTATTTGTTCATTCATTAAGTTTACATGCCGCTCATTTTGTCAAGAGGTGACTCTAGGCAGCTTACAGCCAATACTTTACATAATCTTGATTTCTTGGTTTTGTGGGATATATTGGTTTAACAAATTTATATAGCTGCCCATCTCCCTGAGGAACTCAGGCAGTGAACTAAACCACTGCCAAGTATATAAACTTGCTTTGCTCTTCTAAAGTGATAAATATTTATTAACAAAGTATATAAGTAAATAAGTTGTAGGGCTTTAGCAATGTTTCTCATTGCTGAGTCCAAAAGTATTCCTTACATGGTTCCAAGTTATATATTCAATTAATCATAAAATATAATGTAAGTGTTTAGAGACATATAAACTATGTTCAATGGAATTCAGAAGGGAAGAAAAAATCTTGTAGTAAGAATTCCTGAAAAGAATTTGAGTGAGTACTGGTTCAGAATATTTGATTAAATGCACTGATTTTAAATAAATATTTTCAGAAAAAAATGTTTTATGAGTTTCAGGTTAAGCGTAAAATGTAGAACAGTGATTTAAACCTAACTATAAGATTACTTTTTTCTCTTGCCTAATCTCTGTGAATATGTTTTCATTTTCTATTTAAAAATCAAACTGTCTGATCACACCACTTACTGGAATAGCGCTTTTTGTATAAGACAGTAATGAGTCCGCCAAAACTTCATTAATTATAATGGCTAGAGTTACCATTACATGGAAAATAAATTGAATTAATTGAGTTGGTGCTCAGGATAATGAAAATATATCTTGCATATTAAAGACTTTGGGACTCGAAATAGTTGGCTTTAGATGTATAGCTGGCCCTTGCAACCTGTTCCAGTATCATGCTAAAAGAATCTGTTATATCAAAAGAATGTTAATGTTAAGGATAATAATAGTCATGATAGAACTGTGATTATAGTTCTAGAATTATAATGTTATTTTTCTATAATTATAAATATGCCATAGGGGACCCAAGAGTAAGTCAGAAAATGGAAAGCTCACTACTTGTTTTTAACATGAGTCTTAATTGGAATTTTGAGATATGAACTCTATGGACATTTAGTTTCCATCTGTTAGAAAATGCAGTTAAAGTACAAAATGTTCTTTCCTAATTCAATCCTGAACTTTTAAAAAGTTGTAATTAAAATACAGTGCAGAGTTACTTCAGAAAAAAGAATGCTTCCAATTTTTTCAGAAGGAAAATTCAATTACACCTGGCACAGTAAGTGCGTTTATTCTGAACAAAATAACAGGAGTCTTGAAAATTGTGTTCCCTCTAGCATATTAGCTAAATAAACCAGGAAGGGATCGTTTTGGTGCTGGCCAACCAGTGGGGGATTGCCCCCAGTTTGGACTGGTTTGCAAGAACCGGTAGTGAAACTGGCAGGAGGCTCCACCCACTGACCCGGATGTCATGAGGAAACTTCTGCGCATGTGCAGAAGCGTGCGTGTGCAAAGCAAGTGCGTGCGCATGGCCCCATTGAGAACCAGTAGTAAAGGTAAGTAGAACCCTTACCTGTGTCCAACTGATATTTAACTTCTTTCTCTCAATCAAGCCATGATTCATTATTTTAGTTGAGCCTTGGCTTGTAACATAGCAACAAGACAGGCTTTCCTAAACTGAATGACACATAAACCCTTAGGGAAAGCACGTAGGAAATGAGTTCTGGAATTCTTTTCAGACCCTGTTTCATAGCAGGCGTCTGATTCTCTTCTGAGTAATGAAGCAACATATTACTATGTGTGGATGTGTGCATTCCTGTATGCATCCATTCCTGTGGAAGAACAATTTTCATAAAAATACTAAAGTTGAAACCAAGTACCCACTGCTTCATGTGTGATCCAAATCCATGTGCTGTTCCTTTGTCTTCTACAACCGACGGTTTAAAAAGAAAAAGTTGGGGTGGAGTATGACGCCTTTAGTCACCCAAACTTTGCCCAGCTATAAAAGATAATATTTATGTAATGCTCACTTTCTGTTGAACAGTTTCAGTCAGAAGAAGGTAGAATAATATGATCATTTTCAAAGACTCATTTGCAGGCTTTGAAAATTTGTTCTGGAACATTTGGGAGCTCACCAGAGATGATAATGGGCATCAGAGATTAGAAATCTTGTGGCCTGGAAGCCTGCTCATTCAATGTAGGAATGTGTCCAACTATTTATTTGTGTGCCTGGGCGTGCATGTGCGTACGTACACGTGTGAGTGCATACACAGTACCAGGAAGTAGGCTTTACTGTGTAAACATTCAGTGTGCTTTTTTCAACATTAAACAATCCTGATTGTTCAGCTAATATAAAAGCAGTACAGAATTGCTTCCCCCATAGCTCGTTTCACAAATGAGATCACATTTTAGCAAGGCAGCAATTGCCAGGAGCAAGCAGCTTTGGATGCCAGTTGTAATTAAAAATTTTACTTTCAAATATATTTCACAGTTTATACATGGCAAAAAGAGGATTTGCCAAGTGAACACAGATTGCTCTGCTACACAGAGGGGATACTTCTTCATAGTCAGTTAATTATTTGACTAGTGCCTACTGTAAGAACGTAATGTGCATTAACCATGACTAATTAAGGCAACAAATTATACATTGTGGTGCTAGATGTGTCAGTCTCATTCCAGGGTGAACCAAAACCTGCTCTCTGGTTGATAGGCAGAATGAAATAAAAATGGGGATAGCTGAAAGAAGTAAATAAATTAGGAAAAAACAAAACTGCTATTCTGTTTAACCATGTGCTTAAACTGACTTTCCTCCAAGACGAGGACTGTGCAAATGTTTTGGATTGGGAAAATATGAGATCGAAACCCAATATACTGGAGGACCACTAATTAGGAGAAAATTGATGCACAGTCCATGGTAAAAAGTCACCCAATCCAATGTTTTAATGAAATGTTTTATGATCTAGAGGATTAGATCCAAAACCAGAACCAGTCTTTCTTATTTTTTGGCTTTAGGAGAAGAGAAACCACTAAGTTCATGATGAAACATTTTCACGCTCCTGGTCCTCTGTATCATAGACCAAAGCTGTGATCTATAACTTGTATCACTCTGCTGGGTCTGCTGGTAATTAGGCATTTCCTCCCACATTTGCCAATGAGTCACTGTAACTGATTTTTCCAACATGAGACACAATTTTTCACTTTGTCATTTCTCCCACACTTCAAAGATTCCCATTAAATTCACAAAAGGTAGTTGAATTCTGGCTCACCAAGGATCTACTGTATTTATTGCAAAACAAAGCAGGACAGAGTAGAAACCTTCTCAATGAAAAGTGCATTTAGTTATAATTTATCTCCACTGCCCAAATGTGCAGAAAGTCAATTATATTACTGTAGAGACCAGTTCCGATTTCAGGTCCTTGCTTATTCCATGATAACATCATGAGGACCATGATGTATAGCCTAGAGTTCCCAAAAGTGGTTAATATCAATCTACAAGGATAGATAGGCCTCTCCAAGAGATCGATTCTATAGTTAATGTTATTGTTATTATCTATAGCAGGGGTCACCAACATTTCAGACCTCAGGGACCACTAAATTCATAATTTTAAATCTCATGGACCACTAGTATGATCTGCCTAATGACTGGGTGAGTGGGCATGGATAGGTGGTCATGTGACTGGGTGGGCATGGCCAAAACTCCTCCCCTCCCCTCCCGGGTCCTTAGGGCCCCAACAGGAAGCAGTTGTTGGAGCTAAGCAGTTGGCAAAACAGCTCAGTTCAAATTGGATCTGACCAAGGAGGCTCAGTAGAAGCACCTCACTGAGGACTAGGAACATAGGCTTTCCAAGCAGAGGGAAGACCTGTGGGAGTGCAAGGCCAGGTACAGGCACCTGGAGGCTCAGCGGGCTGAGATGGTCAGCCAGTTCCAGGCCATGATGCAGTCCCACTGGAACAAGGTCCTCCAGCTCTTCACCACCAGCCACACTTCCCTCCAGCCTTCACCCAAAGCCCCACACCAGGAGGCTGAAGCAGATTTCAAGTCGGAATTTCTCCCCCCCACAGACCCACACAAAAAGACCTCAAAGTGGGAAACTCTGTGCAGCAACAGAAACATTCATTTCACGTATCTGTCCCAGGGGCCGTAGTTTGAGGACCCCTGATTTAGTACAATATTAAAAATGCAAATAAGTTTTCTGTGGACCGCCAAAATTTTCTCATGGACCACCAGTGGTCCATGGATCACCAGTTGGTGACCGCTGGTCTAGAAGGCATAGGGAGTGGCCTTAAAGGACAGGATGAAGAGCCACCACCCGGGCAACAACCAGACAAGCCCATTCCAAGAAACTAATTTGAGAAAACATCTCAGACAAACCCTTTCTTAGTCCAAGGTAAAGCAAGGGAGGGGGGAAGCACATTCAGATTTGCAACATATAAAAGTAGTTTTGCCCTATATGACATTGGTTTCTTAGTATGGTCTATCTTATTGGATATTAAACCAATATAGCCAGTGATTTGTCACATACACAATCATTTTCTTTAAAATGCTACCGAATACCTCTCACCGACCCTCACAGAGAGGGACTCCTCAGGGTGCCGTCAGCGAGGCAATGTCGTCTGGCGACGCCCAGGGGAAGGGCCTTCTCTGTGGGGGCTCCCACCCTCTGGAACGAACTACCCCCAGGACTTCGTCAACTTCCGGACCTCCGGACCTTCCGCCGCGAGCTTAAAACACACTTATTTATTTGCGCAGGGCTGAATTAGATTTTAAATTTATGGGTTTTAAATGGGTTTTATTTTTATATTGTTTTAAATATTCGGCTTTTAGAATAAGTTTTTTAATTGTTTTTACTCTGTATTTATGTGTTTTTATGTGCCTGTTAACCGCCCTGAGTCCTTCGGGAGATAGGGCGGTATACAAATACGATTAATAAATAAATAAATAAATAAATAAAATAAATAAATAAAATGTACCTAATTAGCATATCTTCTAATAATGCTTATGTGGGTTCCAAAGTCAATACAGACATTAAGTAATGCCCTCATGTGTAATGCTTGTTATACAGCTTTATAACATTTTGGGGCCAAGATTCACACTGGTCCAAGAATGGGATGTTGAAGGATTACTTCACTAAGTGAGTAGAGCCAAAACAAAGAAATAGAAAGATTACGTGCAAAAACTAACTGCTATTTTTAAATGTTTTTCTTCAGAAAACAGCTGTTTTACTGCATTGAAATATACCTAACCCAAATACTCATCTTCCTCTTTATGGGTATGACTTTGTCATATCAAACCCTGGATCCTTAGCATTTGGAATTGGTTATAAGTATCTTAGAGACCCAGTTTGATGTAGTGATTAAGGCTAGAAACTGGGAGATGGTGAATTCTAGTCCTTCCTTAGGCCCAAAGCCAGTAGCTGACCTTGGGCTAGTCACGTTCTCACAGCTCTAGAAAGGAGGCAGTGGTCAACAATTCTGAAAGACCTTGCCAAGAAAACTGCAAGGACCTGTCGAGGCAGTCGCTGAGAATCGGACACAACTGAATGGAAGGAAATACATACATACACATACATACATACATACATACATACATACATACATACATACATACATACATACAGTTTATTTCATTGCCACTAAACAGACATTGATAACATATAAGTGTCCAGATATTGCTGCACTGATATATCTGTAATCTCTGGCCATACTGACTGGAACTGATGGAAGTCACTGAGTTGAACAAAAATACCTATCCCTACTTTAACTATTCTTGTTTTTATTTAATTTACTCTAAGTTGCATTATTTACAGACTTTTTTAATGAAGACATGCATATTGCAGCCCAGCTTTTTACTTTAACAACAGAATCCATAATGTCTACTGTGGATAATGGTTTCCCAAACATGCAATAATTGTTTCTAAACAGGACAACTGCCAGAAATATTTGTCATTTTTATTATACAATTTTCTCCCATGTATAAGCCTTGGTTTACTTTATGTTTTCACATGAAAGAAAAAAACCCCAACAATTGTAGAAACAGAGCTGTGTTAGTCTACTGTGGCAAAAGCTCACAAAATATCTAGTAGCACCTTTTCCAATTACCGTATATACTCAAGTATAAGCCGATCCGAATATAAGCCGAGGCACCTAATTTTACCACAAAAACTGGGAAAAACTATTGACTCGAGTATAAGCCGAGGGTGGGAAATGAGGCAGCTACTGGTCAATGTAAAAAATAAAGATAGAGCCAAGTAAAATAACATGAATATTTATTTGAACGAAAAACAATAAAAGTGCAAAAGGGGGAAGGAGGATTCCCAGCTTTAGAAAATTTAGAACTACGCCGCCTTTGGTATGACCTGAGCATAGCTCATAAAATTATCTGCTACAATGTACTTCCTATCAATGACTACTTCAGCTTCAACCACAACAATACACGAGAACACAATAGATTCAAACTTAAAAGTGAACCTCTCCAATCTAGATTGCAGAAAATGTGACTTCAGTAACAGAGTTGTTAATGCCTGAATGTGCTACCTGACTCTGTGGTCTCTTCCCAAAATCCCCAAAGCCTTAACCAAAGACTATCTAGTATTGACCTCACCCCATTCCTAAGAGGTCTGTAAGGCGTGCATAAGAGCACCAGCGTGCCTACCGTCCCTGTCCTAATGTTCCCTTTAGTTGTATTCCTTTTATGTATTCAATTCATGCTTATATTTATATAATTATTTAATATGTATTTGACAAAATAAAATGAATGAATGAATGAATGAATAGAATAGAATAGAATAGAATTTTTATTGGCTAAGTGTGATTGGACACACAAGGAATGAATGAATGAATGAATGAGTGAGTGAGTTACTTCAACAACATTGTCTCACAGAAATTGACAATACAACTGCAAGCATGAAAATGAGTCCTCCTTTAGCTTCCAAGGGACCAGGGTGCCTCTGAAGGTCAGTGCTCTAAGCACTAAGAACCCAGCACAAATCTAAGCCTGTATGCACACCAATAGTGAAAATACCCTGCACAGTGTCTCTTGGCAGAAGGTTAATTTTCATAGGCGTTGGGGTGGCTCTTTTTTTTTTTGGCAGGGCAATAAGGGTCTCTAATATCATTAAACCCAAGTGTGAGGAAAAAGACAGCAGCTAAAATGTTAAGGCCAGTTGTGTGACCTTCTCCAATACAGTTGGCCTGGCTGTTTGCCAAAACTTAAAACACCCTCCCATCCCCCCTCCCTGCTAAAGCTCTTTTCTTAAAACAATTGTGGTCTTTGCCTTTCATTGTGCCAATCGACTTTAGAAGTCTGTGTGTGTGTGTGTGTGTGTGTGTGTGAGAGAGAGAGAGAGAGAGAGAGAGAGAGGGAGGGAGGGAGGGAGTGCAAAAGGGGGAAGGAGGATTCCCAGCTCTAAACAAAGGGAAATCCCGGAATGCCAGCCGAAGGCGGTGCTCATGTTCCTCCTCCCTTGCTCAAAAGCCCCAACATGATATTGGAATTGGATGCCATTATATACCTGCTGAGGGGATAATTTGAATAACTTGAAAGATATAAAAGCTCTAAACATATTTGTTTAAAAATCTAAAATCTATACTTAAAATAAATGAATATAAAGTAATAAAGTTCTTTAAAGTTGTAATTCACTTTGCTGCTGAAAAAGAAAAGAAGCTTAACACCTTAAATGGTATTTATTAACTGAAATATCATCAAATCAAATATATAATGAGGTATATTATAATGACCTTTGTTTTCAGAAAGAAGCATGATGGAAGTTTTTCAATAAAGGGGGAAATATAGAAAAAACTTAGTGTCATGCTCATATATCATCTTTACAGATGTTGTTAACACTATACTATGGCAGCATATGATGGTACAATGTTTCAATCAATTTCAGGATGAAAAACTCATCAATGAGGAGGAGGAGTATAATTTATTAACCTTGTATGATATCAGTTTCTCAAGGACTCTAGAAGGACCCGAGGAAGAAATCTCTGCCCCCTCCCCACTTTCCCTTTCCAACCCAGCCTTCCAAGGGGACCTTTGAGGGAGAAATCTCTGCCCCCTCCCCACTTTCCCTTTCCAAGGCAGCCTTCCAAGAGGACCTCTCGAAAAGAGCGAAAGCTTTCTCCTGGCCGTTTTACCACCACCACACCCTCCACGCCGGCCATGGCACGAGCTCAGATTGCCGGCTGGGGATGATGGGCGCTGCAGTGCGATCTCGGGAGAGACTAGGGCGGAAGAAAGAATGACTGTTTCCCCACACCCTAGGATTGGGAAAACATTGACCCCCCTTAGTTGCGGGAGAAGGGTTGCGCTTCAAAGCGGTCGCCCATCCATCAATCCATCCTTCCTTCCTTACTTCCATCCATCCATCCATCCTTTTTTTCCCAGCGAGCGGTGCGTGTGTGTGACATGCAAGCAAGACGTCTCACGGGGCGTGTGTGTGTGTGTTTGTGGTGGGGGTCTCGTCCCAGCCACCCACCCACTCGCTCCCTTTCCCTCTTGGGCGTGGGCTGTTCCCGTTCGCCCTGGCCTCCGTCCTCCGATCTCCTGCGCTGGGAGGCGGCGGCGAGCCAGCGAACGGCAACCGGGCACCGCGGACTTTGGCAAGGAGGAAGGTGGGAGGAAGCGGAGCTGCCGGCTGTGGGGGTTGAGGCGTGCAAGAGGAGTGAGCGTGGAAAGGCCTTTTGGTGTGTGTGCGTGTGTGTGCGCGCCTGTGTGCCCTAGGGAGGAAGCGGAGCTGCCGGCTGTGTGGGGGTTGAGGCGTGCAAGAGGAGCGTGGAAAGGCCTTTTGTGTGTGCGTGTGTGTGCGCCTGTGTGCCTAGGGAGGAAGCGGAGCTGCCGGCTGTGTGGGGGTTGAGGCGTGCAAGAGGAGCGAGCGTGGAAAGGCCTTTTGTGTGTGCGTGTGTGTGCGCGCCTGTGTGCCCTAGGGAGGAAGCGGAGCTGCCGGCTGTGGGGGTTGAGGCGTGCAAGAGGAGCGGCGTGGAAAGGCCTTTTGTGTGTGTGCGTGTGTGCGCGCCTGTGTGCCCTAGGGAGGAAGCGGAGCTGCCGGCTGTGTGGGGGTTGAGGCGTGCAAGAGGCGCGCCTCCTCTTCCTCCAGGCTCGCTCCTCTTGCACGCCCCTCAACCCCACCATCCCCCACCCTCTCCGCGCGTGAAGGTCACCTCCTCCCTCTTCCAGGCGGCGGCGGCGGCGGCTCCGGCTCCGGCTTCGGCTCCGAGGGGAGCGCCACAGCCGGCAGCTCCGCTTCCCTCCCACCCGGCCCAGTCAAGCGAGCGGTGGCGACATGCCGGCGCCGCTCGCTTTCACCGTTCGGCTGGATTGGGACCGGCTTAACAGGTCGCGGGCGGGGAGCCGCCAGCCTTCTCGGCTGAGGGAGGGAGGGTTTCCCCGAACGGTGCTTGAAGTGGAAAAGAATAAAACTTTGATTTTGGGTTTTACCTATTAGATTGATAGATCTTTATAGAAATTGCTTGTTTAATATTATTATGAAAAAACAAAAAGTGATTTGATGTTAATGCCTTATTTTTACTGCAACAGAGAGAGTCGGAAGTCAATGTTTCTTCTTCTTTAATATGGCTGTTAATATGGCTCTGCACTACATCCTGCAACATCTTGAATCTCCAAAGACCTATGCAAGGGTCCTCTTTGTAGACTTTAGTTCGGCATTCAACACCATCATAAGCTAAACCAGCTACAGGTACCTGAACAGACTTGTAAATGGATCACAAGCTTCCTAACAAACAGGAAGCAGCAGGTGAAGCTAAGCAGAATCACATCAGTTACCTGTACAATTAGCACAGGGCCCCCCCAAGGCTGTGTGCTCTCCCAACTTCACTTCTCTGTATACCAATGACTGCATCTCTAATGATCCATCTGTTAAACTACTGAAGTTTGCAGATGACACAACAGTGATCGGTCTCATTCGAATCTGCATACAGACAGGAGATTGAACGACTAGCCTCATGGTGCGACCGGAACAATCTGGAACTTCACACACTCAGACTTTAGGAGAAACCCTTCCATACTTCCACCTCTCACAATACTAGACAACACAGTAGCAACAGTAGAAACCTTCAAATTTCTAGGTTCTACCATATCACAAGATCTAAAATGGACAGCTAACATCAAAAATGTCATCAAAAAAGGACAACAAAAAATGTTCTTTCTGCGCCAACTCAGAAAGCTCAAACTGCCCAAGGAGCTGCTGATCCAGTTTTACAGAGGAATTATTGAGTCTGTCACCTGCACCTCTATAACTGTCTGGTTTGGTTCTGCAACCCAACAAGAAAGACACAGACTTCAGAGGATAATTAGTACTGCAGAAAAAACAATTGCTACCAACCTGCCTTCCATTGAGGACCGTATATTGCACAAATCAAAAAGAGGACTGTGAAAATATTTACAGATCCCTCACATCCTGGACATAACTTGTTTCAACTCCTACCCTCAACACGATGCTACAGAGCACTGCACACCAGAACAACTAGACACAAGAACAGCTTTTTCCCTAAACGCCATCACTCTGCTAAACAAATAATTCTCTCAACACTGTCAAACTAGTTACTAAATCTGCACTACTATTAATCTTCTCATTGTTCCCATCACCCATCTCCTTCCACTTATGACTGTAACTTTGTTGCTTGTATCCTTATGATTTATACTGCTATTGATTGTTTCCTGATTGCTTAATTGTAGCCTATGACTATCATTAAGTGTTGTATCATTAAGTGTTAAATTTGTACCCTATGACTATCATTAAGTGTTGTACCTTGATGAAGGTATCTTTTATTTTATGTACACTGAGAGCATATGCACAAAAACAAATTCCATGTGTGTCCAATCACACTTAGCCAATAAAAAAAATTCTATTCTATTCTTTTTTTCCTACTTTCTTCCTCACTTCTCTTCCCACTCTGCCTGCCCACTGTTCTCCTATTTACTTTTGTATTTTGTTTCTTATTTTCTCTTATAACACAATAAAAATGTTAAACTAAACAAATCAGTATATTTCTAAGGGTACTTTTTATCAGAAACCAACCAAAAAGACCAGATACTGGCAAAAAATGTTGTAAATCACAAGTTATGTGACTATGGAATGCTATAACCCATAAAGGTGACCAGGTTGCCAAGTGCTCAAAGCACAGTCATGTGACTTCAGGGGAGCTGCTGAAGCCATCAGAACTCTAAATGGTCACCAAGTGATCAGTCATTAAGCAAGGACTACCTGTAATTATTTTAAATTAAAATTACGTTTTTTAAAAATATCCTATACCTTCTTAGAAATTCTTGGAAATTTAGAAAGGTAAACTACCTTATTGTTTTTTATTATTAAAAAGACCTTTGAGCTATTCATATACTTCTGCTTGCCTTTATTTTACAAATCACCATAATTTCTAGTGGCACTGAACGTGAGTAGTTAAGTGTCTGTAACTTTGAAAGCTAAGCTATGCCATCCAAAAATAAAAGAATAGCTCATTTAAAATTGCCTAGTGTAGAGAAAGATATTAATTTGCAAATTAAATTAAAATAACATGCACACACCAATAAAACAAAACATAAAGACTTCTGAGCTTCTAGGACAGTGATGGCGAACCTTTTCAGCACTGAGTGCTCAAACCAGAAAGCGAGTACATGTATGTGTCCCGGAGCACTGGAAACCCAAAGACCGTCTGGCCAATGTGCACATGCATGTTTTTTGGCTGTTTTTCAAACTGCTTTCAGGCCGTTTTCCAGGCCAGTTTCAGGGCTGTTTTTGGCCCAAAAGGCAGCCCCCAAAAAAGCCTGTTTTTTGGCTGTTTTTCAGGCTTTTTTCAGGCACTCTGGCGCCTGAGAAGACCAGCTGGCCGGCGCGCATGTGTGCGCCTGAAACCAGAAAATTAACTGGTGATGGTGCCCGTGCCCGCAGAGAGGGCTCTGTGTGCCACCTCTGACACGCATGCCATAGGGTCACCATCACAGTTCTAGAATATAAAACATTGGAACTGCCTATCAAAATGTATTTATTTATTTATTTATTTATTTATTTATTTATTTAGACAATTTACAATATATGGCCATGGTTCTCATAATTTTGGATGGCTAACCATATATTAAGAGTCCAAAACCAAAAGTTAAAACAATGGCAGAACATCCAAATAGCATACAATGCACACACAAAAACTCCCGTATCTTATTTAACCACATAAAATTAGGCTCTTCAAAGATCTTGGCCGCAACTTCTGGGCAAAGATTCATGTTTTTAAGGTTCTCCTAAAGCCTCATAAGTTCAGGGACATCCAAATCTCAAGGGGAAATGCATATCTCCTCGTTCCCACTAAATGACACTACTTCACAGAACTCGGCCAGATCTGATGGAACAAGCATGAACAATCTCAATAGTTGGTCCCTGTGCCAAGTAGGGTCATAATCAGCTTCTTGAATTGTATCTGGAAGCCTAGTGAGAACCAATGCAGCACATAGAGCAGCTGAATCACATGGGTGTCCCACACTGTGTCCAAAAGAGCTCATTTCAGCTGTGGCTTCCAAATGTTCTTTAAGAACAGCCCTATTCGTAAGTCCAAATGGGAAGAGATGAGGGATGAATGATCATGCCCAAGGCCTCAGGTCTAAGAATGTGCCTCATTAACACAGAGAATGGATTTGTCCAAGGTCCTTTTAGCCATAGCTGCCATTTGCTCCAAATTTTGCACTGACTTCATCTGGAGCAGTGCTATGCCATTCTAAGTTAACATTTCCTTCAGCCACTCGGTGCTGCTAGAGTTTAGCCAAACTGTGTCCTTCCCCATCCAGATTCCACAGTATTCAGGGATTCAGAAAGAATTCTGACAATATCACTTAATTAGCCAGATGTGGCACTGTATAATTGAATATTATCTGCATGTTAATGATATTTTGCTTTCTATCCTCAGAAGACCTCCCTAATGGCTTCATGAAGATGCAGAACAGAAGTGGGGAGAAAATAGAGTCATGACACCCACAAAGTAAACATCTAGTGCTGCCCCTTCCACCAATACTGATAGCAACTAGCCCTCCTAAAACGAAAAGAACCAGCACAGAAGGGTGTCCCCCACTCCTAAATCCCTAAGTTGGTCCATAAGGATACCATGCTTGATAGTATTATAAATCACAGGGTGGTTAAAATGGATAGGTTATCTCATCCTAAACCCCTAAAGAAGTTCTCAACAAGTACAATCAATGCAATTCCAGTGCTATAATCAGATCTGAACCCGCTTAAAAGTATGAAGATAATACATTTTCTAAGAGATCTTTGGAACTGAAAGGCAACCATCTTCTGAATAACCTTACATAAAAAGAGAAAGTTGTACGCTAAACCAAAGTGTTCCATTCTTTTGTATCCAGTGATTGCTTTTTTGAGAAGGTAAACCACTATCTTAGAATAACAGAGTTGGAAGGGACCTTGAAGGTCTTCTAGTCCAAACCCCTGTTCAAGCAGAGGGTTTATGATAATTCGCCTTGGCCAACTCACCACGGCCGACTCACCACGGCCAATTTGCTGCAAGACAACTCGCCATGGCCATCTCACCACAGGACAACTCACTGTGGGACAAGAGTTATATTAATATTGAAGAAATGGTGGAATAGAATCATTAAAGAAAGGATGCAAAAGGAGGGACAGATGGCAAAAATTAAAATAATTTTTATTTATTGTAAATAATTAAATAGAATTGCTAAATTGTCCTCTAGTGAGTTTTCCTACAGTGAGTTGGTCATGGCAAGTTGTCCCACGGCAAGTTGGTCATGGTGAGTTGGCTGTGGTGAGTTGGCTGTTGTGAGCTGGCCGCAGCAAATTGGCTGTGGCAAGTTATCCCATTCCCTCAAGCAGGAGACCCTCTACCATTCCAGACAAGTGGCTGTCCAGTCTCTTCTTAAAAACCTCCAGTAATGGAACACCTACAACTTCTGAAGGCAAACCGTTCCCCTGGTTAATTGTTCTCACTGTTAGGAAATTTCTCCTTAGTTCTAAGACATTTATGGATAACTTTTTCGGCAGCGAGTGCCAAAAGCATACACACACAGCCATAATGCCATGTGCAAGTGATCCCCCACACGCCCTGCCCCTGCTCATGACCTCCCCGTGTGCAACTTCCCACACATGCATGTGTGACCTCATGTGCACCCCGCCTCTGCACACACCACCTCGCACATGCGCACATGACTCCCTATTCGCCCTGCCCCCATGCACTTATGTGTGACCCCTTCATGTGCATCCCGTTCCCCCATGTATGCACACTTGTCTCCCGCATGTGCCCCCACACGTATGCACAGCAGAGACCCGAAAACCATCTGGCCAGCAGGAGGCACATGCACATGAGCGGCGGAACTGAGCTGGGGCGACAGCTTGTGCACCCGCAGAGAGGGCTCTGCATGCCACCTGTGGCACGCGTGTCATAGGTTCATCATCACGGTTCTATAATATCAGGGGAACCCTAGAGATTAAGAACTTCCCAACAAGGAAATTACTATAGGTAATCTTTGACAACTTGTTCAGAAACCATTCAAAGTCATAACAGTGCTGAACAAGGAGGACAAGCAATTGCAAAGGACTGGCCAATTGTAAATTTGCAGCCATTGCAGCATCCCCATGGTCACATAACTGATTCTGGCACTCGGTGTCCAGTTTGTGATTAATACATTGTAGTAGGCCATGGTCATATCATTGTGATTTCCAATGTTTCCTGCTGTCTTCCCACAAACAAATTCGATGATGGTGAAGCTAGCAGGAAGTCAGATGTTGCTTCCACTCCTTCAGCTTTTTTGCTCAATAGTGCCTCCTTGTGGCAACCCCTCTATAACAACTGTGCACTTGCCAACCTGTGATTTCCACCTCTTCCTGCCTAGTGACCTGCAAGGTCTTGGGTTATGGCCACAACCAAAACTGCCAGGATTACCATCACTAAGTGATGTGGTTAGGGTTAGGGTTCGGTCATGCAGCATCACACTAAGTGATGCAACCACATCACTTAGAGATGGAAATTCTGGTCCTAATTGCCATTATAACTTGAGGACACCTGCACTAGGCATGGTTGAAAGTCAAGGGAGCTTCTGACAGCTGCTGCTCATCAAATGCTCATTTTTCATTATACCATAAAGGTACACCAAACAGCAAAAATAAGACAGATCATTCCAAACCCCAGGTGAATGAGCATTGTTTAGCTCAACAGAGGGATCATCAAACCTGAGGTACTGCTACTAAGGTCTGATTTAATTGCAAGAAAAGTACAATAACAGACACAGAATAATGCTGATGAATTGTGCTCATGTCACATGCTTCCCCATGGTAAACTGAACCATGTATTTACCTCACAAGCTAGGTTTGCACAATGCATTAATCTAAAATCTATTGTAAGCTTATATATAGCCTGCATAAGTACCATGTATCAATCACATTGCATCAATATCATGTTTCAATTATATTACAGCATACAGGAGTACAGACCACAGAGAGGCAAGAGCAAAACTTCCAGGAATGTTGGCAGAAACAAAACTTGTTGACTATTCAGTTCAGTTTGCACTGATCATTTAGCAACAACTGGTTTCCTTTTCCAGACTTCCAGGCTACTTTTTTTCACATTAAGATATCGGTCCAGCATCTTTACATTGAAGGAATGTGATAATTTCATAGAGGGCCCCTCTTTTTCTTCCATCTCCCAATTACCGTATATACTCGAGTATAAGCCGAGTTTTTCAGCACGTTTTTTGTGCTGAAAAACGTCCCCTCGGCTTATACTCAGGTCTATACGGCTTATACTCGAGTTTTTTTTTTTTTTTAAGCCCCTCGGCTTATACTCGAGTATATACGGCTTATACTCAAGTTTTTTTTTTTCTTTTTTTCACATTTTACCGGACGGCGCGGGGAAGCCCTGCCGGTGCAGTGAGAGGGCGGGGCGGGGGAGCCGCCAGCCTTCTCAGCTGAGGGAGGGAGGGTTTCCCCAACCGGTAGGTGCCTCATTTCCCACCCTCGGCTTATACTCGAGTCCCCAGTTTACCCCAGTTTTTGGGGTAAAATTGGGGACCTCGGCTTATACTCGGATCGGCTTATATTCGAGTATATACGGTATATGGATCTGAGCCACATTTAGAGAACCGATAGACGCACATTTTTTTTTCATTTTAGCCATATTATTCCAGCATGCTGTTACTGCTAATGGGAGAAAATAAGTCACAGTCAATTAGTTGTTGTCCTACTATGCATCAGGATAGGATTAATTGAAACACTCTCTCTCCCCACCCAAACACATTTCCACATACAACTGTACAGACATGGTGAAGTAAAGTAACGCTGGCCCTTTAATGCAAAGTCTCAAGAGCACCTAAATTAAAAACAAATTGCTCTTATTTTTGTAACAAAATGAAACAAGAGTTCTCCAATCCATTTGAGGGCGTGTAAGTCAACAGTATCATCTTGAAAAGATGACTTAACAACGAGTGCCGTTATTTCAGGATATGGTGGAAGCCCATGTATAGCTACTGCTCATTTTTCCCCCTTCAAGTCAATACTGAATACGACAGGATATGCAAAGCAGCAATAATTTAATAGAGGGTTGTGCAATTGAACCTACCTTCTCTTTCAGATTAGCACATATTTCCTGCTGTTTTCTTCTATTATTAGCCACCATCATTTCAGTCTCATAAGCAGCGCAAGCTTCTGAGAGAGTCATCACCGCCTTCACTAAGAATGTTTTCCTAGCTTGCACCCAGTTGAACATCAGCACTCTCAATTGGTTCCTGGTAAAGTAATAGTGGTCCCAAGACTTTTCATGAGCAATCTGCAGTGGGGGGTGGGGGTGGGGAGAATGGAAGCAACAAAGGAAAAGCGGGTTATTTTGGAAATAGGCAGAATTGATCTTCTAAACCCTAACAGCTAAAGGTTGCTTTAATTGGATGTTAAAAATGACCTTATTTGAAACCAAGAGAAGGTCAGCTAATAAAAGCATGAGCGAATCATGCCCTTCTCAAAAACTAACAAGAGCCACATTGCAAGGCATTTATAAGGGTTAACCTAACTAAATCAACAACCCAGAAATATTTGTAACATATTGACAAGAGGCCAGAGGAAAGAATAAAAGGCATCTGCAGCTGAGAAAGCGGAGAAATTTAAAGCTAGTCTTCTCCCCAAGTCGTCTCTCGTAGATCTACTCAATTGCCTCCCCCCGAAAAACACATTTTGTTAGACATATCATTTTGTGTACAAAAAAAGTTTCTACCAAATGCAGCAGGAATGTAACATGAATGCTGTATGAAACTAACTGGAGTGCTATCGTGGATTTCACTGTGATATGCGGAGAGTTCTATGAATGAATGTTCCACTATTTAGAAATGATTGGATGTTGCTGTGTTTTGCTTTCAGCTCAGAGAAGAAGCTGAGTTATAAGATTGTGGACTTTTGAATACTGACCCTTAGTGTGGGCATGTAGGTATGTTTTTTATATTATCTAACCTAGCATTTATTTCGGATATTGAATGGCTATTTTGCTTGCCTGGTAACATTAGTGAATTTGCTGAACATTTCGAACAACAATACATTACATTTACAGTTCCAAGCAGACTGCAGAGCAAAAGTGTAGAACTTGTGGCTCTAACTATTTCAACTTTCAATTCCCTTCCCCATTAGCCATGTTGGCTGGGGCTCCTGAGAGCAATATCTCAAGGGCCATAGGTTGCCATGCCATTCTCCCCAGTCGGAGGAAGGTCTCAAAAAGTTGTTTTTCCTCACAAAATGAGTGTGTGAGAGTCTGAAGACAACTGCTGTCTCTGATGGCCTCACCCTTGAAGAATATTTTCTTTCCAGAGATTGGAACAGCCCCAACATTAGTGATTGGAAAACCACAGAGAAAAAGCTCTTTCACCAAACATGTGGAGGATTATTTATTAGTTTTATTTATATCCCTCCTTTATTGTTTTCATTCAAGGAAGCAAACCTACCTCATACTCCTTCTCCCTGCTATGTTCCCCAGGACAACAACCCTGTAAGGTGAGTTGGGCTAGTATATACGCAAATAAATGAACATATTAAAAAAGTGAGAAGTAATCTATACAAAAACAGGAAGTTGCTCCTACATGTAAGATACAGTGTGTGTGCCAATTTCTGCCAATTTTCAGATTTGGCAGCATTTTATCATATCCTGTTGAATCCCATTCCAGGCGGTTCTCGACCTTTAGGAAGAGCTACGATGATTGATAATAGATTCAGAGGCAGATATTAAGCTTGGATGGATTTAAAAGACTGCAGGTGTGGATATGAGAACCTGGAGATCTGAACACAGAGCACCTTGCTTACAGAGACATAATCCATTCACACACATATTATAGTACAGTATTTCAGTGAATACCATAACCAGTTTGACAACACTGACTTATGTGAATTGTGCTGCATTATGCTTTTTAAAAAAAAAATACAAATGTGTGACTGTTTTGTACTATTTTTGGAGGGATGGGATTATCTGGAACACATTTGAAAGATGACAGAGATCAAAAGAAGAGGAAAAATGAAAAGTCCCAAGTGCAATTCCATGTGCGCAGTGCTAAGCGGAATCTTATAATCAGCAAAACCTATTGAAAACTTTTAAAACTGAATTGTCGTCCCAATAATTGAATTTAAAAAAGAGAAGTTTACAACTTACAAGGCTTTGTCTAGATTTGTGAGGTAGAAGTTTCTGAAGCATATCCAAATAGAGCGTTCTTCTACCTTGCATGTCACTTGGATACTGACCAGTGACGACCTGATATGTCCAAAGATCTTCTTTACTCCACTGGAAATGGCTGTAGGAATAAAACAGGACAAATCTAACACAATCTTACAAGCATTGTATCTTAAGCTGCTCCTTTCTTTTGTTCATGGCTGCTTGACTCTAAGCCATTTTAAGAAAACCCTGTTTGGACTGAGATGTTTTGGCAGCATTTTGCAAGGTATTCAGTCCAAATTGCAGACACCACATCCTCCTACTGGACAATTCCCTGGTTGCTGGGCTTTCCCATCTTTCTTTTCCAGGAAAGCATTTGCCAATCACCTTCCTTCCTCTGGGTGGATCTTCCTGAGTAGATATACTTGTAATTTGTGTGTTACCCAGACACAACCCCACCCCCCATGTATACAAACATAAATGAAATTTAAAGCAACTCTATATTTAAAGCATCAACATGTATGTATTTGCAAAGCCTGCTGCTGCTTCCCTGCAAAACATTTTCCCCATGAGTCTTGGTGAAGAAGCACTTCTCTGGCCTGTTCCCAGTGTGGTGGGCATGGGCATGTACGAAGGCTGTCATCCATTCCTACCCTCCACAAATGGTTGCTGGTTCATGCTGGTGATGAAGCAGCTTCACAGCATGGATAAGCCCGTCATTTCCAAGAAGAGGCAATCATCACTGAAACACTAACAAGCTACCTTGATGCACAATCAAGTCCTATCACGAAACCTTATGCATGGGCATAGATAGATCCAACTCATATGCTCAGTTTGAAAGTGCTCTTTTCTCATTCAGCACAAAGATATGCTTTTGTGTCCAGGGCAAATTCTGATAAATTCCAGTTGGTTCAGAATGCAGCTGCGCTAGTGATACTGGGAGCCACACGTTGCTCCCATGTAACACCTCTCCTGCGCAGTCTGCACTGGCTACCTGTGGTCTTTCGGGTGCACTTCAAGGTGTTGGTGACTACCTTTAAAGCACTCCATGGCTTAGGGCCAGGGTACTTACGGGACCGCCTGCTGTTACCAAATGCCTCCCACCGACCTGTACGCTCGCACAGAGAGGGACTCCTTAGGGTGCCGTCCGCCAAGCAATGTCGGCTGGTGGCCCCCAGGGAGAGGGCCTTCTCTGTGGGGGCTCCCACCCTTTGGAACAAACTTCCCCCTGGACTTTGGCAACTGCCGGACCTTCGGACTTTCCGCCGAGAGCTGAAGACCTATTTGTTTGTTCGCGCAGGACTGGCATAGGATTTTAATAGGATTTTAATTAGTTTTAATGTTTTAACATTTTAAAATTTGGGGTTTTATTCTAAATGTTTTAATTCGGCCATTTGTATAATAAGTTTTTTAAACTGTGGTTTTATGTGTATATTGCTGTTGTCTTTTATTATGGCTGTAAACCGCCCTGAGTCCTTCGGGAGAAGGGCGGTATAAAAATTTAATAAATAAATAAATAAATTCTGATAAGGCACTTATTCTTATTTTTTTCCTGAAGTTCCATTTGAAGAACTAATTGTGGAGGAGGACTATTAACCACTGCCTCGTCCATCATGCAAAAAATTGAGTCGTTTCTGTCCCCAGTTGCATCCTTTTGGAAAGAGGTGGGCAAAACACCTGGGAGATGGCAGAAGGGACAAAAGCCACACTGGCTTTCAAATATATAGGCATGAGCCCAAGACAAAGAGGGCAAAGCAAGAATGGGATCAGTCAACAAGAAAAGACATACTGTGGCTCCCAATAAAAGTGACCAAGTCTCTTTTCTCCTTTGGTTAGAGTCTGCTCCAGTAGTATTGAAAAGTCACAATCCCTCTCTTTTTTTTTCTGCTGTCCTTCTATTTCTTAAAAAAGAAAGGCTTACAGTATTATACACTCTTAACACTGCTATTATTCAAGCACAAAAACAGTTGTTAAAAAAAACAAAACCCTCTGCAGCCAAAGGGGCCTAACACACACTAGCTCAGAGGAACACCGACATAACAAAGGAAATAGCCTGCAGCCAAACAAAACAATGTTGTATCTATTAAGAGCTCTGGATGCAAAAAGCATCCGCCTTTCCATGCCATTCCAGAAATTATTCTTTGCATAACACTCTTTCAAGATTCACAGTTTTAAATACGACTGACCGGCCATTAACAAACAACTAAAAGGGGAAGAGGAAGGAAGCAGGGCTTAAAATACACAGCATGAAAAAATATTGGCATCATTTAAAAAAAAAAACACCTCTAAGTTGTAGACATAAAAATCCTGCTCAAGCAGTTTATTTTGAAGGCCGTTGGACACATTTACATGTCACACCATGTCAAAATTCTGAGAATCTGAGTTGCTTGTGACCAATATTTCTAATATTGACCTCACCCCATTCCTAAGAGGAGCATAAGCGCACAAACGTGCCTACCGTTCCTGTCCTATTGTTTATCTTTTTCTTCTTCTTATATATATACATATATGCTTATTCCTCCTAATATTTACTCATATATATGTTTATACACTATATAATCTTTTTGTATGATACTTATATATATTGTTGTGACAAAATAAATAAAATAAAAAATAAATAAAAGTTTGATCATTCCCACTTTATTCCTCTTGCCAGCAGAAGTGGCTTCACAAATTATTTTTGTGGGTTTTTTTTAGCATGATGTGACAGTGAAGATCCCTGGTCAGACACTAAGGTGAAACCAGACCATGATTTAGTCTGGCTTGTTAAAAGGATTCTCAGTGCATACATTTCACTCAATACATCCAGATGTAGATTTCTTGGCTGATCATGTCATTGAAGTGTAACTAGACTGCTTGCTTGTGGAAAGAGCAAACACATCCAACTATGAGACAGTATTCTGCCAATACAATTGTCCCATTTCTAGCATAATCCACATTCTCATGGCAGATTATATTTAGTAGTACAGTGCAGACATGAAGAGAAGGGCCCACATAATGAGACATATCAGTATTGGACTCTCATAAACCATGTATACACAAACACGAACATCTATCTATCTATCTATCTATCTATCTATCTATCTATCTATCTATCTATCTATCTATCTATCTATCTATCTATCATCTCTCAATCTGAGTTAGCATATGAATGTAAGATTGTTCCAAAGGCACTACAATTGGGTAGCTGGGTACCAACCCATTAGCACACACTTTTATATAGCTTGAGTCAGGTCTGTTTTAGGAAGATTACTGTATAATCCAGGAAATCTCCTAGAGTCTCTTACTGAAGGACCTTGATCCTGAGTATATCTCCGGAAGATCAGCCTATTGGAATTCATAGCATACTTCCAAAAATGCCTGTAAAATCTGCATTTACTTATTTACATGGTTCATACAACTGCCCATTTCATATGACTCTGAGCAGTTTACACGATTAAAACACAAGAACTCACCACACTTAAAACCTCTACTCCACTCCTGGGACCGAGGGATGAACAACAACTCCCCTCACCACCTACACATCTGACTCAAATGCCTGGGGAAACCGCCGGGGTTTCAATGCAAGTTATGTCAGTTATATTTCCAAAAAATTCCATCTAATTTATTCAGGGGTTGCAAACTGAAATATTAAGTAAAATTTAATTTTGTAATAGGAATATCTTGCCGCTTCCTCTTGGAACAATTTTTGGTTTGACTGATTTGCAAAGGTAGCATGCCAAATGGTTTTCAGCATACTTTTTCTTCTCCAAGTAACTCATAGTTTATTTCCAGCATGAATTTCAACAAAGCCCGTATTTGTTTTTGTTGTTGTAATTTATAAACCAAGGAGCTGTAGGAGCTCAAGGCAGTATATAGCACTCTCCTTTTTTATCCTCACAGCCCTGTGGTTAATACAGAGTGAAAAACGGTGACTGACCTGAATCACTCAATGAGGTTCTACAGCTGAAGGTCAACTTTAACATTGGTTGCCCAAGTCCTAATCTGGCGCTTTAACCTCTACTGCACACTATTCTGACTCTCCTTAGGGAAATCTAAGAGCTCTTATGGCAGGGATGTCAAACTCACATCATCACGACGTCGTCACATGACATATCGGGACTTTTTCCCCCTTTGCTAAACTGGGCATGGGCGTGGCCACCATGTGATGCATCCGGCCCGTGGGCCAGGAGTTTGATAGCCCTGTCAAAAGAGCTAGTCGCTAGGAAAGAACGCTGCCTCAACTGTTCAGCAGCTCAACAGGATCAGGCCTGCTCAGGACCTGGATGTGAATCCCAAGGCTAAAGGCTAGGCCAGGGGTCAGCAACCTGCAGCTCTGGAACCGCATGTGGCTCTTTCATCCCTTTGCTGTGGCTCCCTGTTGCTGGTTGGCTCCACAATTCATAGGGCTTTCAGTTGGGACAGGTAGAGGAAAAAGGATGTTGCACTAGGAGGAGACTCTATAGTGGGGAAACCGGACTTCCAGTCAGCAGAGGAAAAAGGATACTGCGCTAGGAGACTATGATGGGGGAACCAGACTTCTGGTCGGCTCCAGAATTGAATGGGGGCTTCCGGTTAGGACGTTTGTGGCTTTTTGAGTGATTAAGGTTGCCGATCCCTGGGCTAGGCTAAGAAGCTGATCACCATCTCAGAAAGCAGCAATGGCAAACCATCTCCAGATTATTGCCAAAAAAACTTGCGGGGCGTGTTCATGTCACCCCAAGACCTCAGTTACGCTTAAGGGCTTCTTTACCTTTCCTCTTTTAAGAGAACTACAGCAAGCACAAATCAATGACCTCATGCCAGCCAGAGCATGCAGGATCCGCAGCCCACTCCCATGCAGGTTTACTTACAAATAAATCATGCTGTGTTCAGTAGGACTTATTGTCAGGCAAGTGTACACAGGACCGTAGCCCGAGGCGGTGTGAAACAAAAGCTCACCGGGCAGAGACCAAATTCAGATTAAATAGAACATGACATACAATAGCAATTATGAAAGCAGGAAGCTTGCCCAAAACAGTGCAGAGTTTCTTTAAAATCAGTTCTTCTGAACAAAACTCAGGGAAATGGCTAAGAAATGTAGGGATTTTTTGTAATACAGATAAGTTTACAATTTCTGTTAAACTATAGTTCAGTTGAAGCATTCTCGGGTGTTGCATCTAAACTATCAAAGACATTCCTTCTGAAGTTAAGATCAATATGTTCTGCTTCATTAAGCCCGTTAAGGCACATACATTTTAAATTTGGATTCTTTTTAATTGCTAACAAACTATGGTTTATGTTGCAATTATGATATGTTTATTGTTGCTGAATAGCACTTTGATGATTCCTGAAAAGTTGGGTAAATATATTACAAATAGAACGAATAACAGGACAGTTTCAACAGACAGTATGGATCCTGTACAGCTGAAGGTGAACTCTTTTTTTTTCTATACCTGTGCATCTTTTGGGACAGTGTTTTAACATTATATGCTAAAGCTTTGAACCTTCCTACTTTCACTAGCGTAAGTGCAAAGAAGCTGAAAACTTCGGCTCTTATCTTTAAACTAATCAGGTCTTCCTTCTCATGTCTTCATATGAGCTTAGTTTAAACTGTGGTTAATAAACAAAGCACTGATTGAAGTTTGAACAACCCAAGTTCCCTGCAATGTTAGTGTAAGGGAGAAAGAATTAGTGTAAGGGAGAAGAAGTTCAACATTGAAAACCTCCTGTTTGAAGATGCCCTTGAACAGGAATGAACAGGCTTTATAAGCTTGTGCCCAATGATGCATCTGAGTTAGTCCCATATAATGTAGTTTTGCACCATCATTATTCTTTCCTGTTACTGTTTCTGAAAATAAAGATGATTAAAAATCTTTATTTAAAATTTATTTTTTAGATATATAATAGGACAACAGACACCTAAAAGAGCTGTGGTGGTGCACTGGTTAGAATGCAGCATTGCAGGCAAACTCTGCCCACAGCCAGGAGTTCGACCCTGACAGGCTCAAGGTTGACTCAGCCTTCCATCCTTCTGAGGTCGGTAAAATGAGGACCCAGACTGTTGCGGACAATATGCTGATTCTGTAAACTGCTTAGAGAGAGCTGTAAAACACTGTGAAGCGGTATATAAGTCTAAGTGCTAAAAGGCTTATTGAGAATCAAAAACCAAGAACAACACTATCAACTTTCTCGTAATTAGGTAGAATTAGCCCAGAATAATTTCTGAAATGTGGAAGGATCCTTATTTAAAATCTCATAAATTATTGCATTTTTCTCATTTGTCAGTTACTGAATTCTCAAAAAGAGGCATGCACAGCCACCTTATCTTTTAATGCATCTGCTACCAATGCATTTAATATGCATTGTGCTGCATATAATCTAAATAATAACCAATTATCACTGGGATGATGTGCTCTCAAGGTGTTTAGAATATGTATTTCCCCTCTTAAGCCAAGATAACTGAAGCCTGGTTTCTATCCAGGAACAAAAATGGTAACAAAGAATTAGGAAAGTATGTTTTTTTTTAGCATGGGTCTGAAAAGGATTACATTAAAAAAATGACCTTTCCAACTTGATCTTAAATATTAGACGGCATTAAACCACAAGACAACAACAGCAATTATAATTTTCCACTGAGAGGTTATGTCCTCATAGCCTGCTGCCCAGCATTAGAATTCCTCCTTAGATTGGAACCGATTCTTCTCCGGTAGATTCTATTCAAAGCGCAATCCCAGACTCCCTTCTATTTGCAGCATTCACAGCCTTTCTCTGTCTGTGACCTTATGAGTACTCCATTGTTGGGAAGATGTACAGATTTCTCTTTGTAAACTCAAAGGAACCCATTGCAGCTATCCCTAGTCAATGTCAGCGTTTTATACATTTCTCAGCTGTGGTTGTTTTCTTAATGGGCAATATAAGCATGCAGTGGTGGCTTATTTGTTGCCCAATGTGATATAATATTGGAGAGGATCTTCTAAAGTATCATGCAGTATGATGGGTAAATTATGGAAAGCCATGAAAGGAGCTAGTCAATCAGAACACAAAGGTGATACTATCAGAGTAGAATAAATATAGTTTCTATTCTCAGAAAAGTCGTACATTTTGTCCAGCTCCCTTTGGCCCAGATGAACTTTCTGAACAAAATACCCAACAGGTACAGACACCAAAGAGAAAGAACATTGGGTATGCAATGCTCAAGACAATAAAATACAGACATCCTGAAAAAAGTTTCTGGAGGAATCAGGAATCGAGACCGCCTTCTGCCGCCGATTGCCTCCCAACGACCTGTGCACTCCCACAGAGTGGCCCTCCTCAGGGTGCCGTCGACCAAATAATGTAGGTTGGCGACCCCCAGGGGGAGGGCCTTCTCTGTGGTGGCACCAGCCCTGTGGAACGAGCTTCCTCCAGGATTACGACAATTCCCTGACCTCCAGACCTTCAGACGTGAACTGAAGACTCTATTATTTCAGCGTGCGGGACTAGCCTAAGAACAAAATGTTTTAGCTAAATTTTAATGGGGTTTTACTGGTTTTTACTATTTTAGTGATCAGGCTATGATAATATTTAGTTTTAACTGGGTTTTATTATTATTATTATATTATTATTATTTATTATATTGTTTTTATATTGTTTTAATATGCCTGTGAACCGCCCTGAGTCCTACAGGAGATGGTGCGGTATATAAGTTTGATAAATAAAAAAATAAAAAATAAAAGTAGAAGAAAAAGACAGATAGTGTAGATATAGTAAATGAGGAAGAACTATAATGAAGTGGTGGAATATTCATTGAGCATTTAGAAGATGTTGTTCAGTCTCTGAATAAGGCTGGGGAAGACACCAGTCTGAAGAGTGACTATATAAAAATGGGCAGAGAACCTACAACCGCCAGAAGTTGCTGAATTACAACTTTGAGCGACTCTAGTGACCACGGCTAGTGATAAAGGATGTTTGCTCTGATGCTGACAGTACTGGATTAGATGGACCAAGCTGGCATAAGAAAGTACACAGCGTCTTTAAAAATGTACCATCAGCCGAGATGCTCTAAAAGCAGAGCTAAATACCAATAGTAATACAAAAGCATACATATAATGAGGAGACACAAGGTACATAAGCAAGGTAGACCACAATGTTTGCCTACTATAAAAAGAAAATTAAGCCTGTGTTTCCCAAAAGAGTTTTGAGAATTTGAATATAGTTAGGCTAATCAGTAGGGTTACTGCCAGTTTGCAGGGAAAACGTGACAGAAAGGGAGAGATGACAAGGAAGGGCTAGTGGAACTATCTAACTATACTGCAAACCAAGCATGTTTTTGCATTATCAGCATCACTTTACTCTCTAGACAGAGAATTATCTCTGCTCATCTCCAGCCCATGCCAAAGGCAATTAAAATGCACCATGATAAAATCTCAGGTTATGGAAGTTAGAAGGCTGTGATATAGATTGGATTCACAGATCATTGTAAGCCACAACGTAGCCATGTTTAATGGAGTAACTCCCCTTAAGAATTATTTGGAAGCCTCAGATGGTTCAGGTCATTTTATTTTAAAATAAGTTTGTAATGGCATTTAGAATAGTGAAAGAAAAAGAAGATAAAAGAAACAGACATAAAAATGCACACATGATTACAAAACACACAACAAGTGGTTTAAAAATGAGTGAAAAATACAACAGGAAAAGTGTAAAATATAAGGTATTCATTCCTGATACACTTATATAGCTAACAGGTTTTTAGCCTACTGTCTTTTGCATGAGTCTCATATTACGTTTATCCATACAAAGTTTATGTCTATATGCAGCCTGCCTGAAACCACCAAGTGTAATCAGAGCTTCAGTCCGTTGAGTATGGGGCTATAGATTTATCTTTCCAATGTTGAAATACAAGTCTTTTAGCTGTAATAAGGGCATGGAGAATCCTACATAGTCCATTTGTCAAGTACCTAGTCCATGTACTAGGTATGTAATTCATATAACTACTATGAGACCAACGGCTATCTTATTTTTTTAGGGGCAACTCAACTGCTGGTTATACTTTTTAAAACCCAGTTTAGCTGAAGGCCTAAATATAGTATTTCTGAGACCTCCAAGATGAATCTACCAGTGTGAAAAGATCAGGGAGAAAAAGCATATTCCAGAGCTCACTTGGCAATGAAATGCCAAGTCACTGCAACACAGTCACTGCAATAGAGCATTTTCAATATGGCTTCCTTCTTTGGAAGAGCTCCCCGCTCCCGCTCCAAATAGCTGAGTCATTCCCTCCCTGTTACATTTTGCTTGGATAGATGTTTGGCTTTTTACAAAGGTATTGGGGATGATGGAAGTTACGCTAGCTCAATTGGTTCTGTACCAGACAATTATTTGTTATTATTCTTGTTAACTTTATCCATGCATATGCCTTTTAAGCTGCTTAGAGTTTCTGAAAATGGTATCTCATATAAGTTAAAGTGATAAACAAGGAAGCCACAATTGGCTAGGTAACATGCTGGAGCCACCAACAGTGGTCTAAAATTCACAATGGTTAGATTTACCCAGTAATGGAAGCCAAAAGGAAACAAAGTACATTATTGTTTAGTAGGTGGCCCAGTGGTTAGAATGCAGTACTACAGGCTACTTCTGCTGATCACCGGCTGCCAGCAGTTTGGCAGTTCGGGTCTCACCGGCTCAAGGTTCACTCAGCCTTCCATCTTTCTGTGATTGGTAAAATGAGGACCCAGATTGTTGAGGGCAATATGCTGACTCTCTAAACTGCTTAGAGAGGGCTGTAAAGCACTGTGAAGGGGTACTGTATATAAGTCTAACTGCTATTGCTAATGCTATTAGTACAATTTATGAACCCAGCCACATTTTAAGCAGCAAATCTTGCTAACTCAGTCTAGTTCTCCCTTTGGCATCATAGAAATACAAGTATTCACATCCCAGCTTGTTTCACTTTGAGAAATTACTTCTGAGAAATAGAAACACACAGTCTGAATGTTATGTATCATGCTTCATTAATTTTAAATGCCAGGGAGTGACATTCTTATTAAAACATGGCATCATTTCCATTTTTTGAAAGAAATGTGAAAAAGAATAGAAAATCACATAAATATATCAATGTAAAGTATATCACTTTTTCAAATACTAAGAAAATAAAGTCTTTTTGTAAAATGAAAAAAGTGTCCGTAAAAGTGTAAAAGTGTTTTGCATACTTGCACTTTTAATTCTGAATATATTAATCAAAAGGCCAGACTCAGTGGAAAGTGGAAAGGGTTATGAGGATTTTTATAGATAGATAGATAGATAGATAGATAGATAGATAGATAGATAGATAGATAGATAGATAGATAGATAGACCGACTGACCGACCGACCTATATACCTTATATACATATGTATACACACACTTCGACAAGTCTTTTGAAAGTTCACTGAATAAAGATGATCTCTCCTTCTCTGCCCACTGCTAGTGTTACTAACTTTTTAGTTAAGAAAGCAAATATTTAGGCACATTCAGTCCACTATACAGAAATGTCTGCAACATTTACTTTCAGCTGAAGACTGAAATTTGGCATGACAATCCAGGAAGCTGGTCCAAGATTTTGCTGCAACCCTCTTGTCTTCAAGAATGTATGATAGATTGTGGCTTCAAAATGAACTGGAGTGAAGTTTGTTTGGACATATTATAAAATCTGAAATAGGTTGGCCGGGTTTCCCCTGCTAATTACGGTGAAAAATCTGAAGTGATCAACATCATGTTAACAGTAACAACAAACCTTCACTCCGGTAAGCATTCTGCAGGAACAGATTCGCATCAGTTCACATCAGATACAATACAAGTCTTGGGAAAAACAATTACTTATAAAAACTTTTATAAAATCTTGGTAGGAATGGCATAGTGATCTAGCATAAGACTTTGGAGACATCTCAAACAGTTTAATAGCTACCATCACTCCTGTAAAAATAAATTTCACTTGGAAAAAAGGTCTGTTTTAGTTCAGTGCAACTTATTTCTACCGTTGTGTATGAGAGATGAAAGCATTTGAAACATTAGGGAATATTTAGATGCTTAAGAATCTTGGCTTCCATCACATTCAAACAACCCTGCAAAACAGATGTAACACCGATTGCACTATGCCAGAACTGAAACATTGTTGACGATCATGGGAGGGTTAAAATGTTCACCCTCCTTCTGCAAAGCCGAAACATACTTAAAAAATAAAAGGTGTGGGTGCGGCTGTTCTTTCTCACAATCTTCTTCTTAGTATCTTTCTCTGCCTCTGTCTCTCTCTTTCTCTCTGTTCTCTCTCTGTCTCTCTATCTCTCTCTCAGCATCCAGAGAAATCACAGAAAGGACTGCTTGTATTCAGTGGTGGGCTTCAAATTTTTTTACTACCAGCTCTGTGGGTGTGGCTTGGTGGGCGTAGCATGGCTTGGTGGGTGTGGCAGGGGAAGGTTACTGCAAAATCCCCATTTCCTCCCAATCAGCTGGGACTTGGGAGGCAGAGAATAAATGGGGGCAGGGCCAGTCAGAATTTTTACTACCGGTTCTCTGAACTACTCAAAATTTCCGCTACCGGTTCTCCAGAACTGGTCAGAACCTGCTGAAACCCACCTCTGCTTATATTCCAGATTGGCCTCCAATAGCCAGATCTGAGTCACTGCCCATTTTCATCTTTCCTCCCAAATATTCACACTAACAGTACTTTTTGCTATTTGAAAAGGTGTTCCTAAAAAAAATAAATCAAGGTTTAGTTTCTACTCTTTTCATGTTTTCTGTTTGCCCCACTTGCCCGGCTAGCAAAACAGTTTCTTTTCAGTCTATTTCAGAATGCTCTATGTGCATGTTTTTGTAGAGATAGGGAATTGTTGATTTGCAATTTATCCATGGGACTCAGCAAGACCTCGCCTCCAAAATCCCCATCTTACTATTGTGTGCTACATAGGATCCTCAATAATGCCCTGGGAATGAACCATTCTGGGAACTGCCCCTTTTTTCCCTTCCTGAAAGCACATGCAACACATGGCCACCAAGTTCTTTCAATTCCAGATGCAGAGAGAAATGAGGGACTTGAGAGATGGGGTCTTCCTAAATTGGACCCACCCTAACAATGAGGGACAAGCTGGATCCACTGTCCTGATCGCCTCAAATTTTCCACACGGAACAGTATCATGAGGTGGTTCCAAAACAGCTTTACATTTTTGCTGACAACTAAGCATAGGAAAACACTTTGAATCGCAGCTGTAGCAGAATATTGCATTGCTGGTACAGAGTGTTCATTTTCTTGCAGATGTTTCATTACCCAAACTAGGTAACATCATCAGATTCAGCACTAATGATGTTACCTAGTTTAGGTAATGAAACATCTGCAAGAAAACAACCAAGTTCAGAGAGCACCAAGAATCCCTCATTTCAACCCTGAACTACAAATGTTTTCCTTTATTGGTACAAAGTGTTCAGAACATGTCTGTAGGACAGCCTCCTAAACAGGATGATGATGATGATATCTATTCAACTGTGCCTGATTCTGGACAATTCTTTGGACCAGTTCACTAAGAAAGGAACCACCCTAATGGGTCAAGCAGTTAAAAGTGGTGGTGAGAAGTTTATATTTTCAGACTTGCAAAATTGTGTTAATGTAGCCTTACATTAAGGTAGAATTAGCTCCTCTAATCATGTTTCCTGCCTGTTTAATCTGGAAGGACCAATATCAGTCTTGCAAATCTGAAAGTTACAGACTTCCCGATACCACTTTTAACTGCTTGATCCATTAGGGCTGGTCCTTCCTAAATTTCTTTTGCTGACCATTAAGTTCCTGTGTCTCTTGTCTGATGGTTTCCTAGGCAGTATTTCTTTCCCTTGTTCCACAAGGTATCCCACACATTACATGACAATAAAGTGGATGTAGATGTTCTTGATTTTTTTTTTCCACGATCCAGTGTAGATTTGCAATATGGTCACAAATGCTATGATTTCTTCTGAAGCCAGCTTGGACATCTGGTAATTTCCTTTTGATGGTCACTGCCAGACATTGTTGTACGATCCTAAGGAGAATCTTGCTAGCATGAGAGATGACAGCAATTGTGTGGCAATTGGAGCAATCCATGGAGTCCTCTTTATTTGGCAATGGAATGAATACTGCTCCTTTCCAATCTTGTGGCCATGTGTTCATTTCCCAATTTTTCTGGCACAAGGTTATGAAGGTTGTGAGTGGTATGGGCTTCAGCAATTCTGCAGGGATGGTACCAATACCCGGGGCCTTGTTATTTGGTCGTTGGCTGATTGCCCACACAACTTCTTCCTGAAGGAGGCTGGTTCGATTTCTGCTTCCCTTTCCTCATCATTCTGAGGAGGCTGGACCTCTTGGCTACTGGCATACTGCTCTTCTCAATATTCACACCATCTGTTCTTGACATCTTGTTGGTCAAACTGTTCTTTCCCTTGCTTCTTTTAAAGAATGCTTTTATGAGCAATAGATGGTCTTTGAATCCTTTCGATTTGCACAAATGCGCTCCTAATGTGGCTCTTCAATCAGTCCTTTTCTACTTGCTTGCAATGCTGCCCCAGTAATATTTGTTGTCTTTCCTTGCTGCTCTTTGGAAATCCACATTCAGTCTTCTCGCTTCCTCATTTCCTGCTGCTTTGGCTGCTTTTCATTCCTCAGCTATTCCGATGGTTGCATCTAAGAGCCAGTTGTGCTTTTCTGTATGGGATGTGTTCAACTGCTGTTTCAATGATGGTTGATTGCATTTCTTGCCACAGTTCGTTGGCAATGAAGCACTGCCCAGCAGCTCAAACCTATTTTTCACCTCAACTGCATACGTGGAAGGGATTTTGGTTATGTCAAACCTCTTTTGTGGTGCTGTCTTTTTGATGTTGCATAATTTGACTCTGATCTTCGCCACAACAGTTCATGATCTGAACCACAATTGGCACCCAGATATGTCTTGACCGCAAGGACTGAACTGGATCATCTGCTATGGCTGCATGGGACATAGTTGATCTGATTACAGTGCAATTTATTTGGTGAGGTCCAAGCATATAAGCGACGCTTCCATTGTTTGAACCAAATATTCACGATTCAAAATCGAATTTCATGGCAGAATTGAAGCAAACAATCACCTGCATCATTCCTTTCCCCAAGTTCAAAGCGGACACTGATGTCTGTTTTTCCTTGGCTGTCAACTTTTACATTGAACTTGCCCAGTATGTAAATGAAGCCTTGAGATGTGGGGTGTGCTTGCTTCGGGTTTTTTTGATACTAGCATAGAAACCCTCTATTTTAAGCCTCTCTTGCATTAGTTGTTGGGACATAGACTTGGACAACTCTGATACTGAGGGGTCTGGTGCAGATTTCGGTGGCCGTAATGTGATCGCATCAACTATCAAGAAGCTTTTCATTGCTTGGGTGAGTTTCTTGTTTGTGATAAATGCTACTCCTCTTGTTTTTTTAGTGTCCTGAGTACCCTGTTTCCCCGAAAATAAGACCCAACTGGAAAATAAGTCCTAGCATGATTTTTCAGGAGTCTCGTAATATAAGCCCTACCCCCCCCCAAAAAAAACCCCTAGTTAAGCTTGTCAGCCAGATGGATGCATTTAGTACCTTATTTCCCCCAAAATAAAACCTAACCAGAAAATAAGCCATAATGTGTCTTTTGAAGCAAAAAATAATATAAGACCTGGTCTTATTTTCAGGGAAACATGGTAATAGAGGATAAATTCTTCAGACTGGAAATAGTCATTGTCTATCCAGTGTAACTCAATGATGCCAAGGTGGTCGGTTTTCAACCTGGCCCTTTACCCTGGCTTACTCCTCAGACATTCCTCATTATTATGCGATTTGTCTTTGTACAGCATAGACTCACCAATGGCTGCATCAACAGTTGGGGGTTCCTGCTGGGTTTGCCCAAGGCACATCTTTAATGTTTTGACTACCCACTACAAGTTCCC